>NW_026622974.1:4435678-4745486 GCF_023065955.2 Ursus arctos
GTGGCTGAGTTCAGACAAATCAGGCCAGAGCGGAGGTGGGGTTAGATTGTGTGCTGAGGACAGTGGGCAACCCAGGAGTTGGATTGCAGGCAGGGACATGCAGGGCGCTGGGGCCAACGCTGGTGTGTTCTTCCCATAAGAATTTGCGGGAGACTTATCCCTTGCGGATAAGCAGGTACGCACTCTGTGGGAGACTGAGTGGGATGAATGGGGTTAAGCCTACAGCTTGGCCCATGCGGGAGCCTGTGGGCACCGCAGCGGCACGGGGGGCAGCAGTGAGAGAAAATCCCGTCCTGTCCCTTGCATGTGGTGCATTCTGATCTGGCTACTAGAGCCTGGACCCTCTCTGGGTTTCCGATGGAGAAGGACAGGCTCAGAAAGAGCATGAGAACCCAGAAAAGGGCAAAAAGTTCTGGCTCCCGAGAGCTAGCTCAAGAATAAGGGCATGGCCCGGGCCAATAAAAGAGCCAGGCCATGATCTCTGGCACAAAGGCAGAGAGGCACCCGAGTGGCCAGCTGTAGCAGCCCCAGTGTGCCCTGGGGCCCAGTGCTGCCCTGGCCTGCTGCCAGTCTTCTGTGTCCTAGAATAGCATGGACCCGCAAGGTGGTTCTGCTCTGAGAACCACCCACAGCACTATGGGGCCACCATACTGCAAAGTAAAGCAAGCGTGGGCCATCTGTGGTTACCCTGTTTGCCCTCTGTTTCGCTGTCTTGTCCTGGGCGTCCTCTCCCAAGTCCTGGCCTTTTTCCCTTACAGATTCTATTCCAAGTCTCTGTCTTGGGTGGCACCCAGTTGCCCTGTCTGGCCTCTGTGCCCTCTCACCACGTGACTCCCTCACTCCTGCCCCACCCCTTTCTTCTGTAGCCTTCTAGTCATCTCTTGGCTGCAAGAACCTTGGACTCAGGATGGCTGGGTCACTCCTTCCTGACTCCCCTAATAGCCCCCGCCAAGATGCCGAGCTCCACCCCTGGCACTGGGCCCCCTAGCCCGACCTGCCCTGCCTCAGTGTGGGTGGGGCCAGGGGAGTCAATCACAGCAGTGCAGAGCAAACCTCCCCAACAGTGGCCCGCCTGGGGCGCTAGTGGGGGTCTGGCTTTGGCGAGTGCAGCTCTGCACCACCAGAAGAGGGGGCAGCGAAAAGGGGCTCAAGGGAGCTGCAGTTCCTTCTAGGTCTGCTTCCAACCCAGATCCTAAAGTTTCCAGATGGAACACACGTTCAGGCTCCTGGGTGCCTGCAGTGGCCACAAAAGGTCCTTTATCTTACTGTGCATTACACTTACTGCTGGGTATGGTGGCCAAAAGAGGGACCCGTCAGCATGTCAAATGCTCCCATACCTGGTGCTTGTCAGAACCCACAGGGATTCTGGTTCGATTCCACAAACGAAAACAATGGAGCCCAATCTGGAAAACAATCTGCCCAAGTTACAAGCCATTGAGTGTGCGGCAAGGGGGACTTGGGTCTCCAGCCTGCCAAGTGAAAGCACTTCTGACCACATACTCTCTGTGAAGGGCTGGAGGTCCATCCCTGTCCACTTAATCCCCCTCCCAAGAGGCGGATGCCAGGTCACACCTGCCTTCCTCCACCGCTCTCCCCAGGCTGCCATCTTCACCCTAGCAGTGACTGCTGGCTGGGATGACACAACCTCAGAACCAGAGGGCTCCTCTCCCTCTTCAGCCAGGAAAGTCTCCGCTGCCCCTGTCAGATCCTTAGCAGTCACGACACAGGCCACGTAATGAAACTCCTGCATTTTATTTCCTTAGAAAGCCCTGGTCCCACTTCCAGGGCTACCGGAAGGTAGAGAAGCTCTGGGTGCCTGTGCAGGAGGCGTAGGGCACGCCCCGAGAGCGAATCTGCAGGGTATGGAAGGTGAGGGGTGGGTTGGGGCCTGAGGAGCCTGGGTTCAGAGACTCGGTGTGAGGTTCCATCACTGTCACGGGGACCGCATAAGACAGTGTGTGGGGCCGGTCGTCATGGCGCCTCACTGTGCCCTTGCCCAGGAGATGCAGGATGCAGGAGAGGACGTCGGTACTGGTGCAGGCAGACCCCCTACCAAGGCTGCTGACCAGACCCCTGGGAGGACACGGGCCCTTCTGCCAAGCATCCAGGACCTGGGAAGGAGATGGAAGGGAACACAGCAGGTGGGAGACGCCCAGCTGCCTCCACCTCGAGCTCCCACTCCAGGCACAAGCTGCCAGCCAGGGAGCTCTAAGGCCATTAGGCATGCCCCAACCTGCCCCCTCATACACCCACCGGCTCCACGGTGAACCGGATGCTTCCGATGCGGCCAAGCCTCCTCCTGTGGGCTGCCCCCCACCCCAAAGCTCCCTCACCCACTGCCCACCCCCCGCCTACCCGACAGACAAGCTGGTCAATGTGCAGCCCCTCGTCCCCATGTGCCTTGAGGATTCGGACAATGAGGCAGTTCAGAAGGTTCCGTCTCTTCTCCAGGTTCCGACCCTCTTCATCCTCAGCTTTCAGGTATGTCTGAGGTGGGATGAGCCACACGTTGCCCCTCCTTGGCCTGGGCTCCTCGCTGGCATCTCGAATCTTCAGCACGCCTGGAATAAGCGCTAGTCATCAGTGGGGGGCCCACCCGAAGGCTGAGAGCAGAGGACCCTCTGCCCCAGGTGCGTACCTCCTGGAACATCCTTTTGCTCTTGAAGGTCCAGGGGGCCTCTCGAAGAGGTAAGAGGCCCAATCGCCTGATCGAGCATGTCTGGAGAGAGCCCGGAGAGCGCCAGCAGGCTCTCCACGGAGACAGCCTTGGAGAAGACGAAGGAACTATTCAGGGCTCCCCCAAAGGGTGGAGCAGAGAAGACAGAGGCAGGGAGGACGGGGAGTCGAGGTTTAGGGAAGGGGGTGAGGGACAAGGTTCAGAGAGCAGGGCTGCCTAGCTGGGCTGGGCCACCTTCACGTCGTTGAGATACAACAGCAGCCACATCTGCACGGTGGACACATGGAGGGTCTGGTCCCCAAATTGCAGCTCAGCCCGGCCCAGCCACGTCCACTGCAGCCGCCTCTGCGGGCCCCGCTCCAGGGTCGGGTAGCTCTGACCTGAGATGGGTCAGGGAGAGAAGGGAGTCAAGGCTGGTGAGGGGGCACTGCTGGTGGAGCCCTGCCCTGCTAATCGCTGCCGAGCGTGCGCCCCAGTGTTTATGGGTACTGTGCTTCTTGGTCTGAACTTCCAGAGCTCAGCCTTCGCCGTGTCTGCCTCTTGGGTAAGCCTCGGGTATCCGGGAGCCCACCTGTGCCTTGCCTTGTGCCAGGGGGCTCTGATCAGGGCCTTCCAGAAGTCCCCCCCCCCCCCCCCCGCTTTTTTAAGGAAGACAAAACCATGAAGTGAGGAAGGCCTGGGGCTCTCATTAAACTGGAACATCCACGAGAGAGAGAATGAGGTCTCCCTGGTTAGTCTGGGAGTCCCGCCCCCCAAGACTCAGGGTCTGAGTCTCTTCCTCCTCCTATGTTGCTGCCAAGCCCAGGACCAGCCCCCAGGGGGGAGCTCAGGTGATGATGACTGACCAGGAGCCACACCCCTGCCACTGAGGGGAAGTCCTTCCTGGTGGCCTCAGGTGCCCCTGCCCCCATCCTCCCCACCTCCCACTCTCTAAAGAGAATCCTGTGTTTAAGGACAGAAAAGGCTACAGTCTGGGGACCTGGTGCTTGAGACTCCCACCCCAGGCCCCCCCCCCCCCCAATCCCATCCTCTTCCTGGCTCCTCACTCTTGCTGTAGAAGTTGGTGTATCGGTTCAAAGTGCCCCTGAGGTAGGAGGGCAGGCAGGTTCGGGGGTTCAGCGTGTGGCGGATGGAGGCAATGGGCCAGCAGCGCGGGGACAGGACTAGCACGGACACTTCGGGCATCGCCCCCTCATAGTAGAGATCCTCGTCTTCCTCCTCCTCCTCCCCCCCCACGTCTGTGGCTGCCGCCGCCCCAGCTCCCTCTGCTTCCTCTGCCTTCTCTCCCTTGTGCTCCTTGTCACTGGCCTCGTGGCCCCCCTGAAGAAGAAACACGGGGTTCCCGACAGCGGCTGGGCCTCCTCCGGTTACGCTTCGCCTCCCTCCCTCCCCCGCCGCCCACCTGTATCCTCCTCTCGGTGTCGTCCAGCTTCAGGAGCTCCTGATCGAGCCGCTGGAGCTGGTAGACGTGGAACTGGCGCTGCAGCTCCTCCGAGATGCTCAGGCTGCGCAGCATCTGCTGGGGGAGGCGGTTGGGGAAGCAGAGGCCGATCTGCTCCAGCACAGCCCCCTCCAGCCAGCTCGAGCCCAAGCTCAGGAGACGGTCCGCCATGTAGTGCCTGCAGCGCACGCAGAGCGGGCGAGCCTCAGTGCGGCCGCCCAGCCCGGCCCCGCGCCCCGCCCCGCACCCCCCTCCCCGGCCCCCGCAACCCCCCCCGCCCCCACGGCCGCACTCACTGGTAGTAATGCTCGAAGGCGGTGGCCATGTCCAGGCCGGAGAACAGGAGGGCCGTCTCCAGGCAGCGCTGCAGCTGCGCCAGCATCTCCATGCCCCGCGCCCCGCCAATCCGGCTGCCCTGGATCCGCTGGTCGATGTGCCGGGCAAACTGCTCGCTCACCTGCGCGGGGACACGGCGCATGGAGGAGGCCGGCGGGCGCAGAGCGCGAGGGCTGAGGAGGCAGGCGGGAAGGGCCGAGCTGCTCCCGAACGCTTGCACAAAGCTCTCGTGTAAAATCGCCAGCAGGTGTGCAAGTGAGCAATTAGGAGGTGTGTTTTTTTCCCCACACTGAACGTGTCTAAAAATAAAACTAATCACAATAATTTAACGTGAGGAAGTAACTTACGCGCACAGAGACGGTCACACTGCAGTGTCGCCGAGCGGACAGAAGGGCCGGAGTTTAGCCCTGGCTGACTTTATCACCCGCCCACCCGTGTGCCCCTGGAAGACTACAAACTCTGAGGAGAGGGGCTTTGTCTATCTTCAGCTGTTATCACGGTGCCAGACACATCTGAAGCACTTATTAAATATATATGTAGTAATGGGAATGGCAGAGTAAATTCTTGTACAATTCATACAAAAATAAAAAATAAGGACAAAGAGCAACACCGAACAAGGCTTTTAATATTAACAGTCAAGGGCGCCTGGGTGGCTCAGTGGGTTAAGCGTCTGCCTTTGGCTCAGGTCATGATCTCAGGGTCCTGGGATTGAGCCCCGCATCGGGGGGTCCCTGCTCAGCAGGGAGTCTGCATCTTCCTCTCCTGCTCCCCCCTTCCCGCTCCCTCTCAAATAAAATCTTTTAAAAAATTTTTATTTATTTATTTGAGAGATAAAGTGAGTGAGAGAGAGAGCACAAGTGGCGGGGGGGGGGGGGGGGGGAGGAGAAGCAGACTTCCCGCTGAGTGGGGAGCCCAATGTGGGGCTCGATCCAGGGACTCCAGGATCATGACCTGAGCCAAAGACAGACGCCCCACAGACTGAGCCACCCAGGCGCCCCTAAAATTTTTAAAATAAGTATATATAACAGTGAAAAGACAACAGGCTCAAGCACTTTAGCTGCCTGTGAGCACACTGTTAAACCACACACACGCACAGACACAGAAAGCCTATCAAGGTACTATTAGGACAGGTCATTGTGTTCCTTTTGTGTTTGAATTTTCAAACACTTGGTTCTGTTCAAGCCCGGGTCCCCGCTGAATGGGAGGTGTTGAGGAGGGGGTCGGAGCGTCTGCGGGGAGGGGCCCGGGGCAGAGGCGAGGGCAGGAGGCTCACGTGGGCAGCTTTGAGGAAAGGGAGCTTCAGCAAGCCGCCGGCACAGCCGTTGTGCAGCGCCAGCAAGAAGGCGGCCCTCGGCCCGAACAGCTCGGAGCTCGACTTCTGCAGGTTGTGGAAGTGCTCGCAGTAGCGCGGCACGAAGTCCTCATCCCGCCAGTGCGAGGTCAGGAAGGTGTTCACCTGCAGGAAGCGGCGTGAGGGGACGGCCGGCGCCCACCGCCGCGCTCCGCCCTCCCGCCGTGGCACCTGCTCCCGCCCACCTGCTCCTCCACCACCGCCCGCCAGCAGCGGGTCAGGTTTCTCACGATGCTGCTGGGCAGCCCCCGGGTGGCCAGGGAGCTCCAGTCGTGGCTCCGGTTTCTGCCCTCTGTGGAGACAGGGGAAGGGGCGGAGGCAGGCAGGGGCAGCCCCTCAGCTTGGGGCTCCCCAGGCAGGGTGAGCCCTGCCGCCTTTCCGGACACACTCCCACCCCAAAATGACGCTCCTGGGCGGGGTGACACACACTGCGAAGACGAACGACTGAGCGGGTTGGGAAGGAAAGCGTGTGGGGGGACAGAAGGCTGTAGGGTGCGAGCGGGGGGGCCGTGGAGAAACGCTTCTCACCGAGCTCCCTCCCGAATCCCGGGTACTCACTGGGCCGGGGAGCGGCCACTGCCGGAGGGGGCGCCTCACAGGGCTCCACGTGCACCAGCAGGTGGGTGAGGCGGCGCACCCGCGAGGAGAAAGCAGCTGCGCGGCTCTGGGGGTTGTGGGCAGCCTCCCGACACTCCAGGTACTGGTCCAGCAGCCAGCCCAGGGGGCTGATGCCATCCTCATCTGGAGGTGGGGAAAAACAAGCCAAGGCAGGGCGTGTCTCCAGGGCAGTGGGAGAGGCTGGGCTGGACAGAAGCACTGAGAATGCGGGATCGGATGGAAGGTACAGGGTGGTGGGGATGCAGGCAGGTAAAAAGCCCCCGTCCTGACGGTGGCAGCTGGCACCTGGGAGACACGGGAAAGGAGCTGGCCCCTGGGCTGGGAGAAGAGGGGCCTCAGGGTACCAAACCAGCACGGGTACCAAAAGGGCCAAGTACACAATGCAGGTGGCTCTAGGGCAGAGCAAGAAGGGGCTGGTTAGTGGGGCCAGGGGTCGGGATGGTTACCGGGGGAGGTGATGTTCTGCACCAGGGGGCTGACCAGGGCCTCCCAGCAGGTCTTGCCCAGTGCTTGGGCGGCCTCGTCATCAGGGAGGAAGCGATCAGCAAAATTCTGCTCTTGGCGCAGAGCCCCGTTGAGTCTGGGGGTGAGGACGGGGGAGGCAGGCGTCAGAGGCTCCAGGCGTACACTGCCCTGGTGTCCGCCCAGCCGAAGACTGCCCGGCTGGCCCCTAGCCACCAGACCAATCTCTACCCAGTACTTCGAAGCTCCTCTGCGTTAACTGGCACATCCCACTCCCAGCCCCCCAGAGAAATCTCTTCTCTTCATTCTTTCCTTCCCGAAACCATAGAGCCCTCCAGCCCCCTCCCCAAGCACATTAACCCTCTGTCGACACCGACACCGTCCGTAGGCCCGTGCCCAGGGTACTACTCTTACCTTGCCCACACACACGGCCACGCACACGCGCTCGCACACACCTCGAACTCAGGTGCAGGAGGCTCCTGCGGTCCTCTGCTATGTCCTGGCTCCAGGCCTGCGCCCGAACCATGTAGAAGAGGCGTGTGTGGCGGCACAGCTGCTCCCGAAACACCGGCCAGAAGGTGGGCTTGGGGCCCAGGACCTCCAACCCCCGGATGCGCGTGTCGATGCCGCCCTGCAGGGGGCACAGGCCTGTCTTCACCTGCCCCACGTCCCCCTTGGAGCGGCTGGGGTCACACACACCTTTGTGCCTTACTCCCGGAGCTGCCCACGCCCCAGGCCAGAGCTCTGGCTCAAGCTCTCCAACAGCTACAGAGCCCAGAGCGCCATACCCCCAGACAAGACCCCAGGCCCCCACCGAACCTGCTGGCAGCGCTTTATGCGGATCTGCACGACGGGCCAGAAGCGGGTCAGGCTCTCCAGGAGGATCACCCGGCTGGCGGAGGGCATCACGTTGACCTGGTGCGGGGCAGAGGGGCCGTCAGCTCCCCGTGTGTGGACGGGAGCCTGCTCCTATTCCCTCCTTCCCTCAGCCCAGGCGGGTGTGGGGTCCTGACCAAGGGGTCCCAATGCCACACTCACTGCTCAGGGCCTGATACCATCACAATGGCAGAGGGAGAAAGGACTCTACTTTCTAGGGGGCTCCAGACAGGGAAGAACTTAGGCGTTCAGGAGTCAGGGCGGGAGGGCAGACCCCGTGAAGGGTGATCTAATGGCACGGCGCTCCCTACCGAGTTGAGTTCTGTGTTAAGAGAGTTGGCACTGTCGCCCCCAAACACCACCACCCTGGCCGGCATGTAGCTCGAGTCTTCACCAGCCACCAGCAGAGTCAGCTGCCTGGGAGCCGGGACGAGGAAACCATCAGAACCGGAACGAGTTGTGTCCTTGTAGACACAGCCAAGGGGACTCTCTGGTCATGTCTGGGTTCAAGGGGGGCAGTGGCGCTTCCCCTAAGACAAACACGAGGACGCCACGACAAAGTGCGCACGTTGTGGGGCGCGTTACCTGATGAGGACGCCCGGGTGCATGTGCAAGGTGATGTAGTGGGAGCCGGCGCTGCCGTTGGACTCCCAGTAGGTCTTGGGGTTGCGGTCGGTCAGCTTGCTGGCCCGGTGCGGGTTGGAGGACACCTCCACCTTCTCCCAGCACTTGTCCTCCTTCACTTCCACACTGGAGCCTGGGGGCAGGGGGCAGGGGTGGCCGTCGCAGCGTGGTTAGTTGAGAGAGAAGAAAGGAAAGGGACCGGGGAGAACAAATACTGGGGTGCGAGCCAGGAGAAAGCAGATGGGGGCACAGACCCTGGCACAGATGCCGGAGGAACACGTCAAAGAAGGGGATGTTGATGGGTCGGTGGGTCCGTCTGTGGTCTTCGATCTGGCCCAGGACCATCTGCAGCCGCAACATCAGAGAGAAGGGGTGCGGGGAGGAGAGAGGAACACACGTGGAGAGCACACACAAACACATATGGAGGAAAGACCCAGCAGCAATGGGACTTCCTCCAGAACCCTGGCGCGGCAGGACCAGGTGAGGAAGGGGGTGCAGAGAACAAACGCCCTTGGGTTCACTGGGCTCTCCTTCCTTTCCCAGCTGCAGGAACACACCCTCTTCCCCCACCACGGCTCAGGGTTCATGTTCTTACCGAGCTGTGAACCCACAAGCCTGCCCCCGCCCTCCCTCCTGACCTGGATACAGCCTCCCAGGATGTTGGTAGTGAGTTTCCGGTAGAGGTGGGCATGCTTCTCACACTTGAACACCATGTCCCGCAGCTCCTGAGCCAGCTCCAGTTTTCCCAGGTGCTTTTCCAGGGCCTTGGAGATGGCATCTCGGGCTCCCAGCTGATTCAGCACCACGGCATAGTCCCTGCTCACGGAGGCTAGGCGGTGCAGGAAGAAGATGAGCTCCTGGAGCACCTGAGGTGGGGGCAGGGCCGGTGACTAACGGGGACGAGACCCGGGCCATGGGGCATCTTCGGGAGTATTTACTATGCACCCACTGTGGTATATAGGGGCTGGGGCTACCGCCGTACAGACAGCAGGGAGGAGGGGCACACAAGGGCCGGGTGGAGTTAGAGAACCCAAGGCAAATAGACATGGAAAAGCTAAGAGATGCTCCGCCATCCTGGGGTTCTTGATGACTGATTGTGTTGGCAAGAGGTGCGGGGAGCTTCCCAGGTTGTTCCTTTTGAGGCCATGTCCTGAGAACCAGCTGTGGGGCTGCATCTCGAGATGCTCGGGCTCCAAGCACAGGTACCTGACGGCAGGGAGGGGGCGGGGAGCGAGTCCGCCTCCGAAATGAAAATCTGGGTAACAGCCGAAGCTGTGCACTGCAGACTGCCAAGCCTTCCAAGCCCAGGACCCCTCTGTGGCAGGGGACCCTGATATGTGACGTGCCCTCTGCCTCCTACATCGCCCTGTCCCCCAACAGGCCCAGCCAAACAGGAGCCACTGAGGCTTCTTATGTAGTACAGACATAAGCTTTCGTGTCAGAAAGGAGAAGGCAAGTAAGATCACACACTTGGGCTTATTTATATTTGATAAGGACACACAGGAAGGACACATAAATTAATATGAGTGGTAACCAATAAGGGGCGTGGAGAGAGGCACTGGGAAAATTGGATGGAAGTGAGAACAGGTGGAAGTGAGACTTCTCAGTGTAGACCTTGTTATACTGTTTTGATTTTTAACTCGTATGAATATATTACCTATTTGAAAAAAATAAAATTCATTGTGCCCTCTGGAGCCTCGCCCAGGGGGCCTGCCTCGTCAGAGGCTGCCTTGCGGCCTCTCCCTCCAGCATCTCCCCAGAGCAGGGTGGAGGTACCTCTCGGTCAGTGTCCGGTGACCGCAGACAGGCCATGCAGGCATCCATGGCCTCGTGCCAGGGGAGCAGCAGCGCCTCGGGGAAGTCCACCAGCTGCATCAGGATTCTGGGGAGTGGGGGTGGGGAGGCAGGAGGAGAGATATGCAGCTAGCCTCAGAGACCTCTTGGCCCCATGTCCCACCCCACCCCCTCACCTCAGAACGGTCAGGTGCAGGGGCTTGTTGGCCGCCGGGGTGCCGAGGCTCCGCATCAGGGTAAGGAAGGGCCGGGGCTGCCGCTGCAGCTGGATCAGGAACGGCTTGATCTCCGTCTCCTGGGGCCCCCCCTGAGCTGAGGGCTCGCTCCAGGTCCAGGAAGGTTCTCCCAGGCAGACCGCAGCCCTGCATCAGTCGCCACAGAGGAGTGTCGGGATACTGAGTTGGGGATTCTTTTCCTACAGGAAAGTGGATGTCACAAGAGTTGGCCATTGTCGGTGAGGTTAGGATCAAAAAGGACAGACACATTCATAACTCCTAATTTCTCCTAAAAATGTTTTTTTGGAGGGGGTCCCCCTAAAAATTAGTTTGGGGATCTTAAGGCATCTCTTAATGTATTTATAAGACAGCTCTGTGACAAATCTTATGTTTTCTACTCTTAAAATAGCAAAGGAGCCTCCCGTCTGCAAATAGCAGAGTGTTTCCCTGTATCTAAAGGCATGCAATGATTTGGCTTTCTCTACAACAGAAAAAGTTCCATGTGGGGGCTTTATGGGCTTCAGATCTCGTTCAGTGTTCTGACTTTCCATCCTCCCCCGCTCGCTGGAGGGAGCAGCTCTACGCTTCAGCTTCTTCCTCAGGTGCCAACTCTACCAGACAGGAGGGCACCAAACTGGGCACAGACACCTCTCCTGGCCTGAAGGCCTCCTGGAGGCCAGTCTGCAGAGCCACTGCAAAGTCTGTCTGGCGCCCCACCTTCCACTCCGGCTGCACGTGCTGATTCCTGAGGCTGGGCCTGGGCTTCCAGCAGGGTCGGGTAAGCTGGCTGCCCCGCCAGGGCCTCAGGCCCATATTTCCTGTAGACATGGCAGTTGAGCAGGTCCCTGAGAGCGCTGTCGTCGAGCCGCTGTGGCAGAGCCAGCAGCAGATCCTGGGCCAACTCTATGGGCACGGCCAGCTCAGCCAGGATCTCGTCATCCAGAACCTGTTGTCAGGGAGAAGGCCTCACTGCAGGTAGCCCTGCCAGCACAGAGGCTCCGGGGGGTGCTCAGTATCCCGACACTCCTCTGGCGTGGGGATCTCTGCACACACCTTCTCCATCCTGAACCTCTCATGGCTGGCAGCTGCCTCCTCCCACACAGCTTGCCAATGCTTCCGAACATTCGAGCTCCCTCCCCTGCCGCCCCTTACACTGTGGACCTCCACTCCCCATCCTAAGCTTCCCAAATGTTCTATCAGTCCATCCCTTGCCGCGAGCCCTCCAGCTTCTGGGTGTCTCCAGGCTGGCTCTACCTCCCCATCCAGGTTCTCCTGGAGGATCTGGAGAACCTCCTGATGGTCGGGTCCGTCCAGCTTCTTGATGAAGAAGAGGAGCTCCCACCACTCTGCCTGGGACAGGTGTTCGCTCTCCTCAGCATCTTCATCCTCGGGCAGTACGTAGGGCACCGCATAGAGCTCTGTCATGGGCTTCCACCGCCAGGAGGGCAGAGCTGTGGAAACGGGTCAGAGGGCCCAGGGATGTCATTGCCCAGCCAGCCAGACCACTGCTCCTGTGCTCAGCGCTGACCCTGCTTCCTCTCCGTGCTCACCTGCACCCAGGGCTCCACGGACTGCTGCCCCGTGGTACTCATCAGCCTCAACCACATCTTCAATGTCTTCCTCAAAGCCCAGAATTTCCAGCATGTGCCAGTGTACCCAGTAGGTACGGCCCGTCGACTCCCACAACACCTGGAAGATATGGGGGAAAAGAGAGGGAAAGGGAAGAAATGGCTCACTTAATGGCTGGCTGTGGCCCAATGATGAGGACATACAACTCTCTAGCTGACCACCTGGCAAGGTTTGGAACAACCTCCAAACAACACAACGTTGGCATGTGGATGACACGAACACACACACAAAGGCCGCCTTCTCCTATGGAAATAGGCTCTGCTTCTCCTCCCACCCATCCTTGATGGCTTATG
Source organism: Ursus arctos (assembly GCF_023065955.2). Lineage (NCBI taxonomy): Eukaryota > Metazoa > Chordata > Mammalia > Carnivora > Ursidae > Ursus > Ursus arctos. The sequence goes on from NW_026622974.1 coordinate 4,447,995, forward strand.
CCCCACACTTCCTCCTGGCCTCCGCTACTCTCTCCCTGACCCTGACTTTTGGGAAAGTCTTGCTGTATCTGTTTCTTCCCGGGCGTGAGTCTTCCTGACCTCATAGCCTCCCCAGCCCCGGCCCTCCAAATGGCCCCGGTCTCACCTGATGACCCCCTTTAACCATTCCATTCCCCACAGGGGTTTTCTCCGTGGGTGGCCTGTCAGAGCCCCCTGCATTGAAGCCTCAGTTATGCTCCCCAGCTAGGTCCCCAATAGCGTTCGCCACGTGCCCTCGCTCACCTGCACGGGGGGCACGCCATTGTTGCTCTGACGGAACTCGCCCTCGTCCCCAGCGCTGACCTCCTCGTAGTCATCCAGCATGCGCACTCGCATCCCGGCCTGCAGAGTCTCTCGCACGTACAAGGCGTAAGTGTTGCCACTTGCAAACTCAGAGCGAGGGCGGAATCTCCGTGACCTCCTAATGGAGGGCTGGGCCCTGGTGGGTGGCAGCCCCAGGCCGGCCTCTGCCAGCTGGGGCTGGAAGATGGAGCAGGAAGACCGTGCCGAGGGCCCCTGTCTGCTTGAGGCCCAGTCCCAGCGCATGGCCTGTACCAGCTCTGAGATCAGGGTGCCCATGGCCATGCTGAACTCCAGCTCCAGTCGATCCCTTTCCCCACTCAACTCCTCGGGAGCAGAGTTGTTCTGGGCTCCTGGTTCTGCAGCACTGTCATTCAGCTGGTCCAGAAGGGAAGTGACATGCAAATAGCGCTTCACCAGGGAGAAGAGCAGCCTTCCTGGGACCTGTAGGATGCAACCTTTGGCCTATATCCACTCTGTCCCAGCTTTAGCTCCTCTTTCCACACCATCCTTTAAGGATGGGTACATAGGCCTGGTCTCTAGATCTCGTTTATAGCCACCCTCGTATCTCCCCACAGAATACCTGTGGCAGCTGAATGCCCTCGAAAGACATGGGGTGTTCAGAGAGCGTGGCCTGCGCAAACAGAGCCAGCAGAGCACAGCGGCTGTCAAAATCCAGGTGTTTCTCAATGGCTTCTTGCTGGCTCAGCGACAGAAGGATCTGGGTCCGGGTCCCTGAAACCCACACCCCAGTCAGTAACTGCCCCCTCACATTGCCCTCCCCAAGCATCCCTCCTAGACCTCCTCTCTCAGTCCACTCCCTTTGTCACCACACATCAGGAATGACATGATTTGCTGATTTGCTTCAAAAGCCCAAACTATCTTTTCTATATATATATTTCATATACATATATACCCTGCAATAGTCTAATATCTTACCTCTTCCTTTGCATAGAGATCCAATTAATACGAGGTTCTTGAGGATTCAGTCCTTCCTCTTTCATTATTATTTTTTTGAAGTAAATTCTATGCCCAACATGGGGCTCGGACTCATGACCCTGAGATGAAGAGTCCGCATGCTCTCCTGACTGAGCCAGCCAGCCCCTACCCCGCCCCAGTGCCTCCTCTCCCTACAGAGATGGCCCCACCTACCTTCCTACCACCTTCTCTTCCAGCTCAAAGAGAAGGGCACCAGAACCATTCAGGCACCGATGGGGCAGAGGCTCCTGCCACAGCGCCCCGCGAGCCCCGAGCGGACCTGGCTCCCCTTCCTTCCTCCCCCGCCCCGCTCCTCACCGGCATCATGGGAGGCCAGGGCTTGGATCATGCGGCCGGCGCTCCAGCGGATCTGGTAATCAGGGCTGCTCAGCATGTGCATGAGCAGGTCCAGGACCCTCGGGTCTTTGAATACCCCAGTCAGGGGCTCGATGCTGGCGTAGGCGCTGAGTACATGGACCGTGTGAAGCAGAGGAGCGGGCGGGATGGTGCCCACACACTCCTCCAGCTGCCGGAGGGCCCTCTGAATCAAAGACTTCACATCGGTTTCCATCTCCCCCAGCACAGATTGGTCCAGGGCCCCGGCCTCCCCTGCAGTGTCGGGAGGCCGCCCGCTGACCTGGCCGTCCTCGCCCAGCATCTTGTGGCAGCTGGCATAGATCTCGTCGTCGGACATCCACAGGAGGATGTGCTCAGCCTTGCAGTCCACTTGGCCAGAGCCCCCTTCCCCATCATCCCCGCGCCGGAGGATAAGCCAGCGGATCTGGTACTCAGGATGCCCATCGTGGCCCACACGCTGGCGGATCAGCTCATCCGGATAGGCGTGCAAGCCCGGCCCCAGGGGCACTCTGAATTCCCTGTAGCGGAGCTCCCCCACCATGCCGGCACCTGCGACACAGAAGCAGAAGAGAACAGGCGAGCTAACACGAGAGTGGGAGTTCAGAAAATCAAGGATCTCCAGGAGTTGGGGAAGCAAATGTGGTAACAGCTGTCCCTTTGGCTGGGGTAAAGCAGGGCCCAGGAGTTGCCTGCTGCAGGCTGGGTGGGGCCAGGCCTAAGCAGGGGAACACTGGGGCGTTTGTTCTAAGAACACATTTGGTTGAAAGGAGGGTCCAAGGCCCTGCAGCCTGGACTGGGTTGGTTTGGAGCAGTGGGAAGGGGACAGTGGGGGCAGGGCAGCCTTGGAGTTACAAGTGAATCCCAAGGCCCTGGGACAGGCAGCAGCCCTCAGAAGGAGATAGGTGACACCCTTAGGGGTGTGTGTGGAGTGCTGGTGTGGGGGGGTGTTGGGGACTGAGACCCTGAGTGTGTCTGGGAAGGGACACCAGGTCCAATGGTTGAAGCGCAGTTGTGTGTCATAGACACAAGACATCCGGAGAATTGCTGGTGGAGTGGGGTGGGGGTTGGGCAAGGCACGATGGGCTGGGAGGAGAGGCTGGTGGGCTGCAGGCGAGGACTGGAGACACTGGAGCAGCAAGGCCGGTGGGGGCGACGGGAGACCCGGGGGGGTGAGCGGCGGGAGGCAGGTGGACCCGGGGGGGCCAGGGGCGCGCGGCAAGGTGCGGGGGAGGGGGCTAGGCCAGATGAACGAGAATCCCAAGGCACTGTGGCCCTAGGGTGGAGAGGGCGCGAGACCGGGTGGGCGCGCGGCCGGTGGGCGAGTGGGCGGAGGAAAACCCGGGGTAGGGGCAGGGGCCGCGGCGGGGCTCTGGCCACCTCAAAAGTCGATGGGGGTCCCGGCGCGAGGCCTGTCCTTCGCTGAGCTAGGGACGCAGCGCAGACGATGGCGGCGATGCTGGCGGAGATTTGGGCCCCGCCTGGGCCCCCGAGAGGGTCGAAGCGGAGAGGCGGGAGGGGGCGTGCCTCCGAAGGACAGGCGGGCGGCAGGGGGCGTGGCGCGCAGGGACAGAGCACCTCGGGGCGGCCCCTGTCACCGCCTGCCGCACAGGTCAGCGGCCGCTGGGGTGGGGCGGGGTGGGACCGGGCCCAGGCAGCGGCGCCGCCCGCCCAGCTCCCGGGGCTCCGCCACCCGCCCGGAGCTGCGGCTCATTTCCGCCGGGCCCAGCGGAAAGCTGGGGGCCTTGGGAAAGCGCCGGGGCGGAGTCGCCGGTGCCACCTCGGCGACGCGCGGCACCTCCTCCTCCGCGCCGCCCTTTCCTCTTCCTTTTCGTCCTCCCTCCTCCCACCGGAAGTGCTCTCCCCAATTCCCGAAGTCAGAACTGGAGAAGACGTTGGAGGTCCTTTATTCCACCTCCTCCATTACAGAGAAAAGAAATGAGACGGGGGGGCAGGGGGAGGTGGCTGGAACTGAGGGAGGAGCAGCTCATCTTTGACGCATATTGTCCTTTCCTTTCTCCTCTCCCATCTTTTTTGTCTCTGCGTTTTTTCCCCCGGTCTAGTATGTACCATCCTCCCTCCCAAAAAACCAGTAACAGATAAAAATGGGGGGCGATTTTATTAGAATCCGGGGATATCAGCTCTGGGCAGCTGCCGAGGGCAGCTTCACATAACTCTTCATGGGGGGCAATGGCCGGATCTTGCGGCCAGCCCAGCCCCCCTTGCGGTGCCACAGCCCGCTGGAAGGCCTCTTGCCCAGCCAGCGGTTTCGCCCAGCCTTGCCGATGACGCGTTTGTTGTGGTCGACGTTGGATACCCGGCCTACTGTTGCCATGCACGTTTCCAGAACCTGACCGAAAGAGCGGATGGAAGAAAATGCACCACGGGGAGGAACCCGACATTGCTGCCTGGTGGCTCTGGGAAGGCTTCCTACCCTCACTGAGAGAAGGCAGAGGACAGGAGAAAGCCACAGCGTGACTGAACCTGAGCGCAGGTCCTATGGTAGTTGAGAACAAAAGGCACTGTTGCCTCTCCCATCACAGAGCCAGCCTGACGGGGCATGCCTAGTCACATGGCAGAAAGGGACACACCTAGCTCATGGTGGTTCCTAACATAAAACACCTGTGGACCATCCCAGACAAGAAAGGTACATTCCAAAAATTCCTCCTTTGCTGATCCCTCCCACCTGTACCCACGCACACACCTGCATCTGCCTCTTGGAGGGCAGCTGGACGATGGCCGTCCCATTCACTTTCCGTAGCAGCACACCACATGTCCCTGGGGGAAGGGAGAAGCAGATTTGCCACCCTCCACAAGGGAAGAGGTGGGGGCACATTTATAGGGGGACACACCCCACACCGTGGTCTTTGCCCTTGAGGAGCAGATACACTGAAGCGGGATGCATGCAACGTCTTAGTCAAAACACAAGCACTCTCCACCCTCGTTTTCAGTGTTTTTTCATTCTTTTTCTCTGCCAATGGACCACACGTGGCGTCACGGTTTCAGAGAATTGTGACCTCAGGTACCCTTCGGCCTCCCAAATTGTAAGACCCCCAAGTAGTTCCTTTCCTCATACCTGCGGCTCGGATATACTGGGCCCCCCGGCCTGGCTCACTCTCCACGTTATTGACAAGGGTCCCCACAGGCAAGGCCCCAAGAGGATGTGCGTCCCCTTCCCGAGCAGCAACTAAAAGACAGAATTTCATCAGCACCACACCCCTGCAGCCTCCAAGCCCTTATATATCTGATGGCCATCTCTTACCTGCCATTCGGCCTATGTGGTCAGAGTTCAGGATTATATCTCCAGCTTGCATGTTTTCTGTGGCAATGATCCAGCGTTTCCGGCTGCCCCCAGCAACCAGAGCTATATCTGCTGATCTGTTCAGGGTGAGGGACATATGAGCAGACCATCTAGGCAGCCCTCTATCTTCTGAAAAGCCATAAAACAGTCATGCAGCCACACCATCACCATATCATATCCCAAACTTGCCTACAGGGATCATAGCGGACCACGATGACCTTCTCCTCAAATGGTCCTGGCTTCGTTTCCAGCTCAGGCCGGAACCGCAGAAAGTCGATCATGCGATAACGCTGCTTGTGGCCCCCGCCAATACCATGCACTTGGATTCGGCCTGTGGTCAGGAAAGTGCAGAGACATGACCCAAATTAGATGAATCAGCTCCCAGCAGTAGGAACAGGCCCATCCTGGGCAGAAAGCAATTACTTCCTAACATTATGACACAAGCAGAAAATAATAAAAAATTTGCACAGCACAGTGAGGCTAATGGGGGTGGGGAAACCCCTACATGGAGCTTGGTGAAAACATAATTATGGGATATGGAAATTACATAAAACCTCCAGACAAAATCTCTACAAATTACTGAATTCAGTAAGTTTACCGAGAGTGATATATAGTGTTCAACTGTTGTAAATTTCTTAAGAACATGCTGAAAAATGTCATGAACTTCATGTTTATGTCTGGTTTTCTTCAACTACCTGGATGGTCTTTAGGGGCACAGACCACCTTTATGTTGCTTTGTATTCTACTCTCTCCTTCTTACAGACATACTATATGCAGAAGGAGTCCAATAAACGCTTTTTTTTACATTCCTCTCCCTGTCAAGAAATAGGCCTAGGATCCTAACATGTTTTTCCCCTTTAATGCTTAAATCCTCTTGCTTTTGCTCTCACCTGTGTGGTTTCGGCCCCCAGACTTCCTCATCTTCACTGGTGTAATGGTGTACTTGGTACGACTCTTCCAGGACACAAAATTGGCACTAAGGGCCACGGAGGTGAGCACTGGGCGGCAGGGGAGCAACAATGAGGAAGAGGGCAGCTGGAGAAGGGTACTACTTGTCACCTGGAGATAAACAGAAATCTCTTTGACTTGAAACGTAACCAGAGAACCAAGGGTGAAGGCACAGACCAAGTAGCCTACTTCCTTCTAGGAATGTCCCAGACCAGCTGTCCAAAAACTCCACCCTTCACTGCTTGCACAAATACCAGGGTGGAATGTTTATCTAGGTGTTAAGTGTGTTGATTCTCTCTCCTCATTTGATCCTCTAACCTCTGAAGTATTTCTTCAATGAAATGTTCTCCCCTTGGTGCATCTCTTTCTAAATTTGGCTCAAGACTCTCCTTCTCTGGGAAACTCTTCCTTCTTTAAACAACTCCCTTTTCCAAAGCTGGTAACTTTCACACATCCATATGCCACCATCAGCACCAGTGCCTTTTGCCCCTCGGCATTACGTTTCTGGGAGTTTTCCAGATGTGAACGGAGGGGAGGGATCATTTCTGTCTTCTTCCTTGCTGTATTCCCAGCATTTTAGAGTAAGTTGCTTTGGTTTTGAATTTTAACTACACATCTGCCAAACTCTACCATCATCCAGAAAGGTCCAGGGGAACAATACTTACACCTTTCTGTTCTGTGACTCACCAATCGCTCACTAGGGACATTGAGAATAACTTTATCTTAGGCTCCTAATCTTGTTATTTTGCCCTGCATTCTCTAATCTCAGCAATAATTTATCTTCAGTGGTAAAGAGCCCAGGCCTTTTTCTTTTTTTAAAGATTTTATTTATTTATTGAGAGAGAGAGCACAAGCAGGGGGAGCAGCAGGCAGAGGGAGAGGGAGAAGCAGGCTCCCCGCTGAGCAGAGAGCCCAACATGGGGCCGGCACCCTGGGATCATGACCGGAGTTGAAGGCAGACACTTAACTGACTGAGCCACCCAGGCACCCAAGAGCCCAGGTTTTGAAGCCAGACCGTCTAGCCCCAGTACTTGGTGTATGGGGCGCCTGAGTGGCTCAGTCGGTTGAACGTCTGCCTATGGCTCCAGTCGTGATCTCAGGGTCCTGGGATTGAGCCTGGGGTCCTCCTCCCTACTCAGCGGGGAGCCTGCTTCTCCCTCTCCCTCTGATCCTCCTCCCCTCCTCCCCGCTTGTGCTGTCTCAAAAAAACAAAACAAAACAAACTTAAAATAAAAAATATTAAAAAAAAAATACTTGGTGTATGACCTTGGACTGCTGATCGGTTTTCTCATATGTAAAATGGTAATGATAACTACCTTATACAGGGGTTGAAAGGAGTTGATTTACTTAAAATATCAATTACTTATGCTTGGCTTATAATTGGTACTCAATGTCAGTTATTATTGAAACCTGTACAGTGACCTGTAAAATACTTTCACTTCCAATACGTCGTCTGAAGAATCCAGCGGCCCTGTGGGGCAGCAACACTTACAGAAGAGAAAGCTGACGCTGAGAGTGATTTAGCCAAAGACCCAGACCGACGTGACTCCAGACAAGACTCACGTCCTCCTCCTCCCATCCCAGGGTGCCCTCTCCGGTGGCCCGAACAGAAACAGCCTCATTTCCAGATAGGGTGAATTACCTGGGCGGCCGGGAGCAGGCTCGGGCCGAGGGCAGCGGCACCTGGGGGCGTCAGGCTCAGGGAGCCCAGAGCGCGAGTTATCGCCCTCAGAGCCATGAGGGCACCCAAGCTCCGCCGGGTCAGCACACTACCATTACTTTTACCCAAGCCGCCTGGCGTTCAGAGATGACGCTAACAAATCCCGGTGCCGTCGCTCCCTCATGACGTAAAGAGGTGGGTAAAGAACCCGAGACCAAGGTGGATACACACCTCCTCTCCTCCTTGCGCGAGGTCAAAGCCAATCCTCGGGCGGCCCTTAGGTCGCGTGACTGAGGAACAGGCCCCGCCCCTCCGAGCCGTCAAAACAATTGCCTCGAGCGGCAGCCATGATGGATTTAAAGGGGCAGTACCGGCCAGGGAGGCAGCCAGACCGACAGACTGCGGGTGAGTCTTTGAGGGTACTTCTGGGGCTGAGGGTTGAGGTCCCGCTACCTCTTTTCCGCATTCCGGGACAGATGAACAAACCCCCACCAGCCGACCTCACACAACTCCAGATAAGCTGAAAAAACTCCGCCCCCCGCGAGTCTTCCCGCCCCTCGGCGTCCAGACAGACAGACAGACGGCCTGCCCCGCCCCCTGCGCTACAGACCGACTCATTGACCTCGGCATTGTTGGCCCCCTGGGTAGTCGCCCGTGACGCGGAGCTCGGCGGTCCACCGCACCTCCCCCCATCACCCCCGCCCGTCTTACTCTGTCCCCACCCTGGGCCCCAGGGCAGGTCGACAGCCGGGGACATTTCTCGACCGCACGCCCAGGCTGGGAGACCAACTCCCAGGGCCGCGTTTCCCTGTGACCCTACAGCCGCTCGGAAGACCTGCCATTCTTCCCTGCATCGTCAGGCGTCCGAGAGGCACCCTAAGGTGACTCCTCTCAGAGCCTGTTAGTCGGTGGTCGTGAGAGACAAAGCCATGAAAGTGAATGGGTCATGAGTGACCAGGTCTGCCTCCTGACCCTTTCCCAGACACGCCCCGCGCCGCGGGTCTCATGTTAAGTCTCCTTCCCTTCTTGGGAGAAGATAGCTCTTGTGGCCTGGGATGGGAGGTTGGCTTGGGGAAGGAAGAGGGACGTTGGTCGCCTCTGAAGGCCTGTAGGTAGAGAGAGGGAGGGTGTTTGCCCCGAGTAGGGCTCTGTGCCAGGTCCTCTGGGTGGCTGAGAAGTGGTAAGAGAAGGGGTGGAAACGCTGGACTTCTGGACTTTGGGCAGGGCGGATCCTTGTGAGTACCTGGCTACTGAAGGAGTTTCTTCCGGGCTCTGGCCTGAGTGCCACGGGCGAGGGCTGTGCTCTGGATCCCGGTACGAATACTGGAAAGGTGAGAAACAAGGCTCTTCGGAGGAAATAGGAAAAGAGCCTGACATTTGGGGGTTGGGAAGTATAGGTGGAAGGCCCAATGGGGAAAGAGGCAGAGTTTACTAGGTTTGGAGATGCTGGCCTTGGCTCTGAGCGTGACGCAGTCTGGAGACCTTGAGCTTCCTGGGGCCCTCTCATCTGGGTCCTGCAATGAAGCCGCCTTTCTTCTTCTCCCCGTCTTCCCTGTAACTTGGAAACCTGTACCTTTCCTATTTTCTGAAACCTCTGCACCGTTTTCTTTATATCTCCTGTCTTCTTTAACTGTTTCCTTTGCAGTGTTCTCCAGACACCCTCTGTGTTCCCTATAGTGTGTCTCTCATCTGATTCCTTTTCCTATTCCTGATCTAAGCTGTCTTTCCAACAACTTTTCTCTTTTCTTCCCGAGTTCTAAATCCATCTGCTAGTTCTTAGGGCTTTTGTTCCTTCTATAGTCTTTCTTCATTCAAGTCAATTCCTCTCCCTCTCTCTTTCCCATGACCTTAGCTTTGTGTTTAGTGTTGTAGGCTCCCTCCCCACCGGTCACTCTCTCTCCAATTAAACCAGAAGGTCACCCACACTCTCTCTTTTCCCTTCCCTTGGATCCTCATAACCCCCTAACCAAGGTGCTCAGCCTCTCTTTCTTATTTTTACCCCTGCTGAGCTCTGTTGTTTCTCCTCAGCCCAGAAAGGTCCCCCTGGCCAAGATGTCAGGCCTGGTGTTGGGGCAGCGGGATGAGCCTGCAGGGCACCGGCTCAGCCAGGAGGAGATCCTGGGAAGCACTCGGCTGGTGAGCCAGGGGCTGGAGGCCCTCCACAGTGAACATCAGGCTGTCCTGCAAAGTCTGTCCCATACTATCGAGTGTCTGCAACAGGGAGGCCATGAAGAAGGACTGGTACACGAGAAGGCCCGGCAGCTGCGACGTTCCATGGAAAACATCGAGCTGGGGCTGAGTGAGGCCCAGGTGAGAGGAAGGAAGTGATGCCAGGTGGCCCTTGGAGAAGCATTTGTCTGATGGGAGTTTTGGGGTCATTTAGGATTGCCTTGTCCTAGATGCTTGCATTCATTCATTCATTCATTCATTCAGTAAATGTGTATTAAGCCCCTACTTTGTGCCAGGCACAAGTCTTCTGGGCACTGGAAAAACATCACCGAACACAACAGTCAAAAATCTTTGCCATCTCAGAGCTTACATTTTAGCTGCAGGAAGCAAACAATACACAAATAAGTAAAGGATTCCATATGTCAGAGTGATAATTGTTAAGCACAAAGGATAAAAATAAAACAGAGAAGGGGACTAGGGGGTACAGAGAGAGATACAATTTTAGATAGGGTGGTCAAAAAAAGTCTTACTGAAAGGTGACATTTGAGAAAAGATTTGAAGATGAGGGAGTGAGCCATAAAATAAATGGGGCAAGAGCATCTAAAGCAGAGTGGGTAGTATCTCCAAAGGCCCTGAACTGGAGCCTTCCCGGTGAGTTCAGTGAGGGACCAGTGTGGCTGCAGTAGAGGGGATGAGGTGAAGCAAAATAGAAGATGAAGTGCAGGGGCGCCTGGCTGGCTCAGTCAGTGGAGCGTGCGACGCTTGATCTCGGGGTTGTGAGTTCGAGCCCCACATTGGGTACAGAGTTTACTTAAAAATAAAAAATCTTAGAAAGAAAGGAAGGAGGGAGGGAGGGAGGGAGGGAGGGAAGGAGGAAGGAAGGAAGAAGATAAGGTATAAGAAGTAGAGGGATTAGGAGCCAAGGGAACAAAGCACATGGAACTTGTAGGTCATCATAAGGACATTGCTTTTACTTTGAAATGAAAGCTACTGGAATATATAGAGCAGGGGAGTGATGTGGTTTAACTGAACATTTTAAAAGGATCATCTGGCTGCTGGGTTGAGAACAGACTCTAAGAAAAAAGGGCAGAAACAGAGAGGCCGGTGACGGGGCTGTTGTGGTCACCCAGGTGGGAACTGATGGTGACCTGGGTGGTGGCTATGGAGGTGGTAAGAAATTAGATTCAGGGTGTGTGTTGAGGGTAGTACTATTGCTACCCAACCCCGCCTCCTGGCCCCTGCCAGTCTTGCTGCCTCCCGGTAGCTCCCCTCCCACTTGATCCCCGAACACTCCAATCCGGAGTCCGGCGCTCACGGGCTGTGCCCACCTAGGTGATGCTGGCTTTGGCCAGTCACCTGAGCACAGTGGAGTCGGAGAAACAGAAGCTGCGGGCTCAGGTACGGAGGCTGTGTCAGGAGAACCAGTGGCTCCGGGACGAGCTGGCGGGCACCCAGCAGCGGCTACAGCGCAGTGAACAGGCTGTGGCTCAGCTGGAGGAGGAAAAGAAGCACCTGGAGTTCCTGGGCCAGCTGCGGCAGTATGACGAGGATGGGCACGCCACGGTAAGCGCACGCAAGCGACCTGGCTACGGGGCAGACAGCTGGGAGTCACCAGAGACGTGGGGGCCGTTGCTGCGTCAGCTGCAGGGACCATCAGTGCTGCACACCCTGCCCCCACCTGGCAGAATTCAGGTCCTGACACCCACTCCAGATAGCAACGAGGTGGAAACAGTGTTAACTCATTCAGTCAGCGTTTACGGGACAGCTGTGTATGCTGGGCACTGCGCACTCCAATGAGGATGCAACAGTGAGCGAGGCAGACAGAATCCCTGCTCTCCCAATTAGAGGTTTGGGGTTTGGGGGAGACACATGAGCACCTGGACAATTCCAGTCCAGAATCCTAAGTGCTACAGGGAGGGAAAGCATAGCTCAGTTGAGCAAGACCCTCCTAAAATTTGCTCTCAAAATGTATGAAATGTAACCCTCACTCAATTACCTCTCTGCCTTAGGCAGTGCAAAAGGCTGGGGGGGGGGGAGATGTAAGGAGCTATAAAAGAGAGTTCCTGCCTTCTCAAGCTTATAATGTAGCTGTAGGGTCAAGGCTTACACATGAGAACATGCATGTGACGACACAAAGCAGCAAATGCTTAGTGCTGGATGACTGGTCCAGTCAGTAACGGGAGGAGTTCCAAGATTGGTTCATGGGGACTGGAATGGCCTGAGAAGGATTCACAGATGAGGTGGGATACAGGGTTGGGTGAGATTTGGGTTGGATGTTTTTCATTGTAAAGGTGAGGAGTTGAGCTGGATTTTGATGGATGATGAGGGGAAAGGAGGAGCTTTCTAGACTGGGGGTGGGTATGTGTCACAGATAAGGCTCCAGGGCTGGAGAGCTGCTCTGTCCCAGGGAAAGTGGGATGATTTGCATGGGACACGTTGGCGAGGCTGGGTGGGAGGGTTGAAGGTGTTTATACAAGGCTGACATGCCTGGTGGGACAAAGCGAATTTCCCCATGTGGAAGTAGGTGAGACAGTGAGGGCTGGGCACCGAGTCGAGAGGGAGTGGTGGGAGATGATGGGGACGAGGCCGAGCTAGACGCTTTGGGTACGTGTCAATAGATCAGACGTACTCCCTACCCTCAGGAAAGATAGGACAGACATATAATCAGTGTAAACACACAGGGATCAGCACTGGGCTATAATTACAAGAACTGAGGGGGAGAGGGGTGGAGGCTAGAGAGTGAGGGTGCTTAGGAAGCTCTCAATGTGAAAGAAGGAGATTTACAAACAAGAACGGGGTGAGATTGGCGGACAGATGCTCGCCTTCCCAGCGGCAGGGACATGAACAAGAATCTTCACCTGTCAGTGATTTCATGGTTTAGAGGGGCCCTGGAGAGGCTACTGGGGATATCTTGGCCTAGACATGCTGCTTCTTCCCTTCCAGGAGGAGAAGGAGGGTGATGCCACCAAGGATTCCCTCGATGATCTCTTCCCCAATGAAGAGGAAGAAGACTCCAGCAATGGCTGTGAGTCTGCTTTTGGAGTTGGAGACTAGAGAGGGGCAGCAGGGGGCAGGTCCCAGCTGTGGCCCGCCATGCATATGGGTTGCTCACCATCCAGAAATAGGTTCTTCGCTTCCCCTGGGGATATGGCAGGGACTGGGCTCCTGCTTCCATTTCCTCAGCCTCCCCATTATTCACCAATATTTATTGCATAGTCAATGTGTCCTGGGCCCTGTGGTAGGCAGTAGGGGTATCAAGTTGATGATGGAGTTCTTGCCCATAAGGAGCTCAAAGTTGAGCGGGATAATGACCCTGGAGTGAAAGAACATCAGCTCTTCAAGGGAAAAAACCAGGTCTTTCTTATTTTTGTATCCCTGACACAGTGCCTGGTTCATGCTTACTGAGTAAATTTTGTTGATTGAATGAGTGATTGATTGGGTGAACAAGTGGGGTTGTGAGGGGCACAGATACCAGGGAGTGGGCGAAGGAATAGCAGTTGAGGTGGGTCTCGGGAGAGGGCCTGGTAGGGAGTGGGCACAGGCACAGAACGAGACGCAGGTTGGGGGTCAGACAGCAAAGGGGAGAGGAAGAGTGCCCTGAGAAGTCCCCTGTTCATTTTCTGGGATGGTTAGTGTCCCGTGGCCAGGGCACCCAGCACAGCGGATATGAGATCCCAGCGAGGTTGCGGACACTGCACAACTTGGTGATCCAGTATGCTGCCCAGGGTCGCTATGAGGTGGCTGTGCCCCTCTGCAAGCAGGCACTGGAGGACTTGGAGCGCACATCTGGCCGCGGCCACCCTGATGTCGCGACCATGCTCAACATCCTTGCTTTGGTGTATCGGTGAGTCCTGGCCTCGTCATCTCCCGACTCTGCCTCCGGGTTCCCACCTTGATCCACCTTTGGCTCCCATCCCTCCTCTCCAGAGGGTACGTCTTCCCCTGCTGGGCCTCCCAAGTGACCCCACTAGGGACCTTCCTCTGCAGCAGCACTCTCGTTCTTTCCGTACCTGAGCCCTTGACCTCAGAGCTGCTCCTCTCTCAGGCTCTTCGCTTCTCCCTTCCCTCTTTTGGGAGGGTCCCTTGCCCTCTCTGTTTCCATCTCTTGCATCCTGTGCCTTGTCTCCTCTTGGCATGGCAGTGTTCTGTATTTATGTACCTGCATGTTGGTGAACTCTCACTGCTCGCCCCCAGGCTTCCTGTCTCCTCGCGGGGGCCCCAATCCCTAAATGTACCTTAGTCACACTGAAGGAAAGAAGAGAAAGAGGTGGCTTGGGGACAGAGTTCAGGGTAAACCCTTGTCACTTCTCTCCTCTTCCAGGGACCAGAATAAGTATAAGGAAGCTGCCCACCTGCTGAATGATGCCCTCAGCATCCGGGAGAGCACCCTGGGCCGGGACCACCCTGCTGTCAGTACTCCTTGCCTCCTGCTCTTTTGGCTTCTCTTAGTTTGTTTATCCACTGCCCTCAGCCCACTCACTAGGGGTGCTCAGGGAATTGGTGTGCAGGCTCCTTTTTTTCCAGGCCCTGTCTGCTCAGCCCAGTGGTTCTCAACTCTCTGGGACACAACGACTCTTTGTTATAATGAGTATTTTCCTGGAACATAATTCATAGACTGTACCTGACCTACCCATACAATTCCAAAAAATGTTGAGTGATCGATATGAGGAAAGTAACTTCGAATAAAATAATACAGAGGGTATGTTACAATGAAATGAAAACTCGATGTGGTAACAGTTTTATTAAGTCTAACTATGGTAGAAGATGTAATATAGCATATAACTTACATAGAACATAATATGATATACAACTTTAGATTTAGAAAAAGTGAGACCAGTAAGACACTGAAGCAGTATTAAAAAAAAAATGACAGAGCAGGGGTGCCTGGCTGACTCAGTCAGAAGAGCGTGCGACTCCTGATCTCGGGGTCTATGCCCCACGTTGGGCATAGAGATTACTAAAAAATAAATAAACTTAAAAAAAATGACAGAGCGAAGTATTGGTGGATACAAGATTAAAATCCCGTGTTAGACTCAGTAATGACAGGCCAGATTTATTCATATATGATGAGAGAAAGAGAAATGATAGATTGTCACAGTGGAGAAAATGAGAAACAAGATATTTTTGCAAATGAGCTGACTTTATGAAAATAATTCCTTATGTTACAACACGTGATAGGCAGGGACGATGTAGCCTCTCTTGATATCCCACTAAGTGTCAAGGCTTACAGTGCTCGAATGTCGGGCAGGACACCCCAAAGCTAACAGAGCTGTCCCACACATGCAGAACACCTGTACCATCCTTACCTTCCCAAAGGTAATAGTGGTCCCAGTCTTCATGGCAACCAAAAACCCCACCAAACCCCACCTCCAGAAATATCTACAAATCCCCCTAGAGGGCGGTACCACCCCCAGAGAAAACCTCAGAACCTCCGGGTCGGCGGCTTCTCCCCCCACCTCTGGTTAGGCTGGAGGAGTCCTTTTCTCTTGGGAGTCGTGCCGTATGGGGCCCTCGCTGCTCAAGGCACCAACGCTGAGGGAACAGGCCTGTCTTCCTAGGTGGCTGCCACACTCAACAATCTGGCTGTGCTCTATGGCAAAAGGGGCAAATACAAGGAGGCGGAGCCACTGTGCCAGCGTGCGCTGGAGATTCGAGAAAAGGTGCGTGTGCTCACTCATTCTTCCCTGATGCCGTGACCCTTCCTCCACCATCTCTCTTCCTGTCTCCCCCCCTCCCTCATTTTTTTCCTCACCCCGCCTTTCTCTGCCTTGTTCCCTCTCCTGTCATTCCCTTCCCCTGCTCCCCGCATGGGTATGTGCGCACGTGGTTGTACACACACACACACACACACACACACACACACACACACAGAGTCATAGCCATCTGTCACTCCTTTACTCCCTTCCAGGTCCTGGGCACTGACCACCCAGATGTGGCAAAGCAGCTAAACAACCTGGCCCTGTTGTGCCAAAACCAGGGCAAGTATGAGGCCGTGGAACGCTATTACAGGCGGGCCCTGGCCATCTATGAGGGGCAGCTGGGACCGGACAACCCTAATGTAGCCCGGACCAAGAACAACCTGGTAAGGGAGGAAGGGAAGAAGTCAGTGGAGGGAGGGAAGGGAAAGCACCCTCCTGTGGTACACTAACCTTGTCACCTTTGTGCATCTGGGGCTGCCTTTGGGGCTGAGGGATCTGCTTCATTCCAGTGGGAAGGCGAAGTCCCATAGCCTCCTGGGAGTGGAGTGAGCACGCTTGACCCCGCAGCTAGAAAAGGAAGTACGAGGAGTATCTCTGGGGAAAGTCATAAAGAGACCAAGAAGTGGAAATCCCTGAGCCCTGCTGAGACCTTGTCTCTGTCCTGTGTTTTTGCCTTTCTGCCTGCAGGCTTCCTGTTACCTGAAACAGGGCAAATATGCTGAGGCTGAGACGCTCTACAAGGAGATCCTGACACGTGCGCATGTGCAGGAGTTTGGGTCTGTGGATGGTGAGTGGGGTGGGCCTGGGGAGGGAGCTGCATGGTGGTGAAGACATGCAGACCAGGGGCGCCTGGGTGGCTCAGTTGGTTGAGCGGCAGACTCTTGATCTCCGCTCAGGTCTTGATCTCAGGGTCATGAGTTCAAGCCCCGCTTTGGGCTCCTCCTGTAGAGCCTACTTTAAAAAGAAAATGCAGGCCAAAGGTGGGGGGTTAGGCCCTAGTGGTTCCCAGGCAGAAACAACCCTTTTAGTTCAGCCCCATGGGCCTCTGGCTCCTGGCTCCCCTCCATACTGTCTAGCTCTGTTCTCTAACCTTACCACCCCATCCTGTGCGTCACTCCTAGATGACCACAAGCCCATCTGGATGCATGCAGAGGAGCGGGAGGAAATGAGCAAAGTGAGTGTGGGGCCCAGCCTGGGGAGCCCGAGGCTACCAGGGCCTCTGGCTTACTCCTTGCAGGAGCCCAGCTCCTTACTTCTTTCCCACCTGAGCACCAGCCCCAGATGCCCTGTGCCTTCCCCAGCCCAGCCCGCACCCCAGCCCCCAGCCATCTCTGTGCTCTCTTCTCCGGCTTCCCCTCCCCTCTGTTGTGCAGAGCCGGCACCGAGAGGGTGGCACGCCCTACACCGAGTACGGAGGCTGGTACAAGGCCTGCCAAGTGAGCAGGTGAGCTGCCAGTGAGAAGCTGGCTGGGCCTCCCCGCCCTCCATCCAAACCCCGATCCTGGCCTCTGGGACCTTTTCCCTTTCCCCTTCGGCCTTCTCTTGGCTCTGCTCCCTCCCTCTCCTGTTTCTTTTCTGAACCTGTCCCCACTTCCTTCCCACAGCCCCACAGTGAACACCACTCTGAGAAACCTAGGAGCTCTGTACAGGCGCCAGGGAAAGCTGGAGGCCGCTGAGACCCTGGAAGAATGTGCCCTACGCTCCCAGAAACAGGTCAGTGACCAGGAGGGGAAGGAGGTCTAGAAGGTAGGTCCTGGGGTTGGGGGACCACTGAGGCTTCTTTAGAGCCTCAGGAGAATAAGAGGAGAGGCCAAGGAGAAAGCCAGGAAAGAGAGGTGAGACTCTCTTGTGGTCGTGGTTGTTTTTAAGTGTGTTCTTACCTCCCACCCCCCTCCCCAGGTCCTTTATGGTCAGGACTCCAAGTTCAAGGTTCACATCACTAAACAGGAAAAGGAAAGCCATGTCCTTTCACAATTTAAAGAATTTACTGAGGAGGGCTGTGGGGGTGTGTGGGTGAGGGGGTTGAGGGGAGCCCGAACCTCATTAGTGGGTCATGACTCATTAGTGGGTCTTGAAATCAATCAACTCAGTGTGGGCCATGGTGCAAATTTGTATCTATTTTAAGTAGGAATGCTTTGCAAAGAGAAGAGGCCAGTGCTTTCCAGTATGTGTGTACTAGGACATCACAAGGAAAAACATCTCCCCTGTTGTGGCTGATGGTGAAAGAAAGTTTGAAAGCCCCAACCTGAGGAGTTAAGGGGTGCAGACTCCCAGCTCCTCCCTTTTCCTTCCAGGGCACTGACCCTATCAGTCAAACCAAGGTGGCCGAGCTGCTTGGGGAAGGTGACAGTGGAAGGACCACTCAGGAGGGCCCTGGGGGCAGCGTGAAGTTCGAGGGAGGTGAAGATGTTTCTGTGGCCGTGGAATGGTCAGGGGTGAGTCTCATTATTGCCCCTTGATCTCTCTGGCTCCCTCCTGCTCGCGGTGGTGAGAGGCTCTGGGCTTGCCCATGTAGGGCATGAGGGCATATTGTCCACACTCCAGTTCAGTTAGCCCGTCCCTCTCAGGGGGATCTGCAAGCCATCTATTGATAAGGCTTTTTTTTTTTTTTTTAAAGGATTTTATTTATTTGAGAGAGAGCACGAGAGGGGGTAGGGTCAGAGGGAGAAGCAGGCTTCCCCCTCAGCAGGGAGCCCGATATGGGACTTGATCCTGGGACTCCACAATCGTGACCTGAGCCAAAGGCAGACGCTTAACCGACTGAGCCACCCAGGCGTCCCTAGGGCTCTTGAGCTTTTAATCACTAGGCTTTTGGGGGAGGTGGGATGTGTGCAGAATAAATGGCAGCAGTAGACTCAGAAGCCAGTCTGCATGGGCTCCCCTTAGCTTCTGTTGCCCATCGCTCTCTGCCAGGATGGCAGTGGGACCCTGCAGAGGAGTGGTTCTCTGGGCAAGATCCGGGATGTGCTTCGAAGAAGCAGCGAACTCCTGGTGAGGAAGCTCCAGGGGACTGAGCCTCGGCCCTCCAGGTACACAGTGAGACTGTGTGGCAGTGTCAGAGACTGTGAGGCAAGTTGGAGCCCTTGCCTCCAACTCCTCATGCCCCCCCCCCCCGCCCCATCTCTGGAGAAGTGTCTTGGAGAGAAACATGGAAGAAGTCGATGGGATGGCCATGGAGAAAGAGTTTGGGAAAAATGGGTACCCCAGGGGTCGGGAAAGGTGCCTGAGGAGATGCCAGTTGCTGAAGATAAGAGAGTGTGCATGTGTATGGTTGTGTATGTGGGGGGGTGTCAGATGGCGGGGAGGCTGTGATTTGATGCGTGTGGCAGTACCCAAGAGGCCCACAGTGTTAGGGCCTCTATTAGGGAAGAGAAGGGGCCTCAGTTCTTTCTTTTTGCCTTGTAGCAGCAACATGAAGCGGGCAGCCTCCTTAAACTATCTGAATCAGCCCAGTGCAGCACCCCTCCAGGTGAGAGCAGTGCTCGGGAGCATATTGGTGGGTGAGCAGGAAAGGGGAGCCACGGAGCCAGTGCCGCAGGAGTTGGGGAAGAGTCCTCTGGCGTGAGGACTCCAGCCGGGGAACTGGAGTTGGGTAGATGAGAATCCAGCAGACGCCTTGTTGGGGGTGGTGACCACCACCGGACAGTTTTGGGCCAGAGATGGTAGCGAATAAATTGATCGGGAAGGGAACAGGAATTGATGTTCTCTAAACTGGTACTTTGGAATTATGAATAATTCAAGAGTGATTTGGGGATATGAATTGCTCTTCCTCCTGCAGCCACCATATTCTTCACCTTGGGGACTCAGTAGCAGATGAGAAGGGGAAAAAAAGTATTAAATCATCTATATTTGAGAAAACAATAACGACATGTTAATGGCAACTGACCATTTGTATCAACACATTCAGAGTCCAGGCTGATATTCATGTGGCTCTTCCATGCATTCTCTCCACCGGCTCGTGGCCTTCTTCAACATCCTAGCAAAGGCTAACACTACACAGAGCCCCAGAGCTTGGGATCGAAGTCACAGGCTCCAGCCTAGCTCTAGAGATAGATTGCATCCATGTAATGGATAGACTCCAGGGGACAGTCTTTGGGAGGCCGAGGTTCCTGGGCTGATGGCATGGTGTTGTCTATTTCAGGTCTCCCGGGGCCTCAGTGCCAGCACCACGGACCTCTCTTCAAGCAGCTGACATTCAACCCACCCCCCAGGTCTACTGGGTGCCCCCCACAGCCCTCTCAGCATTCCCTATTGCTCCTGGCTCTTCCAGCCCCAAGGTGGGACAGGGAAGGGAGAGCAGTTAACCAGAAGATTGCTGCTGCCCTTAGGGTCTTGGC
This sequence comes from Ursus arctos, assembly GCF_023065955.2. NCBI lineage: Eukaryota > Metazoa > Chordata > Mammalia > Carnivora > Ursidae > Ursus > Ursus arctos. Next base: position 4,467,780 of record NW_026622974.1, read on the forward strand.
TCCCTCCTCAGGAATCCCCCTCAGGAAGGACCCTCAGGACATCCTCTCCCCATAGTCCTCTAGAGTAGCTAGCTCTGAGGCCCCCAAGATGCTTAAGGAGCAGGCATGCATCTCAGAGATGGAGCCTGCTGCTGGCTTTTCGGTCAGAGGGTTTGGGGCTGGCCAGTGAAGCTGCCTTGCTCTGGTCTCTCGTGTTCCCTCTGCTGCCTCACTTCAGGTCCGTGTATTTCACTTTTCTTAAATAAAAGAATCAGGTAACCGTTTCGCCACTTGAGTCCTGACCGAAGAGGGTAGGGAGCAAGGGTTGTGTTGGGGCCCTTCACAGAAGGGCAAGGGGCAGTGATGGATGGGGCAACGGGAGAAGTGTTGATTCTTGGATCTCTCCTCTCTTCCTTCCCCTCTTTGTATCCTCTGCAGCAGGGCCTGCAGGAAGGCATCTGGGGGATGGGGGAGGAGGCCCACAACCCAAGGAGAAGGTGCTATGGACTGGGTTGTCAGGGACATGTGGTGGCCATGTGGCAGGACCCTGGAGTCCTGGCGCCACTGCTCCCGGCCTGTGAGGCCCTCTGTGGCTGCCCCTCCTCCTCCCAGCTGCTTGGGGGAAGGGAGGTCTAAGCAGGCCTGGGGGGCCCTCCAGAGCCAGAGGGGGATGAGGCACTCACTATCCATCCCCTCTCAGCATATCCTGGAGGCCTGAGCAGCAGCTGGGGCCCATCTTCTAAAGCTTGACTCCTCCTGACCCGCCTCCTACACCCCTTGCTGCTTTCACAACAAAGAAAGAATGTGGGGGTGGTGGCGCTGGGGGTGGGGGGTGCCTGGAACAAGGGCTGCGATGGGCCTCTCCACAGCTGGAGACTTGGCCATGCCCTGCAGCCCAGACTGCCTGGAGATGGACTTGGGATAAATTTGTCAGTTTAACAGCCTTCAGCCAGGCATTCAGAGCCCAGTCTGTTTCTACCTTTGGGTTCAGATTGGTCCAGAGCCAAACCCGACCCCAGTTATGCATTGGTTCCTCACTTCTCCAGGGGTTCCACAGTATCTCCAGTTTACCTTGCTTGGGGACATCAAGGACACCCTTCTGTTCTAGGTCTCCCTCGGGATTTTAGGTCGTTGAGAAGTGAGCCAGAGCTCATCTTTTCCCTCTCCTACCCAGAGAATTTTGGGGGAACTGTTGGTTGCTCCCAGGAAGGCCCAGAACTGGCCATCCTCCCCAGGGGCCATGAAAGTCCCTTTGGTTCCCCGAGTCCCTGCAGAATGGGTGGTAGGCACAGCCTACGATCCCCTACCTCACTCAGGTCCCCCGCACTCCCCAGGGCCTTCCTCCCTCTGTCCCCTATCCATCTCCAGACCCCTCCCCCTCCTGCGAGCTCCTCCCCGCCACGACGGGGAGGGGGCGTCGAGGGGGCGGGGCGCCGCTCGGCGGCCGGCGGGGAGGGGGCGTCGCGGGGCGGGGCCTGGCGACGGCGGCGGCAGCAACCCCAGCGGCGGCGGCGCGCGAGGGCTCGGAGGTACCAGCGGCGGGCGGCTCCGGCTCGGGACGCCTCGGGCTCGGGCTCCGGCTGCGGCTGCTGCAGCGGCGCCCGCGCTCCGGTGCGCTCGGCCTCCCGGGCCCGCCGCGGAGCGCAGTTCGAACGCCCGCCGTGCGCCGGCCGGCTCCTCTTCCCGAGCCTGCCGCGATGGCAGCTGCGCCGGGAACCCCGAGCAGCCTCCGCCGGCTGCCCCTGCTCAGCGTCCTGCTGTTGCCGCTGCTGGGCGGTGAGTCGCGGCGAGCTGCGGGAACGGGGCACTGGAAGCGCGGGAGCCCCGCGGGCAAAAGGGGGCACCGGGGAGGTGGCTTTGGGCGGCTGGGCCGGGCAAGACACCCTGGAGTGGCGGAGAGGCTGGCGGCGGGCGCGAGGTCCCGGCGCGGCGAAGCCCCCGCGGACTCGCCCGGGCCCCTCTCCCTTCGCGCCCGCGAGGATGAGTTTCTAGTCGCCACAGAGTTTTCCCGGCCTGAGCCTAGAGTTTGGTCGGGAACTGCCGGGAGTTGCTGGCTCCTGGGCCCCGGTAGGGAGTTTCTTTTCGGGAGGGAAACGACTCCTTCCCTACTTAGGGGAGCGCGGTGAGGTGGCTGGCGGCGGGGGAGACGGAGTCCCCCCAGCTGTCTCAGCCTAGGTGAGGGGGGCCGGCCTGGGGCCGGATGCGGGACCGACCTGCGCCGCGCAGAGCGCGGAGCTTTGTTACCTACGCCGGCCAGACGCTCCCGGCTTCCCTCCTCCAAGTTCCCGGGCCAGGATGGGACTCCTGATGGCCCTGCTGGTGCGGGCGGGAGAAAGGGAGAAATAGGGGCCGCCCCGTCTCCTCCAGCTCCTGGGCCCGAGCCCTGAGCCCCGAGCCCACTCCCAGCCGGGTCGAATCTGGGGAGCGGAGAGTCCGAGGCTGTCGTGGTGACTAATGTGTGAAGGCCGCTGCCAAAATCGGGCATGGCTGGCCTGCAAAGGTGCGGACGGGGTTTGTTCCTGCTCCTTCCTGGATTTCCATCCTGTCTCTCCGCACCGAGGAAAGAAAATGTCTCATTCTGCGGGCTGAAAGGCAAAAAGAGTTCATTCTGCCCTTTCTTGGAGGGCCTCAGCGTTTTGATGAGGGTGTGGCTTGTATCTACAGGGCAGACAGGACCCGACACCCCCACCCCCCCACGCCGCCTTTATTTCCTGGCTTGGTCACACCTGAGAGTCACCGTTGAGGTGTTGAAGTCCTTTACAGGAAAGCACCAAGCTACCTGCACACCACAAATGGCCTGGACTGTAAATATGCCGCCACCCCCTCCCCCCAAAAAAAAGAAAAACCCACAACACACACAGTCTTTGGTAATGATCCTGGCAGCAGCCCTTTCTGGAGGAACTCTGCCCAGGACACCTGGTCCTAGCTTATCACTTTCCTCTTTCTTGGAAGAGTGGCCATAGGGTGGTTGGGGATAGAGAATTGCCTTTTCTGACATCTCCCTGGCTTGCCAGCTGTTGAGTTTTGGTGGTAATGGAATCAACATTTCCCCCAGCCCTAGTTTTAAAAGGAGAGGTAATTGTAACCCAAGACGGAGAGGTAAGAACAAGCTCCCGGGATTCGTAGGAGGTGTTTCTGGAGCTGCCCTGTGTTCCTTGTGATGTGTAGGGTGGTTATTGCTCATGGCAGAACCCACATCTGCTCCCAGAGGAAGTATGGAAGTTTTTTTGTGCAGCCAGGATCGGGGGCCCAGCCATATGGACGAGCAGCCCCAGCTTACAGGCTTCCTGGGTTGGTGGCTGTTTGGGTTTGGGTGTGTGGGTTGCCTGATACTTACTGTTGTCTTCACTGCTGATGTTTAGAGTTCTGGAGTCAAGGGGAGATTCTGGTGGAGACTGGGTCCTTGTTCGTTCAACAAATACTAAATTCCTAAATTCCTTCCTCGGGAAGACGACTCTGATGTTAATTGATGTTAATCCGATGACGGGTGTTTAGTGAGAGGGAGGGGGTGTTGTGGGGGAAGTTAGGGCAGGCTGAAGGCCTGGGACTGGAGGTCTGCAGTCTCCTCTGGGGGTGGGGAGATGTCTTGTGCTCAACAAAGGAACATTTTAATGGGAGCCTTAAATCAGTTCCACCAAATGTGCCTTGGTGTGGGACCTGTCCATGTGCTGTAAACAATTTCAGCCAAGGCTGAGGCGCCTGCTGTCTTCTAGGGAAATCCGGAACTCAACCCACCCCCGGACGGCATGACTTCAGGGGGCAACGATTTTTTAATAGATTACAGTAGATTTTTCCGTCTCATTGTTTAACTGTGTAATTAACTGGAGTTTTAGTGAGACTCTGCTGTTAATAAGGCCAGAGTGAGGGACCTAGGCTAGCTTGGTTTGTGGATTAGACCATTTTGAAGTTTGGGTAATTATGCTGTAAATGGCTGAGTAGCTTTCCAAACTTTGAGATTCCTGTCGTGATAAATACGGTGGAGGGGGAGGAGAGGGCTTGACGTTGGAAATCTGGGATTCTTAGCTCCAGCTGTTTGCCTGGTCAGTTGTGGTCACTGCCCATTCCTGTTCCCATCCCCCCCCCCCCCGGGTTCTTCCTTCCAGGCTCTTGTGTCTTTGGGGAGATTGAGTTGTCACATTAAGAGCTAGGCTGTCCTGCAGATTCCTCGAGGCTCTGCAGCCTGTCATTCAGGCCTAGGAGTTGCTTTTATCAGTGATGGGTTTCCTCAGTCATTGGGATGCGGGAGGGCAAGGGTAGTGTCTGTACATCCCTTGCTGAAGGATCTGGTCACACTCCTGGCATTCAGAGTAGGGCTGAGTGGTGGAGAGAGCTCAGGCTGGGGAGACGAAGTATTTGGCAAAACAGCAACTCAAACTTTGACAGGCCCTGTGGCCCTGGGCAAATTTCTTGACCACCTAGTTCGCCTCCTCTGTAAAGGTACTTAGTTCTGGGGCGTGCGGAGGATTAAATGTAATGAAGTCTATAAAGGGCCCTTTTCTTGTTCTTCCCTCTCCTGGGGTATGCTTCCCACATACCTTTCCAGCCTCACAGTCACCCCCAACAAGAAACATTTTCCACGTACTGGAGCCTTCCATTTCTACCCAGCTAGTCAATTTACCATCCCCTGAAACAGGCGTGGCTTCTCAGCCCTTTCTTTCTTCCCCGGCCAGTCCTTGGTATGTGCTGGCTGGCCCATCTCTCCCTTGCCCAGCTCCACTTCCTCCCCAAAGCTGTCCCGTTTTCCTGCCAGAAAGTTGCCTGTAGAACTTGTGGACTCTGTCATTCTTAGGACACTTCCATATTTTTGCCGCATTCGAGTTTTAACTAGAGCGCTTCCCCCTTGTAGAATTCATTACAGTATCATTTATAATGAGCCCTTCTCTAGCTTTATTAAAAAGGTGAATGAACATTTTGGGTACGGGGCAGAGTAATCAAGGGCAAAGGTAAACATCCCCTTTGCCTCCTAGCTGTCGGGCGTCTTTTGTGTCCCTTCCAGCTTCTCTGGGTTGGGGCTGTCTGTTGACCCTCCTTGTGCCTGCTCTACCATGACCCAGTCAAGGGACCACACCTTCCTTCCCTGTGTTTGGGCTGCCTGTTCTTTGTGGTGGCTTTCTGAGTTTGATGTGGCAGGGCATCTGGCTTTCTCCAAGAGCTCTGGGCGCGGGCAGCCACCTGGACATATGAAGCCGACCTGCCTCAAAGGGCCACACTTCAAAAATGGTGAACTGTGTGGGGGCCACTCAAAATAAGGTCACAGAAAAGTGGCATCAACATTGCCTGGGAGCACAAATCAAACCCAGTCTGCATTGAATAAGCTACCCAGGTGACTGCACCCCATAGTTCCAGATGCCCTGGTCTCCTTTTTTTTTTTTTAAGATTTTATTTATTTATTTGAGAGAGAGGGAGAGAACGAGTGGTGGGGAGAGGGCGTAGGGAGAGAGAGAGAAGCAGACTCCCTGCTGAGCAGGGAGCCCCACTCAAGGCTCAATCCCAGGACCCTGGGATCATGACCTGAGCTGAAGGCAGATGCTTAACCAACTGAGCCACCCAGGCACCCCAAGTCCTGGTCTCCTTATACAGAAACTTGAGGTGCAGAACTTTCAAATTAGGAGCCCTAGATCTTGAACAGTATTTGACCATTTACCTTAAATAACTTTTAATTCATGTGAACACTCTTTGGTGTGATGTGTGCATGTAAAAATTGCCTCACCCCCCCACCCCCCGCCAAAATTACCTCCCTTTGGGTTGACTTTGATTTGGATTTTGTCAGGAAACTTGTCCATTAACCGCGGGACTCTAGAAAGTACGCAGCGCTGTGTGTAGTTCCCTTCCTCTTGGAGCCTCAGCTTTTCCTCGAGGAGCATGTGCTCATTTTATAAGGAAAGGCAGTGGAGAAATTGGATTTGTGAGGCAGAAATTTGGTCGGCGGATGACTTTTCAGGAATACATTTGATTCATAAAGGGAGGCTACGTCTCTGCTGGGCTTCGGCGGCTGTAGTGTTGGTAAATCTTTGGAGGACTTCATATTTTGGAGGGAGGGGGTTTGTGTGAGTTTGTGTTTAAGCCAGTGGAGCTTCCGTGAGACTCATCTGGGATGGCTGTTGGCCGGTTCAGACTCTTAATATTTGAGCCAAGAGCAGTTTGGGGCCAGGGATTCAGTCTTCGGTGTTTTCCTGATGGAAGAAAGGGTCATTTTTTTTTTTTAAAAGATTTTATTTATTTGAGAGAGAGAGAGCCTGGGAGGGGGGAGCATCAGAGGGAGAAGTAGACTCCCTGCTGAGCAGGGATCCCATGTGGGCCTGGATCCCAGGACTCCGGGATCATGACCTGAGTCGAAGGCAGACGCTTAACCAACTGAGCCACCCAGGCACCCCATAAGAAAGGGTCATTAAACAGGGTTGGGTGCCCTTGGTCCTTACCCCCCAGCCTCTCTGTGCTGTCCCTAACCTCAGTAGCATGCTTGTCGGCTGCTGTGCCCCTGGTGCTGCCCTTGGCGGAGCCATATGGTGGGGTTACAGGCTCGGGGTCATGCTGCTGGCGCTGGCGCCGGCTCTCGCCTTGCCTTCAAGCCGCCTGCCTGCCTCTCTCCTGGATTCCTGCTCTGGCCCCCCATCTCCTGGTCCTCTTGTCCCTGACGCTGTGGAAGTTCTGCCGTGGTGGCTTGGGGTTCTCTGAGTTCACCACCGAGTGCATATTTGGCCCTGCCGAGCCCCCTGGCGCTTTGGTGGAGCTGGCCCAGGAGCTGCTACAGCTAATATGTGGTTTGAGGAAGCCCTCTGCAGTATGTCACTTTTTCCATCCTCGTCTCTGCATTTAGGCCATTTCCCTCCCTGGAATGCTACCCAAGCAGCAGTGGGGCAGGGAGGAAGCTTTGTTGGAAGCGCGGACACGCAGGCGCCCTTCCCCTCTTGCAGCTGGGGTTGGGGTCACCCAGCTCCGGGGAAGGGATACACAGGTGAGTGGAACGCAGTCTACTGGGTGTCCTGTAGATCCCAAGTTCCTGCCAGAAGCTTAGACCCTGATGAGCAAGGGTATGCATTTGCTGGTTTAGGTGGGTCTTTAATTTCTGAAAACTAGGTCCTGAGCCGCGGGCTAGGGATTGTGAGTCGCGTGTTAGGAAGATGTAGATTTGTGGTCCAGAGACCATCAGGTAACACTTGGCAGGGCAGGTAACTAGAGGACCCATTTAAAATTTGAGTTGTCTGGGCCTGACTGCAGACCTGCCCCTCAGAATCATCGGGGAAGGAGGCAGAAAAGGTATTTTACTTTCTTATTTGTTAGATTCAGTCGCCGTGTTTGAATAGTCAATCCAGTCACAGTTCAATCTCAGAAGGAAACTGTGTTTTAAAATTGTTTCCCAGGAAAAGTAAAATAAAACAAAATTGCTTCCCAGAAGATTCTTACCGACGTTCAGGTTTGAGAACCACGGGGTTGTCTGAAGGGGTTTGTCCGTCAGAGTGGAGGTGTGGTGATGGCAAAAGTTGGTGTTGATAGTGAGGGGCTTAGGATGGGGTCAGTTCAAAGTGTGTTTGCGGGTCTTTCGTGGGTGAGGTGTCTCAGTTGGTGTGGGAGGTGGAAAGGAGACACAGCGGAGAGATGGGAGTCCCGTGAAAGTGTAGTAAAAGGCGCCACTTGGTAAAATGCTAAATAGAAGACCGTTCTAGAATGTGTAGGACAGTAAGTCCATGACACAGGAGAAACGGAGGGGAAAGGCTTCAGAGGGGAAAGAGAATCGAATTGCTAGTAGATGGAGGCTGCGGTGACCGATCAGAATGACATAAAGGCACTGGACCAGGAGTCTGAAAACTTGGCTGGTTCTTGTTTAACGTCTCACGCATCTGTGCATGATAAAGGAGGACAAGCGACTTCTGTGGTCTTGTGACACCTGCTTTTCTGTATTCTAGTCCTGGCTCAATTGCCGCCTAGCCCCATGACCCTGAGCTGGTTAATTAACCTTTCGAGCCTCAGTTTCCTCATCTGCGAAGTCCAAGTGCCGCTGATTGCTCCCTTGCCCGCCTCCCAGAAGTTACGAGGTAGCGTTCCCCTGGAGGTGGTTGACCCAGGAGTGCAGCCCCTCTGGCCAGCCCTCATGTCTCTTCCCAGAGACCACCCTGACCCTTCGTCTCCTCTTAGGGTGTCAGCCTTTCTTTCCCGTCCTCAGTCTCTAGAATGGTTTGCAAGGGCTCGACAGAGTTTCTCTGGACTGGATTGGCAGCTTTAGAAGTGGTTTCCTCATTGGAGAGCGCAAATGTTCTAAATGGGTCTCAACTCAGTATTCCTACAGCAGCTCAGAAAGGTGGGCACAGCCACTTTGCATTTCCCGGTGGAAACTCTTCTCCCTCTGTCCTCCTAGCTGATGATCCCAGGCTGGTCAGTGCTGGTTCAGGCCTGCCGTCTCCCTGGGCATGCCAGTGTTCCTCTAGGGAGTGGGTAGTAAGCTGTGCTTCATGCAGCCTGGGCTGACTTGTAGAATACCCAAGGGAGGGGCTTCTGTGATCACGGGAGGGCTGCGGGTGCCCCCCCCCCGTCACTTTGGGTAGCTTGTGTGACCTATCAATACCGTAGGGAGGTTCCCAAGGTGTGGTGCGGTCAGGAATGGACGGCTCTCTGTGGGTGGCTAAGGAGGCCAGTGTGGGCACTAGCATGCACTGTCTCTCCCCCAGGAGATACAGTGGCTCCTTTTTGCCCCTTCTGGGGTGCCGTTGGTGAGGCAGTGAGGAGAATGTTGGTCTGTTTGGGGGATGGCTGAGGTGTCCCAGCGGCTAGCTCATAGAGTACCTTTGTGCAAATTAGAAATAGGTGCCCTTCTCCAAGTGAATGCAACCCTGCATCAGGACACAGGGCACTATTTCGGTATTAACACCTTGGCTGGGCGTCTTGAGCAGTGCACAACCTATACAGTCATATGTGGCTATCCCATTGGAATGAGTGGCTCTTTGCTTCTCAGCTGATGGGCCAAGATGATTTTGGCGACCTCTCGTCTATATTTTAGATGAGCCGTTTTCTCTACTACTCGCCTGCCCCCTGTGGCGGTGGGCTGGGGCCCTGCTGCTTGTCCCATACTGTAGGAGAAGCCTGGGAGGTTGGCCCAGTGCTGAGTCCGCTCCACAGTCTGTGTCTGTAGCTGCTGGGATCTTGGTCTGTTTCTGGGCTCCTCCCCTCACCAGAGGGTTTTACTGCCTTGCACACGCAGGCTTCTAAAGCCTTATGTAATAATTAATAAAGAAGGCTGGCTGAGTCTTCAGGGAGGAGGGGCTGCTCAGAGTTTATTCCACATCTCATTAAGAAGTACCAGGCTTGCCTCTCTCCCTGGGCACTCTGGGGCCTCCAGTGGCCCCAGGTAAAGGGCATAGGCTTTCCTGTTTTAGACGAAATCCTGCAGTAATAGTAGACTGTCTTCAGTAGCAAAGGTGGGTCTTGGTGGGCTCTAGTTCTGGGTACCCTGGAGGTGTACGTCTCTCCTCAGGAGGCACTGGGAGGGAGACATGGGCCCTGCTCCCACATTTGCCCCAGATGGCTCATGTGACGTCAGACAAGTCCCACCTGCCACTCAGACCTCAACTTGAGGACGCAAGACCTTGGAAGACCTTTTAAGGTGGTGACCTTTGGGGGCTGACCCAGTATTGCCATACACAACCCCCGGCTGTGTTTCTGTCACACCTTACCGGCCCTCCTCCTCACCCTTGGTTTTGGGGAGAGGACTTCAAGGGCCGCGTTTTGTTCTGGAGTCTCTAGTGCGTGGGCACAGATGTGTTTAGACTCGATCAACTGGTGATGTGGGTATTAGGGTTTAATTCCTCAGGCGCAGGGGGGAGAGGTGTGACTAAATTGTAGAAAGGTTTGGGAGAGAATTCTTATGGGGGAAAAAAGTTTGTGTGTGTGTGTTTTTAAAGATTTTATTTATTCATTTGAGGGGGGGGGCAGGGAGAGGGAGAAGTAGACGCCCCACTGAGCAGGGAGCCCGATGCGGGGCTCGATTTCAGGACTCTGGGATCATGACCTGAGCCGAGGGCAGATGCTTCACTGACTGAGCCCCCCAGGCGCCCCCCAAAGGAAGAGTTTTTATCTGAGTAAAAGAAGGCAGAAACTTACCTGGTTAGTCCTCAAGTACTCGGGGGACTAGTGCTTTGGTGAGGAACACATTTTCCTTTGCACAGAAGCAGGAACGACTGAAGGGAGGCTTCCAGCTGGGAGAGGGGGCTGGGTGTGCTTTGGGAGAGCCTCCTCTGTGATCCCAACAAGTGTGCCCATCGCGGCAGCCTACAGAATGCTTTCAGTCATGTGCCATTTGATCCTGTTACATGGCTCAGAGGTAGGCAGGCTGAAGAGGATTGGTTTTGGGGGTGGGGGGAGGGTAGAGGGATGGGAGGCATTTGACAGGTAGAGAAACTGAGGTACAAAGTACGATCCTCTCAGGACTGCAGAGCTGGAAGTAGGAGAGCTCGTTCTGTGTTCTCATATGTCCTGCGGGCTGTGAAATGTTACACATACATGCCTTGGAGTGGGGTGAATGTTGGGGAGTGGATTTGGCTGAGGGGATAACCGTCTGGGTGGGTTTAGGAGCTGCCTGTTAGAGTCAGAGGGTGGAGGAGCCTTTGCTCTTTTTTTTTTTTTTAAGATTATTTATTTATTTATTTATTTATTTATTCGACAGAGATAGAGACAGCCAGCGAGAGAGGAAACACAAGCAGGGGGAGTGGGAGAGGAAGAAGCAGGCTCCCAGCAGAGGAGCCTGATGAGGGGCACGATCCCATAACGCCAGGATCACGCCCTGAGCCGAAGGCAGACGCCTAACCGTTGTGCCACCCAGGGGCCCCGCCTTTGCTCTTTCTACCCAAGGAGCGAACGTATCAGTAACTAACAGGCAGGGAGAGACCTTTTGCGCCATAGCATTCAAGATTGCCAGATTTTCTCCCTCTTTTCGAAAACTTGTTGTTACAGAACAGCACGGTGAAGGTTTCAGCGGCCCATTCAGAGGTTTGCGCACATCTTCAGGTGTTTCGCGTGATGGTCGGGCTGGGTAATCTAGAAGTCCAGAACACTGTGCCTCAACCCCCACGATTTGAGCGGAGTCCTCTATCTCTTCCCCCTGGTGCTTCTGGAAGGTCGCGGGCAGTTGCAGGCCCTGGCTTGCCGGGGTGCTGCCACATTCCAGATCCGTGTGCCTGCTGGGAGGTGCACACGGGGCGATGCTGTGCTGGAGACCACGTAGGTGGTAAGAGAGTCATCGCTGTCGCTCCCCGCTCTTATGTGGTTGGATGTGTCCGCACTTGGTGGTACAGGCCCTGGCACACAGTAGGGACACGGTGGACGTCGGTTTCCCTTCCATTTCTGATTTTGGAGGCACACCTTTTAATTCTCAAGAGATTTCAGACTTGCTTGGACAGTGACCTCTGACATTCTGGGATCACGTGCGGGCTTTGGTGCCAGGTCTGGCTCCCTTTAGCTGAGCTGCTAACTGCTCTCGGCCGTCCTGCTGAGCTTCGTTCTTCTGCTTCCGAAGCTCTCAGGTTCCAACCTGGGAACCCGTGTCCCATCACCGAAGGGTACACAGTGGTACTTCGGTGCTCTGATTCTCTTGTAGCTCATCGGTTAGAGAGGGGGTGGGGGGGCTCCTTCAGGTCAGCAGGTCCTTAGAGAGGAGATGTGCTAGGATAGCACTTGAGATCCCAAGTACATTTCCAGCTACCCGGAAAAACGAAACAAATCACAAACAAAGAAAATGGTTGTCTTGCTGCCTTGGGGAAGGTGGGGGGCGCGGAGAAGATTTGCTGTTGGTCTTGTAACTCCAGCTACAAAGAGCAAACCATTCTATCTGTTTGGTTAATTTAGCAGATTAACCAGTTGTTAAACTGACCAATTTAGAAAATGCCCAGCTTGCTCGCAGCTTTGTGCCTGTGATCTGGCCTGTGCTCCGGGCTCCTCCACCACAGGGGTCTGGGCCTCCTGCAGGAGGAGCTTCCAGGGGAGGAGGGGTTGCTGGGCCCGGGAACAGCCCCGGGGGGCCTGGAGGAGGATCTCTGTCTTCTCTTTACTACCACCACCCCCCCCTTTCCGAAAACTCCTTAAAACAAAAGGCTTTTATTTAGTAAACATCGTACTGTGCATGGAAGGAGTGTCCTGAGTGTGTTGGTGGGGTGCAGGGAAAGGGGTACCGAATTGGCCCCTTAGTTTCTGGGTAAGGGGTTGGGGTGCTTCTCTGGCCTTGCTTTTTCACTCTTAACTCTACCTTTGTTTCCGGGGCCTCTTGAACCTGGTCTGAGAGGTCGTGCTGAGCGGGCCTGCTGTGTCTCTCCTCGAGCCTCCCTGTGAGGCTGGCTTTCCCAGGCCTCCCAAGGCTGCGGCGGGCAATCTAGAAAGGAGGCCGCAGAGCGTGGGCCCCTGCCGGGCCTGAGCTTGGGTGGCACTTCTCTCCGTCCCCTTCCCACCCAGCCCAGATCAAAGGAGCCTCCTCCGGGAGCAGGGAAATACTTCTCCCAATAGCCCCACCAGTGAGTAAACAGCCAGGGCCCCTGCAGCTTTTGAAGCCCGGTGCTTCAGGCCCAGAGGAATGCAGAACATTTCATTTTAGGAGTGGACTTAGGTTTCCACTGCTTTCGGTATTTGCAAATTTGAAACAAATGCCCTCATTTAGCAGCAGGCAGGCTGGGCAGTAAACGGGGGCTGTTTAAGGGCGTTTATGGCGGTCACAGGTATTTGTGGGTAGAGGGACCCCAGCAGGTTTGGGAAAGGACAGAGGGTTTATGGTTAGGTGGGTTGTACAAAGACCCCAGCCAGGTCTCCGGTAGAGGGTTGTTGTTAGGTGGGCTTTGTCATAAAAAGCTTTGCCGCCTCCTGTCCCCCCAGGAAGTATCTCCTTCTGGCAGACAAAGAGGTTTGAGATGCTGTTTATCCCCCTGGGGCTGATGCTAAGGGCCTTGTCCCTCTCGTTTGGCTGCCAAAGTATCATATTTCCAATGAACCCTGCCTTCTCCCACCCCCTCAGCTTGAAAGGCTCATTAAATGTGCTTTATATATAACAAGTTGGCTGAGAGGTCCCCCCTCACTTCCAGCCAGTTTGGTGAGGAAGGAGCTAGGAAAACCTGTTTTCCTTTTGTTGTTATTTCTGGAAGTAGATCTGTGAAGGAGCAATTGCAAAAAGACCCTGATTTTAGCAATCAGCCAAGCAAGTGTTACTTGCCTTTGATGGGGCAGCTTAGCTGGGGGTGACCTGCCCAAGCCTGGGGGTGCCACCCGCCTGTGCACAGGGAAATTCAGAAATCTGTTTAGGAACGGAGTTCTGACTTCACAGCTTGTTCCCCAAGAGGCCCTGGATAGTTCACTTCACCTTGATGAACCTCAGTTTCCCTTCTGTAAGTTGAGGGTAATAATACCGACCCCAATAGGGTGCTTGTGAGATAGTACTGTCTTTCATCAACTCTCAGGTGCTCTTTTTTTCAGTTTCACACCTTTGAAGCTGGGTGGTAACATAATCGATTATGTAGTATTGTGTCTTAGTTTAACGGGGACCATCTCCTTTTAGCATAACACAAATAACAGTGCATCTTAAAATTGGTGACACCTTTGAAACTGAGCGTGTGGGAAGGACTTGGTCTGTTGTAGAGTGAATGCTCCATAAAAGATGCTTCTCTGGCCTTGCTTTTTCACTCTTAACTCTACCTTATCTTGGATGAGGGTGGTTTATGTACAGGTCTGCTTTTGTTCGCCTTCCACCAGTAACTTTGAGTAGAAACTGTTTCCCTTTTCAGTCTGGCACTTAAATAACAAACAATGCTTAAGGCATAAGGCATCCTGCTGGGTCGTGTATGTGAGAGGGTGTGTGTGTGTGTGGCGGGGGTGCTTCAAGTCTTTAGAAGGCAAGAGATGTCTAGAAAAGGAGGCAATGTCCCTACAAGGGCCAACAGTGTCTTAGGGAAAGAAAACGCCTTTCTGATGGAGTCTGCACTTTAAAAAGCTGGGCTATTCCTGGGGGAGACTAGAGACTCACTCCAGGAATGGATTGTCTGGTAGGCACATCTAGACAGAACCAGAAGGGCGTAATTAACAAGGCAAGGATACAGAGAAGCACCAAAGAGCGGGGGACGCAGAAAATGCTGGGCACTCGGAGGATGGAGACGGGAGTGGGGGCAGGCAGGAGGCAGACGGGAGCTGGTAGCATTTCCTTCCCCTCCCAGGCTGTGCAGTTGTGTGAGGTTGATCCAAGCTCTGTGGAGACAACTGGTGCTATTCATGCTGCTTTGTGCTACCTAAGCATTTGAGGGCACCTTCCCCTCCCCCATCCAGGACAAAAGTGGCCCAGAGGCTGGGGTGTTCCTCATTTGCCTGAGTTCTGGTTTATTTGATGGTGGGATGGATTAGCCGTGGTCTTGGGGTTTAGATGGTAGACCGAAAGAGAAAGCTCTCTCTTTCATGTGCATTAGTGAGAGTGAAGAGCAAAACTTTTTTTTTCCTTCATTTAAAAAATAGATTGCTGTGTAGATTTGGGCTCCAAGCCTCCCAGATGTTCACTTCTACCTTATAGGGGTTTCGGAATACATCTTTCTGTGGTGGTGTCCAGGATTTGAACCCCCGGTAGGTGTGCCCAGCCAGGAAGGGGTCTGATTAATGGGTCACTTTCAGAAGGCAAGAACTCAGAAGTCCCAGGGTCTAGGAGACGCAGCTCCTGTATGACGTGAATGCCCTTTTTGGCTTCCTTTGGCAGTGTCTTGAAGAATAAGGTATTGTAGCTGATGTGTCTTGAACAATCAGGAAGAATGGTGTTGAGGTTAAGAAAATTCTAGTGCTCTTCTCCTAAAAGCCTTCGATGTACTGGTCTTGATATCATCAAAAAAGAAAAAAAAAAGGCATTTTTGAGGATATAAAACTTATTTGAGAGGCCCTCTAAAACTCAGTGTGAGTTTTCTTCTGGGGAAGCCGGTCTCCCCGGCTTCTCTGTCCTGTGAAGACGGAAAGAGGCAGTGGTTCTTTTCAAACCAGGTCAACAAATACTTTGAAGCCCTTTTTGTATCTCAGGCAGCCAGAGACACCTGAGGGCCTTCAGTGGTCCCGAGTTTGGTCGTTGCCCAGTTTGGGTCTGACGCCCCCGATTCCTTATTTACATCCACGACCAGAAGAACCGAGAGAGGACTTGGAGGGACCTCCGTGGGTCTCTCGCCAGCTGCTGGCCTTGGGAGTGATGGCTGTGGCAGCTGAATTAACAGCTGCTTGTGCTGGTCCGGGCCGCTGCCTCAGCCCTGGGGAGAGGTGTTGATCGGGCTGTTGGGACGGCAAATGCCCCTGAGCCCTGGGTTGCAAGTAAATTAGCTAAAGGGTGCTCTTAGACTCCTGACAAATTGCTTTCAGTTTTTGCGGCCAAAAGAGAGCCCTGAGAACAGGGTGTAAATTGGGTTATTTACACTGCCTCTGTTTTTGTTGCTTCCATGAAGGTGGTGAAGGAGGGCATGGGTCCAAGTGAGCTTTTCAGGTTCTTGGTGGCTCTGTTCCTCAGGGACCTGGCAGCAGGTGAAGGGGGGGGCGTGTCAGGGTGTAATGCCCTTGAATGCAGAATGTGTGCTGACCGCACAGGCCTTTGAGGTGCCCGGGACCAACCCCTTCGTTAGATCAAAGAAATACCTTTTGTTTTTCCGCTCACACTTTCCTCTGCCCTGGAGCCAGAGTTGTAAAGAGGTGGAGTTGTGAGGGTCTGCATCTGGTGGCAGGGGTGGGGAGCAGAGTGGGGGGGGGAGAGGGAGGGTCT
The DNA here is from genome assembly GCF_023065955.2 of Ursus arctos. Classification (NCBI taxonomy): domain Eukaryota; kingdom Metazoa; phylum Chordata; class Mammalia; order Carnivora; family Ursidae; genus Ursus; species Ursus arctos. The sequence goes on from NW_026622974.1 coordinate 4,483,495, forward strand.
TCCCTCCTGCTGAGCACTTCCTGCCTTCTGCTCCTGCTGCCCTCGGCGTGCGGGGGTCTGCCTGGGCTAGCCTGGGCACCTCAGGCTTTGCTGGGCCGCTGCCCGGTAGGGCCCTGCCTGAGCTGGGCTGTAAGCTGGTGAAACCAGCCACACAAAGACGGATTTCACTCCAGGCTAAGTGTTTTGTTGCTGAATCATTTGCATTCATTAAAAGTAGTGAAGGGCCAGTGATATTTAAGGCAACACGTCGGGTTTGCTGGAGGCCGCTGCCTTAGAACCTCATTAAGAATTCTTGGGGCGGGGGAGAGGATGGGTGCAGCTCCTTGAAAGCTTACTTAACTTCTGACTGCTTTGGGCATAGGCCAGCTACTAAAATATGAAAAATGTTTGCCCAGCAGCCCCCAGTGCTTGGCCAGACTGCCCTGGCCAAAGAAAACACACACTTACAATTCATTATTTAACCTCCTTCTGTGAGCAGGCTCGTGTCTCTTCCTCCCATGGGACCTTTGCTGAGTTGGGGGCATGGCGGGGGGCGGGGGCGGCTGTGCAAGTTTGGGGAGGCACAGGAAGACTCCTACCTATTTTAAGAGGAAGCTTGGCCCAAAGCAAGTGCTGTCTGTCCTCGCCCCACCCCACCCCCACCTCCCTTCCCTAGGTTATTTGACTCCTTCCCTACTGATGGATTTTAGGGTGTTTCTGACGATTCGCTATTTAAAACATCACAAATGTCCGTGTACCTACCTTTGCCCTTATGCATGCGTGTCTGTAGGATAAATTCCCAGAAGTGGAGCTGCTCTGTCAAAGGAAATGAACATATCAAAATTGTGTACAACATTCTGCATTTATGTAATTTTTCTGAAGAGGGAGTTTATAGCTTTCATCAAAATTTTTTTAAAAATTTTATTTAGTTTTAAAGATTTTATTCATTTTTAAAGATTTTATTCATTATTCATTTGAGAGAGAGGGAGAGAGCATGAGCTGAGGGGTGCGAGGGGAGAGGGAGAGGGAGAGGGACAAAAGCAGACTCCCCACTGAACAGGGAGTGATGCGGGGCTCAATCCCAGGACCTGGAGATCATGACCCGAGCCAAAGGCAGCTGCTTAGCCATCTGAGCCACCCAGGTGCCCCTTTAAAGATTTTATTTATTTATTTGAGAGAGAGGGAGCACAGGAGCCGGGGGAGGGGCAGAGGGAGAAGCAGACTTCCCAACGAGCAGGGAGCCTGACGATCCCAGGACCCTGAGATCATAACCTGAGCCAAAGGCAGACGCTTAACTGACCGAGCCACCCAGGGACCCCTTTCATCCAATTTCTGAATCATCACGGTACAGTAGGCCTGTGAAGAATTACACGGGATAATGTGTGAAAACCGGTAAGCATGGTTCAGATGTAGAGCATTGCTCGGGGGACCAGAGAATTTATCGTCCAGACGGAGACATTATTAATAATTATGCCCAGACAGCCAGCACCAGTCAGGGATGTTCCAGGAAACTTGGGAGTGTGGTAGCCAGGTGCCCACCAAGGTTCTCGTTCTCTCATTTTTGAGACCATGTACGTTCTCTCTTCTACACCATGTAGCTCTAAATTACCTGCTCCTCTTCATTTTCCATTCTATCAGCTGTATTCTTTTGGTCGCCCTCAACTTGATGGTGAGCTTATTAGCAGGGTGGCTTGAGTTCCTGTCCTCTGTTTCCCCACAAGCCAGGTAACCCTATCCCCAGTGTTCCATGGTTGCTCGAGAAGTTGGATTCCACAGACTAGAATTCTAGTTCTGGAAGCTCTTTAACTTTTCTGAACTCCTTTCTTCATCTGAAGAAGAAGAACTTTGCAGGAAAGTTTGCATAGAGTGGGGGTGGGGGGTGTTGTGGTGTTGCCATTGTTTTGTGGCAGGTGAGCTCCGGGGTCACTTACAGCTCCTCATGGACATATGCTTGGAGCCTTTAGGCTCTGCTAGCTCTCTGAATTTGTTTTCCCGCTTTTCCATTTATTACTGTCCCTTTAATCTCTCATAGCTCTTCCCCTCCCTTCCGTCCCATTGCCCGTGGCTTAGTTCAGTTCTTGTCATTTCTCCCGTGGAATACTGCTGGAAAAAAGAAGTGGGTTTGTTTTTTTTTTTTTTTTTTGAAGGCAGCATCTTTTTTTCCCTCCTCGAAAACATCAAGAAGATACGTACTTTATGAAACCCGAGATTTAAAAAAAAAAAATCAGATGAGAAGCAACAGACCGAGATCAAAAGGAAGCTGACCAAGAAGGGAGAGGAGATAAATAGGGGACTGGCTGAGATAACGAGCAGTATAAGGAAACCCAAATGGACTAGCAGAATTAAGTTTCCAGCATAATCTCTAAAGGGCCTAATGGACTTGACGATTAACCTAATCAATACCATGTAGTTGTGGCGCTCTCAGAATCCAGAGGAGAACGTACAGTGAGGTGAAAATGAGGAAGAAATGTAATAATTAGAGAAATAGATTCAAGATCTTAAAAAGCAATGAACAGGGGGTGCCTGGGTGACGCAATCGGTTAAGCGATGGACTCTTGGTTTCCACTCAGGTCATGATCTCAGGATCCTGAGATCGAGCTCCATGTTGGTCTCGTGCTCAGGGGTGGAGTCTGCTGGAGATTCTCTCCCTCCCCCACCACAATCCCCCCTTTTTTCTCTCTGTCTCTCTGAAATAAAAAAAAAATTTTAAAGCAATGAACAAAGGGTATAATAGTTGAATTAAAAAGTATATCGGGGTGCCTGGGGGGCTCAGTCGGTTAGGTGCCTGCCTTCAGCTCGGGTCATGATCCCAGGGTCCTGGGATCAAGTTCCATATTGGGGGGGGGGGTCCCTGCTCAGCGGGGAGCCTGCTTCTCCCTCTCCCTCTGCCTGCCCCTCCCCCTACTTCTCTCTCTCTGTCAAATAAATAAATAAACCTTAAAAAAAGAAATAACATCTTTTAGATTCTAGGAGGCACTGAAAGCAAACAAAACAACACATACAACAAAGGAAGAAGCATTGTAGTATTAGAACGTAAAATAGATAAAAGCAAAGACAAATATGTCAGTTGTGATGGTAAATTTCAGTGGAATAAATTTCCTGCTGAATTCAAGGGAAAATGAAGATTGAATAAAAAGTTTCATGCTCTTTACTAGGACAAACCCAAGATAGTGACGAAGTTTGTTTTATTGTTCTTTTTCTACCTTTAGACAAATAGCTTAATTCATTTCATTATTTAGGAAATCATTTAAGTTTATTAATTTTCTTCCAAATACAGCTTTGAAATTGATTTGAAATGAAAACATGTAGAATTGATAACTTAAGCTCCTTGCCTGAAAGAAAATAATAAAAGAAATAAAACTTTGGCAAGTCCAATCAAGAAAAAGAGAGAGAAGTTCAATATTAGGCAAAACAAGAAAGGAAAAAGAGGCTTTAACCTCATTCTTGGCTTTCCAACAACTTCTTGCGTACGTACTGGGCACCTGGGAGACACTGTGGACGCCTAGCAGGGAATGAGACGGTGCTTACTGTTCAATGAGGAGGCCGTATGGAAATGTTTACTAGTAATCCCAATTGCGATCATTGCGATGGAAAGATTTAAAAAATTTATCCCAGGTTTCTGTGTTCAACGCCATGCTAAGCAGAGTCTACTCAAGGAAAACATAAGTTTTCCAAAGTTTATTCAGGAACCATTAGAATGACTAAGTGACCAGTGTCTATTGAAAACAATCGGAAGATAGTAAAAGCAACTAAACAAAGCTGAAAGCTGTTGTATCTGAGGGCATTGACAGGAAATTTCAGAAATGCTGAGGAAGTAGTGCTTTGTGATGCAAAGACTGTCACGGAGCCTGGGAACAGATGGATGGCCACCCCACGCCTGTCACAACGTTGACGTAACCTTGCTTCCAAATGCTGACTGACAGCAGAAAAGAGAAGCACGCTGCTTGGAGAGAGCCATGTAAAAGTCTAATATAAAATACTGTCGTTACATCTAATAATATGTTAAAGGATAATATACTATAAACAACTATAGGGTTTATTCCAAAAATGCGCAGGTAGTTTAATTAAATAGAATTCATTAAAATAAGAAGACCCAGTCACACAGTTATCACAATAGATGCTAAAATGACATGCGATACAAATTAACACCTATTCTTGGTTTTTTTTTAAAAGATTTTATTTATTTATTCGATAGAGAGAGACAGCCAGCGAGAGAGGGAACACAGCAGGGGGAGTGGGAGAGGAAGAAGCAGGCTCCCAGCAGAGGAGCAGGGAGCCTGATGCGGGGCTTGATTCCAGGACGCCCTGAGCCGAAGGCAGATGCGCAACGACTGAGCCACCCAGGCGCCCCCCCCATTCTTGATTTTTTTTTTTAAGAAAAAAATTGAAAGCACAGCCCACATTACACTTAAAAATGAAATTATAGGGGCGCCTGGGTGGCTCGGTTGGTTGAGCGTCCAGCTCTTGATTTTGGCTCAGGTCATGATCCCAGGAGCCCCACAGTGGGCTCCTCGCTCAGTGGGGAGTGTGTTTGAGATTCTCTCTCTCCCTCCCCTTCTAATCCTCCCCCTGCTTGCTCATTTGCTCTCTCTCTCTGAAATAAATAAATCTAAAAAAAAAAGAAACTATCATGCTGTTCTGATTAAAAAAAGAAGGCATTATTTCACTAACATCACTATTTTAACATTATTCTGGAACTTTTAGTTGAAATAATACTGTAGGAAAAATGAAAGTCAAAATAAAGTTAGTGGTTTTTGTAGATGGCATCATTTTTTTTTTTTTAAAGTAGGCTCCACACCCAACATGGGGCTCAGACTCAACCTAGAGACCAAGAGTCACATGTTCTACCAACTGAGCCAGTCAGGCGCCCTGATTTTTACATGTGAAACTCAAGTATCAACTGAAAACCACTAGACTCAATGAGAGAGTTGACTCGTTCGGCCAAATACAAAACTACACAAAACCCAGAAGGTTTGCTACTTATCAGCAAATAACCTGTTAGAAAATACAAAGAAAACCTTTATCACAAATACTCAGACATAAAGCAGTATCATGGAAACAGTATGTTGAGTGAGTCAGTAGATAGCATCCTTCACCCCTCTGAATTTGGAACCAGTAGAGGTGGGGGTTGGGGGGAGGAAGGAAAGACAGACACAGGAATTGGACAGATGGAAATCGGTGTATCATCTTTATTATTGATAAAGGCTAGGTTGACGAACAAGGTTTAAATCTGAAGAGGATAAGCTTGTCTGATTCATCTCTGAATATGGGTATGTGTGCACGTGCGTGTGCGTGTGTGTGCTATCTATATATAAAATGTGTCCTATCTGCAAGGGGGTGGATCCCTTAAGTGGGTTGGGGAGGAAGGGTCAGAGCCAGCTTGCCCAATCAGACATCATCCCTCCCTGGGGTTCATAGGAGTGGGGATCCCCTGGCAGGCACCCTCTTTGCTGTGATGGAGAGGAGTTATTCCTTCTTCAGACTTCCTCCCTTTACTCACTGGGGCTTAAAGGCCCTGTCCCTAGAAGCCTGGGTGTGTAGGCACCTGGGGGTGTGGCTCTGCCATCCAGGGAAGGGGCGAAGCTATCTGTCAGCTCTTCTTGCTTCCACTTCACTAACCACCGGTTTGTGGATCCTTCTGGGACCCCTGGAGAGCAGGAGTAGATTTCTCTCCAGAAGGCTCTCAAATGGGTGAAAACAGAACAGTATTTAAATGAATTCGAAGGAACTTGGTACCCAGGGGTGAAAATCCACTTCCTATTTCCTAGCCCAAGTCATGTGCAAACACCTTTTCTTCCAAGAAGTTTAACAGTTGAGAACAGGAACCTTCATTGCTTCGATTCTTACTGTATCCCCAGCACTTAGGACAATGTGTGACACGTGGTAGGCATTCAGTAACTTAATGACTGTTCTCAGAAGTAGAACATGTAATCCAGAAAAGGCCTTACAGTCTTGATCTATTGATTACAAGTTAATAAGGAAAAAAGTAGACATGGGGCACCTGGCTGGCTCAGTCGGTAGAGGATGTGACTCTTGATCTTGGGGTTGTGAGTTTGAGCCCCACATTGGGAGTAGAGATTACTTAAAAAAAGTAAAAAAAAAAAAAAAAAAAAGGTAGACAACAAAGTTGAGTAGGAAATGGACAGTAAGGGTTGATGGAGGGAGGTGGGTGCGGAGTGGGCTTGATGCATGATGGGCATTAAGGAGGGGACTTGTTATGATGAGCACTGGGTGTTATATGTAAATGATGAATCACTAAATTCTAGTTCTTTTTTTTTTTTTTTTAAAGATTTTATTTATTTATTTGACAGACAGCCAGCGAGAGAGGGAACACAAGCAGGGGGAGTGGGAGAGGAAGAGGCAGGCTCCCAGCGGAGCAGGGAGCCCGATGCGGGGCTCGATCCCAGGACTCTGGGATCACGCCCTGGGCCAAAGGCAGATGCTTAATGACTGAGCCACCCAGGCGCCCCTAAATTCTACTTCTGAAATCAATATTGCACTGTATGTTAACTAACTAGAATTTTTTTTAAAATTTGAAAAAAAATGGACAATAAGAAATTCGGCTAACTGATAAATACGTGAAAGATTGCTTTATCTTGTTAAGGACAAACTAAATGTCTTGAATGCATTGCAAATTGCAACGAAGCATTATTTCACGTCCCAAATTGATAAAAATGAGTAAGTGTCAGTGTGGTAAGGACACGTAAGCTGGCACAACCTCTAGAGCCATTTGTCATTTAACAAAAGCTTGATGGGGCACCTGGGTGGCCCAGTGGTTAAGCATCTGCCTTCGGCTCAGGTCATGATCCCGGGGTCCTGGCATCGAGGCCCGCTTCAAGCTCCCTGTTCGGCGGGAAACCTGCTTCTCCCTCTCCCACTCCCCCTGCTTGTGTTCCCTCTCTCGCTGCCTCTCTCTGTCAAATAAAATCTTTAAAAAAAGGTTGTTAAACAAAAACACCTTGAAATTGTACTCTCTTTGGTCCAAGTGGGGGTTCTGTTTCTAGGAGGTCATCCTGAGAAACACCGTCATTGTCAGGGTGCATAGGTGCCTGTACGGAGAGGTTTAGTCGGAGCATTGCTTGTAATGGCCAAATATTAGGCCTTCCAAATGTTCGTAATTGGGGATGATTGTGGGGTAATGCCGTATCTGTCCTATTTCCCTGGGGTGCTGGACAAATAGATCAGGGATCATTGACGCAGTGAAATAATACACAGCGGTCTAAGTGAATGAACTAGAACCATGTGGACAGACATGGGAAGATACTTGTAGTTAACCGTACAGTGAAAAAAGCAAGTTGTAGAGTAGCAGGTGTTCAGGGTTGCACTGTGTCCCCCAAAAGGTTAAAGTTAAAGTCCTAAGCTGCAGTATCTGTGAACGTGACCTTATTTGGAAATAGGAACTTTGCAGATGTAATCAAGTTAAGGTGAAGTCATTCAGGTAAGTTCTAATCCTCTATGACTAGAGGTGCCCTTCCAAGAAGAGAAGAGACACAGACACACGCAGAGAGGAAAGACGGCCATGAGAAGGAGGCAGAGCTTGGAGTGGTACAGCTCCCAGCCAAGGAACGCCAAGGATTGGCGGCAACACCAGAAGCTAGGAGGGAGGCATGGGATAGACTCTCCCTAGAGCCTCCAGAAGGAACTAATCTTTTTTTTTTCTTTTTTTCAAGATTTCATCTATTTATTTGATACAGAAAGAGAGAGAGTGCACACACAAGCAAGGGGAGCAGCAGGCAGAGGGAGAGGGAGAAACAGGTTCCCTGTTGAGCAGGGAGCCCGATGCGGGGCTCAATGCCAGGACCCTGGGATCATGACCTGAGCTGAAGGCAGACGCTTAACCAACTGAGCCCCCCAGGCGCCCCCAGAAGAAACTAATCTTGCCAACAGTTTGAGTTTACACCTTGGCCTCCAAAACTGTGAGAGAATAAGCTTCTGTTGTTTTAAGCCACCCAGTTGTGGGCATTTGTCACAGCCGCCCTAGAAAACGAATAGGACAGGTAAGGCATTATCCTGTAGTCATGCCTTCTGTGGGTGCCCCTGCTGCCCTGCCCGTGGCAAAGCACTGCTTCAGTGCGTCTTCCACACTAACAGCCAGCTCGTCAGAGGCAGGGACCCGCTGGCGTGGTGACTTTGTTTTGTCGAGGACAGCCTGAGCAGGGTAAATTACACCTCACCTCCTTTGCCTCCTTCTCCCGCACGCACTCGTGTCTAGTGGCCTCTGGCTATGGTCCCCCTCATCGCCTCTTAAACTCTGAGCATCCTGAATTACCTGGAGGTCTCTGACCATGTTTTGTCTTTGTGCTTCAGTCTTGTATTTGCCAAGCCCCATTCCTTGTGAAAAGCTTGTTTGGACGAGCCTTCTTGCACGATTCTTACCCGCACTCTGAGCTAGAAAGCTTGGGTCTTGCCCATCCGCCCACCACGTTGTGTGATAATGTGTGGTAAAGCCTTGCTGATGATTGGGTATCCTCTGCAGACAGATAACCTGAGATTTGAATCCTGCATTTGCCACTTACTAGCCGTGTGACCTTGAGCAAGTTGTTTTACGTCCCTGTGCCTCAGTTTCCTCGTCTGTACAATGGGGATCACAGTCTGTACTTCACTGGGTGGTTGTAGGCATTAACGAGCTAGTATGGTTAAAATGCTTGGAACGGTGCCTGGCACATAGTAAGCGGGCAGTAAGTGTTAGCTGTTATTGTAATTACATGTTTACTTGTCTGACTCCCCCACTGAACTGAGATACTTAAAGGCAGTAATTGTGTGTTTTTCTCTCATCCCCAGTGTCTTGCAGAATACTTGGCACATGGTAGGCCCTAGATAAACGTTTGTTGAATTAATAATGCTAATTAACATAGTTGCCTACGAGGATCCCATATTGGGCTTTGACCCTCTGCTCATTCCACATCATGCAGGGATAATGGAGCTAAATATGGCTCAGTAAAACCACCCCAGATCAGCTGGTGTTTCCTGAGCACCTCCAGCGGGCAAGGCACCTGCAGTGCAGGGGGATGGATGAGTGTGAGGCCAGCCCTTGTGCTCAGGGAGCTTAGAATCTAGTGGGGAAGACAGGTGGTGAGCATAGGAAATGTTTTGTTAACAATAGGAGGTTTTAATAACCATTTGTGAAAGCAACAGAAGACACAGGAAGTACATTCATGGTTATTATTTCAGTTGGTAGCACATTGTTACTTAACCTCTTCCTTGTTTTCCAAGTTCATTCTAGAAAGTTTCTTAAACTTTTTAATAAGGAAGCATAGGTCTAGAGACTTCACCAGATTCAATTTGACGTTTTTTTTCATGTGTATTCCCTCCGCGGTCACGTAACATCTGCTTGTCTCTCTGGAATTAGCAGCCATCAGTAATCATTGCTGGATCCGTTATTTCATTAGGGGTTGTCAAATGATGATACGGTATTTATCGTCTAGACACTCCTGTAAAGACAAACCTCCCCTCGTAGACTATTTGGTTATCCTGAAGTAGTTATTCAGAAAGGGAATATAAAGCTTGATTTTAAAATAATGAGTTGGTTTTCTAGCATCCTTCAGAGATGACCAATGGAAGGCATTAGGGTTTTGTTTTGTTTTGTTTTTTAAGTAATCGCTACACCCACCATGTGGCTCTGAGATCAAGAGTTGCACGCTCTACCGACTGAGCCAGCCAGGTACCCCATTTTGGGCCTTTTAAAAACATCATTATGAAGTCGTGGATACTAACTTAGTCGCTGTGTGTAAGTCCATGTGGTTCTTACCGTGATGGATGCTTAGTCCCGTGTTTGGCCTGTGGGAGCTTCTTCAAGCTGGCCCTGGACCGTTCGATGTGACGTCACTGATGTTTGCACCTCCCCTTGTATTTGATCATGTTCCAGGCTTGCCTTGTGCATTTCCTGCCCCAGACCTGGAATCAGGCATTTCTCCAATGAGGAAGGGCATGAATTTTTTAAGATATTGGTCCAATTTTCGAACCACTTTGCAGGAGGGAATTATTATAATTTATACTCCTGTCGGCAAAGCATGAAGACCATTTTCTCCATATACTCACCAGTGTTGAGTGCTATTTTAAAAAATCTTGGTGTTCATTTGATGGGCAGAAAAACGTACTCTAATTCGCGTTTCTTAGATTCCTAGTGCTTTGGAATGTTTTCTTTTTTTTTTTTTTTTTTTTAAGATTTTATTTATTTGCGAGAGAGCGCGAGCTGGGGGGGCATAGAGCGAGAGGGAGAAACAGACTCCTTGCTGAGCAGGGAGCCAGAGGACACTGCACGGCTCAATCCCAGGACCCTGAGATCATGACCCGGGCCGAAATCATACCCTTAACCGACTAAGCCACCCAGGCACCCCTAGTATGTTTTCTTGTATTAGCATTTGCTTTGAGAACTCTTCATATGTTCTGACCATGTTGCTCTGAGAATTTTAGTAGTTATTATGATTGATTTGTAACTCTGTATATCAAGACCAGCAGCCCGTCTTCTGTCAATTGCTGGAAATAATTTTCCTAATTTATTGTTTGCCACTGAGAGTTTTTACAACTCCTATTTTATGTAGTCAAGTCTTTTCCTTTATAAAGCATAGAATTTTCCAGGTCTGTCTCGTGAGGGCCTTACGGGATCGAAAGCGGCAGCCTGGTACTTACCACCAGGTGTTAGCACGCAAACATTGACTGTGCTCTCCTCACCTGACTGCTGCTGTGTTCCTCGCAGCCAGAGACCTGTCTTGTACCAAGAGGGTCTGGATCCTTCCTCACCCTGACAGGCTCGCTCCGATTCTTGTTCATATCAAAGGTGCCCTTTTATTTAAGCATCTTTGGGAGGGGAGAGAATGACACTCTGAGCGACTGCTCTTCTGTGCAAGGCCTGCAGGCCCCGTGGGGCGGCGGGCAACAGAATGCCAGGCTCCCAGCAGTTGGCAGCTATGTTGTGGGGCTTCTCCCACGCGGGGCAACCCCCCTCGAACCGCGGAGCTCCACAGGTTTGTGTCCTGGGATGAGGGGGCTCCACAGCTCCGTTAGGCAGCCGTGGGACAACGTGTCAGACCTCAGGGTCTGTCCAGAGAGAACCGCTGATGCTCAGATGGCTGAGATTGGGCGAGTGACAAATCAATCAGGCCACTTGGCCGCTCCCACTGGCCTGCAGGAGAGGGATGCCAGCAAAGGTCTGCACCAGCTGAGGGATGTTTGTGGTGGCATGTAGTTCCTAAGAGATAAAAAACATCTCGAACATAAGGACAATAAAGGACTGTTAAGAACCCAAACTCACCTAGTCCTTAACTTAATACATGCCAGGCACTGTTCCAAATGTGCTCCATTTATGAACGTGTGCATTTGCTTTTCACAAGCCCTCGAAGCAGATAACATTATTAGCACCATTCTATACAAAAGTGGAGGCACCGCCCAGGGAGACAGCGTGCCTGAGGACATTCACTTGGTGAGTGGGACAGAAGGAATGGAGTGTGGGCAGCCTGGCCCCAGACTCTGGGCTCTTGCCCCAATTCCATCCTGCCTGTGCTTCGGAGGCCAGGGCCTGACAGTTGTGTAGCTCTTCAGCCTTCCCGGAGGCCCTTGCGTCCCCGTAAAGGCATTGCGTGGTGAAGAGCAGCAGGCAGCTGTCTTTACAAATGAGGAACACGAAGGCCTGCGGAACAGAGAGACTTGCTCAGAGCCAAGTCTAGGATGCGGGGTGTTCTGCATTGGGAAGCTCACACTCAATCTGGCACCAAAAGTCAAACCCTTTGAACTTCTAGGATCAGAATTACCCTTAGATACAAGCACAGGGGTTGCCTTTTCCCTTTGAGGGGGGCCAGGACCTCCAGGGTCTGATGAACACGGGAGTTTTACTCAAGACTTGTTCTGGGCGTCCCTCTGACCTGGCAGCGGGCTCTTGAGGGCTGTGTGGGGGCCTGCTCTTAAGATCTCATGGGCTGAGCCCAGGCCTGGCCCCTCGTGGAAGTCGAATGCTTTGCCCTTGTGTGAGGAGCAGCAGACTGAGTTCCAGAAGCACCAGCGCTGCTGGGTGAGGGGTTCTGGAAAGGTGGGGTGGAAATTGCCCCGCCATGTTCTTGCTCCTGGCCTAATGGCTCAGACCATTTTTAGATGTCAGGAAGTATAACAATGTGGTACATTTATCTTGGTGAATAATGGATGAGCCCCGGGAAGGTACTGTACTTTTCCTGGTGAATTATTTACCAGGATCCTCTAATTTGAGGGCTCTCCATTATAAATGGCCTGAATCTGCTATATCGAGAGCCCCTCCCCCTTTGCTCCCTCCGTCAGGTCTCCCACGCATAGGCGAGCCATAACCTTTCATGTCTAGTGATATAGTGAGTAGCCCCATGCCCCAAGCCAGGGACTGTCTTGAGTTTGGAGTCCCTGAGGCTGCTGGGAGGGGTGGGGAGGACCTCCCTACTAGAGACACAGGGACAGACCTGCCAGGGGAACTTGGGGTACATGTAGGGCTCTGCAGACCTGAGAGCCCTTTGCATGCCTACATGTGTGTGCACTGGTGTGCTCTGGGTCTCTGTTTTTCTTGTCCCTTTCTCTGGGTCTCCATGACTGTGTTACTCTGTCCCTCTGTGTGTCTCTGCCCATATCTCTGTACCTGTTCACCTCTCACCTTATCCGCTGTCAGGGCCTGGGTCTCCCTGTCTTCTTTCTGCCCGTGTCTCTTCCTCCCAAAGCGTGTCTGTCTCCCTCCGTCTGCCAGTTGTTAGTTTCCCTCTGTCTGTCGTCTGTCTCCTCTTTTTCTGTCTCTGTCAGTCTTCCTCCAGCTCCCTTCATCTCATCTCCCTGTCTCTCTCCATCCGTGTCTACTCTTCTCCCCCCTTCCCTCTCTCCCTCCACCCGCCTCCCTCTCTTCCTCTTTCTCCCCTACTCCCACTCCCCCTCTCTCCCTCCATGACTTTAGAGGTCTGTGAGAAGCACCTCCTGGAATGGAGGGACAGCCAGTTCCAGACTTAAGTAAAGCCAGATCTTGGTGCCTTCCAGACCCTGACTCAAAGATCGACAGAGTAGGCATGAAAGAAACTCTAGGTCTTTTGTCATTTTTTTGGCTATTCAATTCAGTTATTGCATCAGCCCCTCTTAGGGGCTTTTTTTTTTTCCCCTTAAGTTGTTTGTGTGTGTTTTATGTTTTATAATGTTTTCTCCCCAAAGTCAGTTATCCCTAGGCTTGAAGCATCTGGTGATGAGTTGCAAGTTTTTGCTGTTTTTAAAAATAACTTACGAGGAATTGTTTCTATTATTCATCAGTTTGTATTTTTTTCATCTGTTGTTATTGATTTGAGGATTGGAATACTCATTTTGCTGTCTTTAGCCAGAGTGCTTTCTCCAAACAGCTGATTGTTTTAAAAAAATGACCCTTTTTTGGTTATTTTCCCTAAAACATAAAGGAACAAATCACTAGTAGTGATTTGCAGTTAAGAGATTAAGTAAAAGAATCAAATTGCCCTGTTAGAAAATTTATGTATTTTTTTAAATTTTATTTATTTATTCAAGAGAGAGAAAGAGAGAAGGAGTGGTGGGGAGGGGCAGAGGGAGAGGGGCTGAGCAGGAAGCCCCATGTGGGACTCGATCCCAAGACCCTGGGATCATGACCTAAGCCAAAGGCAGATGCTTAACTGAGCCGCCCAAGCACCCCTAGAAAGTTTATATTTTAAGTAGGAAAATGAGGTTTATAAGGAGTCTAGGAAGTATTGTGGTTTAATTCTAACTCAGCAGCTGGCCTGCCTTCCACTTCCCCCTCTGTCCATGGCTCCCCTTCACCTTGTAACTCCAGGCCAGACCTTGTTACGTCTGAGTAATATCTGAGCGATTTGTTCATGGCTGCAGGATTTGGTCTCCACTACAAGATAGTCTTCCCCTCCAACGTTTTTTTCCAGCCACGTGTGCTAACGGAGGTGGCTAAGAGGAGAACTTTTGATGGCAGGAGCTGATCTGTCTTCACAAGGAGGCAGTGGGCACTGTGGATGGCCCTGTCCCCACACCTGTCCCAGCAGCCTTGAGTCCAGGAGGGAACGCTTGTCCCCTCAAGCCAGTGGTTCTTGCAAGCCTCCTCTCTCAGTCTGCATCTTTTGTGTTCCAGGTTGAGGCCTAAAGCCTGCAGCATCCCTTTCGAAGACTCTTCCCTCCCTGGAGAGAAGGGTTGGTTTCCAGAAACAGCTGTTGGTCAGACAGGTGGAGAAGGAAAGGAAAGAAAGAAAGGCTGGGGGAGGGGCACTTCGCCGATGGTGTCTGCTTCTCACTCCTGGGCCCTGCCTTGTGCCCTGGCCCCGGGGGGACAGCCAGGCCACAGTGTGTGTTGTCCAACGGGGTCTCCTGGAGGCTGCCCCGGGGCCCGTTCGTTTCCTGCACATGTGTTAGGCATCGCCGCGTGTCACCAGCTGTGTGGCAAATGCAGCCCGCTGCCTCGGGCCCTGAGTGGCTCGTGCTTTCCACATCACACATAGCAAAGCGATTTCCTCACATTCCCCACTCTTGTCTGCTCCGGGAAGTGGTTTGCAGAGCGCTTCTAAATATAAAAGTCTGAGACCGACTCTTTCGCTTATCCCTTTGAAACCAGCTGAAGTCCAGCCTCTTCAGTGACTTTCTGGGTTTACCGGGGAGAAGGGAGGGAGGCAGGAGAAGCAGGGGTCTGTGTGTGTTCCACCAGACTCCAAGGATGCCCAGCAGGCAGAGTGGCACCAGGGGCGTTGTTAGAGGCCAGGGGGTACGCAGGGAGGAGGGTGCAGGAGTAAGGACCAGGCTTCAAACTGTGGACGGCTAGGTTCGGCCACTTACTTGTTTAAAAAAAATCCACTTGCTGGGGGCGCCTGGGTGGCACAGCGGTTAAGCGTCTGCCTTCGGCTCGGGGCGTGATCCCGGCGTTATGGGATCGAGCCCCGCATTAGGCTCCTCCGCTATGAGCCTGCTTCTTCCTCTCCCACTCCCCCTGCTTGTGTTCCCTCTCTCGCTGGCTGTCTCTCTCTCTGTTGAATAAATAAATAAAATCTTTAAAAAAAAAAAAAATCCACTTGCTTCTTCCTTCCCCGGACCTAAAAGCGTGTTCATCTACTGGGAGAACAGCAGGAGGTAGGAGATGGCCACAGGGAAGGACCTGCAAAACACAGCGATAAATGCAACAAAGTAAGAAGCAGAGTGAGAGATGATGCAAGACCACTTAGAGAAGGTAAAAGTACCCGCCCTGGAAACAGCAATCACATTTGCGCAGAGCACACGCAGAGAAAAATTCACATTAAACGCAATAGAAGGGTTGGGGGAGGGTGCGGATCAAAGGCAATAAGTGAAAGGAGAGAAGTAGCCAGCGCTGCATCCTGGAAAGAGCGCAGGCAGACAGAGACGGACAGATGCAGGGGCACTTCCAGACCCTGCCATTTACTGCGAGAGCCTTGATCCACTTGCCTCCTCAGGAAAATGAGCTGACCTGTGTCGCGGGTTCTTTAGGTTAGAAATAATGAGCCCGTGCCTGGGGCCGGCAAGAAGCCGGCAGTCAGAAGAGCGAAGGCAGTGCCGTCTAATGGAGCTTCCTGTGGGGACAGAATGGTTTTATATCTGCACTGTTCGATGCGGTGGCCTTGAGCTGGGTGTAGCTCCTGAGCACTTGAAATGTGCCTATTCCTATGGAGGAGATTAATGTTCAATATTGTTTCATTTTAATTAAGTTACATTTCAGGAGCCCCATGTGGCTAGTGGTTACCATATTGGGCAGAGCAGGTCTAAGGGATAGTTCAACTTCTTTACAGATCAGGGAGGATTTTCTTTCTTTTTCTTTTTTCTTTTCTTTCCTTTCTTTTTTTTTAAGATTTTATGTATTTATTTGAGAGAGAGAGAGAGCACAAGTAGGGGGAGCTGCAGAGAGAGAGGGAGAGGCAGAGTCCCCGTTGAGCAGGGAGCCTGATGTGGGGCTCAATCCCAGGACCCTGGGATCATGACCTGAGCCGAAGGCAGACACTTAACCAACTGAGCCCCCCGGGTGCCCCAGGATTTTGTTCACTGAAGTAGAGGCCGCTCCATGTGAAGGACAGGGGATCGTGTTCTCTCTTCCACAGGGAATTTGGGGTGAAGTGCTGTGGCCACTCTGGTTAGGTCAGAGATCTGTGTTCACTGCCTTAAGCCTCCCAGGGAAGAGGCAGAGATAGGTAAAAAGCGCTCAGAAAGCAGAGTCTCAGAGAGTTTTCTGAGCCTGCCTTGAAAATTGATAAAGTCAGTCCAGGTCTCACCAGTTGCAAGGTGGTGGTCCCCAGACTGTCTTTTGGTTTGCTCCCCGCCTCCCCAGGAAAGACCATAGGATGCTCCTTAGGGTCACCTGGTGCTGTTCTCACTGTGGGTCCCCGGAACCCTCACCACTGCACCTGAGACTCTGATGAGTGGTTGTGGAGCCTGCAGCCAGAGGCGGGGCTCTCTGTCCCCTCTGGAGCCCTGAGTGCCTGACTGAGCACCCCTGAGGTCTTCCTGGGACTGAGCTCTGGCTCATTTCTCGGTGCCCCGGTCCAGCAGCTCTGTCGCCTTGCCCACAGCGTATATTATTTCCGCAGGCCTCTGACTGGTGTCTTTAGGACACAGCTGGCTGCTCTCTGTCCTCTCTCCTTGGGGCTGAGAATGGATCTGTCCCCAGACACACAGGGTGGTGAGAACTCCTGGTTATCCCTGGCAGTTCTGTTCCAGCCCCGCCCCCCCCCCCCCCGCCCCATTCACCAGGCCTTTGGACTCCCCAGGGATTACCTTACCCAAGGGCATTGTAATCTGGGGTCCATGGTTCCCTAGCACTTCTGGGTGTTGTTGTTGTTGTTGTTGTTACTTCCCTGAAAAATATGCAGACTTCTGTACGTCTGTACCTAATAGGTATTTCATTTGGATATTGTTGACTATCCTAGGAATCTGAAAAAAAAGAATCACTAAAATTGGTCCCAAGGCTGCCATTTTCCAGGAGAGGAAACTGAGACCCAGAGAAGAAAATCAAGCTGGCCAAGATAGGATAAAGGTAGCCCTCGGACAAGATCTCAGGTCAGACAGACTCTTCGTGACTTCATTCCCCCGTAAATGCTAGTGGGGTATTTACGGTGCCCAGGCACTCTGAGGGGCACAGCCGTATCCTCTTGGGCACAAATGTCTGCCTTCTCTTCAGGCTTACAGCCTAGCTTGGGGGTGCAGCTCTCAGTCACAGCACAGACGGGACTATCAGGGTCATCACAGGCAGTGAGCTTTCAGTGCAAGTGTGTGGCCAAGGCAGAGGCACGGTCTCCTGGCGAGGCAGGATGTAAGCTCAGCTGTTGGAATGGGAGCAGCTTGTCAGAAAGTGGGCTGGGTCCCTGTTTGCAACCCCCAGCTACCTCCAACCCACACACCTGCCATTTACAGCATTGCCCTTAATCCTCCTGTGCCGAGCCCTTTACCGCTGGGCTTTGAGGGGGGGTGCGCGGGGGGTTGGTGGCTAGGGTCGGGGAGGGGACTCTGGGGACCGAGCCCTTTGTTTCTGTAGCTGCCTTTGAGGCTCTTTGCCGCTAATCCGGTGCTGGGTCTTGGGGACTGTCCCGTTACATCCTCTTGCTTATTTAATTTTATAGATAATAAATCTGCATGGGAAGCAGTAGTGATTGGCTCGGGTCACTCTGCTTGTTAGCGGTTGTGTGGGGACTAGAACCCAGGTTTCCCCCCTGCCGTGTTCCTTCGGCTGATCACACCACCTCAGGTGGCCGGGAGTTTAATTCATTGCTGCTTCCCTGAAGACATCACAGCCATTTAAGGGTTACTAAGGGTGAGAGACATGTCCCAGGTATGGCCCTCCCAGCCCCAGCAGAAGACAGGTTGGCTCTGGGGACTAACAGTGTGGCCTCTGGTTGGGGAGCATCTTAGACCTCATTTGCTGTCGTATTTGTCCCTCTGGCTTGGATGGCACGTGATGCCGGACGCAGGGACCTGCTCCCGCCCTCCCCACTCCGGGGCCTCCCAGGAGCAGGCGGGACAGGTTTGAGTTGTGGTTTTCATCTAAGGTAGACGAGTCTGCCCACTAGGTTGTTTCTGCCCTAATCTCTGGTGATTTTGTTCTGTTCCTCTACTCCGGATGTGGGAGCCTCTCCAGACATTTACAGTGAAATCCCAGGACGGGAAAACCCGGCCGGGTCCCTGGCTCTGCTCCCTCCTGCGCTGCTCAGAGCAAGGACTGTGACGGCTTGCAGAGGGCTGTGGGGCTCCCGTCTGTGAACCTGGGGCTTTTCATAGACTCTGGAAAGACAGAAGGGGGTAGAAATTTTGTGCTCTGCCTCTGGGTCTTACAGTTTGCTGCGGTTGATTTTCAGTGACCCCCCTGAATCCTTATGTTCTGGGCTTATCATCAGAGAGTCCGGGTTGCCGGTGTTAAAACCACATACACTATCTTGGTGGTATATACTGGGTGGTAGAGAAGAACATTCCAGTTGCCCAGATTCGCAAATATCACTGTAGCATTTGTGTTTCTGCTGACCTGGGTGAGGGGTGGGGTAACTGAACTTGCTGCTCACCCATTTGACTTATTCCTGCAGCAATTGACATTTGTTCCTTAACAAAGTGACAAACGTGTATGAGCCACGGACCTTTGGAGTGGCTCAAGGGCAGGAGAAAGTTACGCCAGTTAAATCCCAGAAGGGCAAGGGTCTGCAGTCCTGTGTGTTGACCCCTTGGGGAGGACGTGTGATGCAAGGACCCTGATGCCCCTGGGGCCTCTTGCTTGGCGCCCTTAGAGTTTTTGGTTGGAGGGGACTTGGGAGGAGGGCTGTCCTCATGTGGGTGAGCGGGCCTGGGGCTGCTGTGTTTCCTGGACCACGTGTGCCTCTTGGGTTGAGGGCTGCCTCTCCTGGCCCGTGTCCTGATACCGTTGCCCAGACAAGGCACAGGGTGTTATCAAACCTCTCCCTCGGGGGTTTGTGTGCCTTGACAGGAGCCATCTCAGCCTGGGCTCTGGGGGCCACCTGAAAGTCGGGATGTCCCCCACAGGGAGCCAGACTCTGGAACCAGAGACTGAGTCTTAGCTGTGGAGGAGGTGGTCACGTATGTGGTCACACACTGCTGTGTAAAATGCCCACGCCAGGGCCAGCCAACCAGCGTCTTGGTGGCTCAGCCTGGTCCTGAGGCACATGTCTGAAAGATGGCGTTTCCTTTAGTAAAAGGGAGAGAACATAGATCGAATCAACGGGTCGGGTTTGGCAGGTTCCTGGGCCTGCACAGGTTCTGGGGTGTTTTTCCTCGAGTAGGAGGACCAGCCCCCCTGTGAGATGGGTAGTGAAGTGGCCCAGATGGATGCTTGGACCAAAGTAGCTGAAATTACTTCAGAGCAGAAAAACTTCCTGCTGCTCTCTGCTCTCCATGAAATCATGTTTACACGTGTGTGTGTGCATACATGCACACGTAGACACACATGGGTCTGCTGGGCCTGGAGCCCAGAGAGCAGCACGGAGAGCGGGCAGCGGACCAGACGCTTGCTGGGGGGTGGGGGGGGCGGGGAGCGGAGTTGGTCCACTGCCCATACAGCCTTTCTCAGGGGGCTGGGGCCAAGGCGCAGGCAGAGAGCGTCTGCATATAGATGGCTGTTGGGGAGCCGAGGAAGTGGCTCGGAAAATGTCCTTATTGGGTATTTGCAGCTCCAGTTTTGTTGGGGTTGGCACCTGGTTTGGCCAGATGGTTCCGCCTGCCTGTCATTGTGGGGGGACTACTTGAGCCCTCTGTGCCCCCGCGGGGCAGCCCCGTGTGAACCCACTTAGCCTCAGACGGCCTCAGGGTAGGGGCGGGGTCCCCACTGCATGGTGACAGCAAGGGTGCAGAGAGGCCAGGGGCAGCACCGTTGGGCAGCACCGTTGGGCAGCACTGAAGCGGTTGCATGGAGTGGGCTGCCTCAGGCGGCACACCAGCCTCGTGTTCTGGGAGGACCTGCGTGTAGGAGGCATGGCGCTTGGTGGGGTCGGACCGTGAACGAGGGGGCAGCTTTGGGAAGCCCAGGACCATCGGAGAAGGCCTTCCCCAGACCACAGCCCTGGGGGCATCCTCAAGTCAGCGGTGGTACAGGGACAGGAACGTGCTGGTGACGACACCACGTTGGGGTACGTACCACCTCAGTGCCCACAAGCCTTCCATTTCTGTCATTGCTGTCCTCCACATCCTGTTGTTGGGACCCGCCGAAGCTTCTGAAGAGTTCCTCCCTGCCCAGCCCCTCCTTTCCTGGAGTCTGGCATTTCTGCGAAGGGACTCCTCAGTCTGCCCCTGCGCCTTCTGCCCATTTTCGCCCCTAAGCAACACAACAGACCGAGTTCTCCTGCCATTGGCGCACACTGGGCACGCCTCTGGTCGCCTTCTCGGCAAATGTGGGCCCCACGGCCCTAGGCCAGCCTCCCGATGGTGGCTCGGAGCAGGGGCTGGGGGCTTGGAGAAGGCCCGGTGGCTGTTCTCCCTGCCTTTTGTAACATGTAAAGTCTGCCCCAGCCAAGCACTAACCAGGACCTGCTGTGAGCTGACGTCAGGACAGAGGGCCCCGCAGGGCCCGCTCTGATGTTTCCCAGGCCCTGTGGTGGGGGCGCGGGAGGCTCTGAGTGGCAGTCTGGGAATGCAGCGTCTCTCCCCACAGCTACAGAGCAGCGCTCGCCCCGGGAGGGGATGCCGGAGGCTGAGCCGGGGTCCCTCTGAGTCATGCCATCTCTTCTTCCAGCTCAGATTTCTGTGGCCCGTGGTCTGTGGTTCCTGCAAGCCTGCGGCCCCTTTCCCTCCATGCCACCCCCACCTGATCATTGCCCTCAGAGTTATCTGTTGCGGAGGCTCCTGCCCATCCAGGGTCTGGGGGGGGTCCTGGGCTTCTGGAGGGGGAGCTTCCTAATGGTCTTAAAATGCGAGTCCTTGGGCAGGCCGGGTGACAGTGGAGGTAGGAACAGTAGCTACCGTTCACTGGGTTAGCTCTGTCCAAGTCTCTTCACACGAGTTTCGGCGTGTGTGACTCATGACAACCTCATGAGAGAGGCAGAGGGAGCCGAGGCAGAGACCGTCTGCATTCCTTGCCCAAGGTCAAACCCCAAGCATGAGGGGCAGGAGTTGAACCCGACCTGTCTGATTCCACACCCTTAACTAAGGTTTCTCTGCACGGGCGAGACTCCTGGCTCCCTGGGTCTGGAGAAGCTGAGTGGGAAGTGAGGTGGTTGACCTACACTTTGACGGCAGGCGATCTCTCTTTGGCCTTTCACAAGCATCGTGGAGTTGGGGATCGAGGGTCCCAAGAACTTGGTGAGTCTCATTTGCAGAGACCCGCTGGGGCATCAGCCTGAGTCTGCCCAGCTGTGTCATGAGAGGTGGTCGGGAAGTGTTCCAGACGCCTCCACGTTCACCAGCTCTTGCCCCATACTTCCTGAAGGTTACCTCAGTCAGCCAGTTAGCCCAGCGCCTTTGTGTGTCTGGCATTGTCTGTAGGGGGTGTGTCTCTCTCTCTCCCTGGGCACGGAGACTGAGCCCCATTGTGGGATCAGCCGTTTCCAGGTTGGTTTTGAGTTCGTGGGTGGATCTGGGAAGAGCATGGGGCTAGGAGTTGGCTTCTTTGGGTCATGGTCAAATGAGCTGTTTGATTTTGGGCAAATCCCTTAATTTCCCAGGACCTCAGTTTACCTCTCTGTTCTACAAAGGGGTTTGTACCGAGTTGCCCTGTGGGGACAGTCACATTCCTGTGTGGTGATTGGAAGTGAGTGGGATGTTTGAGATGTCAGGGTGATTGGGGCTGTGCTTGGCAGCGCCCCGAGGACAGATTTGTTAACCCGCACAGTGGGTGGGATAGCCCAGCATCGACGGCATTGGTCCCACCTGGAGAGCCGGCAGTGCCCCGTTGAGAAGTAATGGGGGTGGCTCTGGGCCCCTTCTGGCTCCGTGACTGTCTTGTGCGCTGGCACCTCTGAGAATGTTGGGAGATGGACCCACACTAAAGGTAGCCCCTCATCTGGACCTCACTCGGAGAGATCCTGGACTTGTCTTGATGCTGACTTTATGAGGAGACTGGCTCTTAGGCCCTAAAGTACCAAACTCCACCGTCAGGGGCTTGAACAGCACTCTTTGGGCCGAGGTTAGCCTCCATCGGTTTGGGAGGGGATGGCAGGACCCCCTTAGCCTCCTCTTGCCCTTACCAGGCCCAGTTTGGTCAGAGGCAGAGCCTGCGTCTGCAGGTAGCAGCCCCAGGAGGCCGATTTCTTCTTCCCGGAGGGGCTGCATGTCCTCTCCTGTGTCACCCACCCCTGGCAGGCGGGCCAGTGTTCCTGGCCCAGCGGTTCGGGGCCTCTGCAGGGCGCCCACATGGGCCAGGAACAAAGCCCAGTGTGTTACTCCTGCTGTCACCATGCCACCTGCCCAGCCCTGCCCTCCGCCTCCTCAACCCATCTGCTGCTCAGTATAGGTTTCTCGCTTTCCCTTTGTTCCCACTGGCTATGGTCCCACCCTTGGCTGCAGGGCCCCCCTTCTCTGTGGGTGCCCCTCCGGCCCCAGTCGGAGCCGGACGGTTGGGGTACAGGAGGCGGAATGCTCACCTCTCAACTTCGCCCAGAAAAGCCAGCCTTGGCCAGACATACTCTTAGCGATAGAGGGTAGGACGTGGGGGTGGCGCTGGCCTGTCTTTGGCAATAGCCGCAGATCTAGAGAATTTCAGCTTCCCCTGTGATGGGGTGGGTTTTTCCAGAGAATTCCCCGGGGGATGCTGGGCTGCAGAGCGTCTGCGGGTGGACCCTCAGTGGGGCTGAGTATGAGTAATCCTTCCAAGATGCCCTGTGGATCATGACTTAGGGTCAACATTCATTCTGGTTTCTGAAGATTGGTGGGGAGGGGGGCTGCCTGCTAATGTCTCCGGCTCCTCAGCCCAGCATCGGGACCCACGGGTCTGAGCCTCCTGGTGTCCCCACCCCTTGGGACTTCCTCTCTTGTCTGGGCTCTGGAGGCACTGACTGCAGGCACTGTTCACGGGCCATGAGCCTTGCCGTGTTCTGTGTAATCGCCCTGTGCCCCCTACCGACCGGTGCGCGCTGCGTCTCTGTAGACTACAGAGCGCCCAGCACAGTTGAAGAGTTTCTCAGGGGACACTTGGCAGTGTGGTCTCTCGATCCTTCTCTCCTGCACTTCCTGGACCCCTCCTGTGCGCAGAGCCCCTTTCCTCCTCCTGTGCACGGGGTGGTGGGTGACCTGCGTGAGGTTGGTGGCTGTAGCTCTTCCTGACGGTGCCTCTCCCCTGTCCCCATCTGCAGGTGCCCAGGCAGCCATTGTCTTCATCAAGGAGCCGTCCTCCCAGGATGCACTGCAGGGGCGCCGGGCGCTGCTCCGCTGTGAGGTCGAGGCTCCAGGCCCGGTACATGTGTACTGGCTGCTGGACGGGACCCCCGTCCAGGACACCGAGAGGCGTTTCGCCCAGGGCAGCAGCCTGAGCTTTGCCGCCGTGGACCGGCTGCAGGACTCCGGAGCCTTCCAGTGCGTGGCTCGGGACAACGCCACCGGAGAGGAGGCCCACAGTGCCAACGCCTCCTTCAACATCAAATGTGAGAGCCGGGGGGCTGTGCTCGCTCCTTGCTAGTCCCTCAGTTACTGAGCCCCGTGGGACCCCTCCTTTCCCTCAGCTTCTCCCATTTCCAGCTGAATGCACTTGCGGTCCGTTCTTTTCTGTGTGTGTGGAGAAGAGAAGTTTTCTTTTTTCTTTTTCTTTTTTTTAACTGTTTTTTTTTTATTTTAATGTTTTTTTATTATATTACGTTAGTCACCATGCAGTACATCCCTGGTTTCTGATGCAAAGTTCGATGATTCATTAGTTGCGTATGACACCCAGTGCACCATGCAATACGTGCCCTCCTTACTACCCATCACCGGTCTATCCCATTCCCCCACCCCCCTCCCCTCTGAAGCCCTCAGTTTGTTTCTCAGAGTCCATAGTCTCTCATGCTTCATTCCCCCTTCTGATTACCCCCCTTTCTTTATCCCTTTCTTCCCCTACCGATCTTCCTAGTTCTTATGTTCCATAGATGAGAGAAATCATATGATAATTGTCTTTCTAGAAATTTTATTTTTTCTGAAAGATTTTTTTTCTCCTTCAAGTCTAGGACCCTTGACCTGTTCGATGCTTTTGCAGGTGGCAAGGGCAGCGAGGCAGCGTGGCTGAGCGTCAGGGTTGACCTGCCATGGACTGGGTGGACAGTCTGTTTCTGACCCCCCCCCCCCCCGCATCCCCCTGTGTGTAGCCCTGGCCTCAGCTCTGCAGGGCTTCCCTGCGAGAGCCTGCAGGCCACGTCCTTTTCTGCTTTTCCTTCCCCTCCGCCCTCCCTGGCCCCCTTGCTCTGCCCCGCCCCTCACTCTGCCACCACGGCCTCTGTTGCAGGGATTGAGACTGGTCCTGTGGTCCTGAAGCATCCAGCCTCAGAAGCTGAGATCCAGCCACAGACCCAGGTCACGCTGCGTTGTCACATTGACGGGCACCCTCGGTAAGGAGCCGACTTTGAGGGTGGGAATGGCGAGGGTTATTCTAGACAAGTAGGGGTGTCTCCCCGAAACCCGGACTCTATTCAGAGGCACCTTGCTTCATTCCGTAACCACCCCTGCCTGCCCGGATGCTGCTCCACGCTAGCCCCTAGTGACCCGAGGAGGAGGCATGATCCTGGATTCTGGGAGCAGAGTTAGAGAAACTCAACCTGATGATGCCCCTGAATTATTGTCTGCCCTTGTGCAAGTCGCTTCCCCTCCCAGGCCTCAATTTCCCCATTTGTAAACCGAGGGGTCTAGCCCCGGCCCTCCGATTCTGTATCTTGTCCACTGGCCATCTGAGTACCCCCTGCCTCCCTGCTGCTGACCCCCTCGGCCCTGCAGGCCTACCTACCAGTGGTTCCGAGATGGGAGCCCCCTCTCCGATGGCCAGAGCAATCACACAGTCAGCAGCAAGGAGCGAAACCTGACCCTGCGGCCGGCCAGCCCTGAGCACAGTGGCCTCTACTCCTGCTGTGCCCAAAACGCCTTTGGCCAGACCTGCAGCAGCCAGAACTTCACCTTGAGCATTGCGGGTGAGCCCGGGGTGGGGATGGAGAAGGTGCAGCAGGGATGGGAGGGGCCTCCCCACTCTGCCCGCTCACGTACCTGTGCTTCTCCCACTCCAGACGAGAGCTTTGCCAGGGTAGTGCTGGCACCTCAGGACATCGTAGTGGCAAGGAACGAGGAGGCCATGTTCCACTGTCAGTTCTCAGCCCAGCCACCCCCAAGCCTGCAGTGGGTCTTTGAAGATGAGACTCCCATCACTAACCGCAGCCGGTAAGGCGTCTGGCAAGGGGCCTTCAAGTATGGTGGTACAGGTTGTGTGCTGTACAGATGCATTCTCTGTAAGAATGGGATTAGTACTGCAGACATCCTAGACCTATACATGTATTACTTCGAGTTTCCAGCAGATGGCAGTAGAATGTCTTGCTGTTACAAAATGAGTTCAACAAAGGGAAGCCTCCCGGAAGGGCATCTTTTTCCAGTTCACGCAAAGGCACTGTATGAGCTGGTGGTGGCTCTGTTCTCTCCCCACTCTCCTCCTGCCTATATGGGTCTTCTGGGATGGGAGTAGAGATCCAGGGTTGGAGGGATAGAGGGGACCTGGTGACCATTGTCTGGATAGGAAGGCCCTGGATGGTAAGGTTACCTTATATGCATACGCACACACACATACACACACGTACTTTTTGGAGGAAGCAACCACTTCCAGAAGGTTCTGGGTGGTGTCAGCTCCTTTATCTGGGCTTTTGTCCTTCCCTGGGCCGAATGAGAGCAGAGAGCTCCTTTGTGGTGCCAGCATGGCCTTGGTCCTCGGGGGTGTGGCTCTCTAGGCTAGGGGATCCCACCTGGCTTCAGCCCTGAAGATGTCATGAGCAGGTCATCTGGTGTGGCCGAGGGGCTCCTGACTGTTGGGGCTGGGGGCCTTACTGGCAGGCTCGTCTTAACCCTGCGGGAAGGTGGCCCTCTGTGTCCACAGCTGCACGCTGTTGATGACTCACTGTCTCCCATGACAATGTGGCTTACCTCGCCACCCCAAAAGCTGAGTCTGCTGTAGGTGGAACACACCTGTGCACAAACATGAATGAGTACACGCATGTACGTGTACACACACACACACACATCCCGACGTGGCATGGGGGCTTCCTTCTCTCTGTCCTGTTCCTGGCCAATTCCTTCCGGTACCTCTGGCCTTCGCAGCATGGGGTTCCATCTCATTCCCTTCCAAATAGCGCTCTCTCCTCTTTGCAGTCCCCCGCACCTCCGCAGAGCCACTGTGTTTGCCAATGGGTCCCTGCTGCTGACTCAGGTCCGGCCGCGCAACGCAGGGGTCTACCGCTGCATAGGCCACGGGCAGAGGGGCCCTCCCGTCGTCCTTGAGGCCACGCTTCACCTGGCAGGTGGGTCCCTGGATCTGGGCTGCTGAAGTGGGGGAACATTCTTGGCACGTAGAGAGTTAGGCTCCTGGGTCCTCTCAGAAAGCAGCTTGGCTGGCAGAGAGAGGAAGAGGATGCTGGGGCGGGAAGAGGAGAGGCAGCATTTTAGGGGTTTGTGTTACAAAGGGCCAAAGCTTGCTGTGGGAGAGCATGGGGTACCCTGAGACCCACAGTAATCAGGTGGTTTGCCTCCTGCTCCCCTCCCTGCAGAGATCGAAGACATGCTGCCATTTGAGCCACGGGTGTTCACAGCTGGCCGTGAGGAGCGTGTGGCCTGTTTGCCCCCTCAGGGTCTGCCGGAGCCCCGTGTGTGGTGGGAGCATGCGGGAGCCCGGCTGCCCACCCACGGCAGAGTCTTCCAGGAAGGCCACGAACTGGTGTTTGCTGGTACCGCGGAGAGCGACGCTGGTGTCTACACCTGTCACGCTGCCAACCTGGCCGGTCAGCGGCGACAGGACGTCAACATCACTGTGGCCAGTGAGCACCTTTGCCCTGAGGGACGAGGCGAGGTGGAGGGGAGCTCGGGTCCCATGACAAGGCCTTGGTCTCTGGGTGTGACGTGCAGAGGCCCCCCTGGGGCTCACCTGAGGCCCTCTCAGCTCTGGTTTCTGCACGCTGGGGACTCAGCTGCTGGGAGGTGATGTTGGAGTAGACCGTGAAGAGCCAGGCACAGAAGGTGGGGTGACAGCCCACACAGAAAAATAGTCGTTTTGACTTCAGAGCAAGAGCAAGGGACTGGGGTTCTAGAGACCCAGGTCCCACCCTTTCCCCCATGCTCAGAGGGACGATATGTGGCAAGCCACCTTCTTTGCCAGGGCTCAGTCTCTTTATCCATAAAATGGAGCTGATAGCCCACTACCTACCCTGCAAGACGGTCAGAAAGATCAAATGTGCTTGTGGTCAGCTGGTAGGTCGGCTGGTGGCTGCCCATTCCCTGGTGGCCTGATTCGCGTGTCTCGAGGTTGATGGAGGATGTATCTACGGGGTGCCTCAGGTGTCTCCCCATGGGTGCTGCAGCAGACCAGCTCGGGGCTCCTCACCCAGTGGTGGAAGCCTCCAGCCTTCTCAAGGCATGCACTCAGCAGTTGCCCAGCGTGACTTCCACTGGGCTCTGTGTTGGGCCAGGCCCGTCACCGGCCACCCAGACTGTAGGCAGGAGAGAAGTAGGCTGTCTCCAGCTGGGGAAAGTGGCAGCAACACGGTGCAAAGAAACAAGGGATGGGAGAACTGTTTACGACCTTCTTTGCAAACAATCTCCCTCCCCGAGTCAGACGTGAAGTCCTTGTAGGGTTTCGAGTCGGAGAGTGACATTCTCAAATGATCACTCTCAGCTGTTCTGAGAAGACCAGACTGTGAGGGGCAGGAGTCAAGACAGGGAGCCCAGTTGGTAGATGACTGTAATCACTCGGGGGAGGTGTCGACGGGCCTGGAACAGAGCGGTAGCAGTGGAGGTGAGATAGGTGGTCAAATTCAGGATTTGGGGGAGCTCAAGTAGATAGGGTTTGTGCAGAATGGATGTGACAGGAGGGGCTATAGAGAGGGAAGTCAAGGCTAGGTTTTGACCTCTGCTGTTGGCTGCATAGGGACAGTGTTTGCTGAGGTAGGAAAAACGGGGACAAGCTGGTTCTGGGGAACTCACTTGTTCTCTTTGGTACATGTAACGCTCAGATGCCTATCGGATATCCAGCTGGAGGTGCGGTAGGCAGTTGGGTTGGCAAGTCTGAAGCTCGTGGGGAGAGAGGCCAGGAGTCAGGGTATAGGTTTGGGAATCATGCACTCATATATGGCATTGAAGGCCACGGACTGGCTGCGATCTCAGGGAACGAGGATGGCTAAAGCAGAGCAGGGATCTGAGGACCGAGCCTTGGAGCATTTCAGTGTAAGGAAAAGAGCAAGGGTTTTGGAGGCACATGGACCGGGGATCTGAATCCTATCTATTAGGTATTAGCACATCCCATTACTACTTTAAACCTCTGTCTTCTCAGCTGTAAAATGGGTCTAGAAATACATACATATGGGGTTTATTGTGACCATTAACTAAGAGCATGTTCCAAGTGTGCTGCCCATAGGCCCTCACTAAAGGGTCGTTGTTGCACTTTTCACTAGAGCAGACAGGGGCTTCTGAACTTGGGGTTGAGTGTGGGATTCGAATTTTGAGGCATTGTTTCCTTAGGTTTTGCAGAAATGTTCATTGGTCTTCTTTTCCCTCCCTGTCCCTCTAGCTGTGCCCACGTGGCTGAAGAAGCCCCAAGACAGCCAGCTGGAGGAGGGCAAGCCAGGCTATTTGCATTGCCTGACCCAGGCCACACCAAAACCCACAGTCGTCTGGTACAGAAACCAGATGCTCATCTCGGAGGTGAGAATGAGGCTTACTCCTGGTGAAAGGGGGCAGAATCCCCTTCCGGGGCTCTCCTCTGTGATCAGCTCCCTAGCACTCCTTCCCCCGAAGCTCCCCTGAAGACGCTTGTGGAGCTGAGACCCCCCACAGTCCCTTAATGTGTGCCACAGGACTCGCGGTTCGAAGTCTCCAAGAACGGGACCTTGCGCATCAACAGCGTGGAGGTGTATGATGGCACGTGGTACCGCTGCGTGAGCAGCACCCCAGCCGGCAGCATCGAGGCCCAAGCCCGGGTCCAGGTGCTGGGTGAGTGCCCGTGGGGGGGTGCGCCTGGCCCAGGGGAGGGAGCAGCAGGGGCCCAGATCTTCAGGCCTGCCCTGGCCTCTCGGGCTGCCTTGGTTGTCTCTCTTTCCACTCACCCACCCTCCCTCTGCTGAAACAGAAAAGCTCAAGTTCACACCACCGCCCCGGCCGCAGCAGTGCATGGAGTTTGACAAGGAGGCCACGGTGCCCTGCTCAGCCACAGGCCGAGAAAAGCCTACTATTAAGTGGATTCGGGCAGGTGGGTACCAGGTGGGCATGGAGTGGGGGCAGGTAGGACAGTCCACGGGTCAGATGTATGCGTGTCCAAGGACCAGCCGAGGGCCCAGCACCCTGCCAGGAACTGTGGGAAAGACAAGAAATGTGGGGCCGATTTACAGTCTAGTTAGGAAGAAAGGAGCCAGACACCAGGGAGGTCAGGTTATGACATTAGACATCATGGACAATGATTGAGGCAGCAAGGGATTGGCTTGGCCCAGACAGTGCTGTGAAGTCCTCCCTCTCCCTTCAAAATAGTCATCCTTGGGGACAGAAAGGTAACATGGGCTCCTTTAGAAAATTCGTGGGGGCGCCTGGCAGGCTCAGTCAGTAGAGCACTGGACTCTTGATCTTGGGGTTGTGAGTTACACCCCTACATTGAGGGTAGAATTGACTTAAAAAATCACATCTTTAGGGGCACCTGGGTGGCTCAGTTGGTTGGACGTCTGACTCTTGGTTTTGGCTCGTGTCATGATCTCAAGGTCATGTGATTGGGCTCTGAGCTGGGTGTGGAGCCTGCTTTGATTCCCTCTCTCCCTCTCCCCCTCACCCCCCCCCCCCCCACCGCATGCACACTCTCCTCTCTCTAAAAAAAAAGAGAAGAGAAAAGGAAAAAAAAAAACTTTAAAAAAGAATAAACAAGAAATTTTTGGGGGGAAATGCGTAATCCCGCTATCCATCATCTTTGGGTGTGTGCCCCCTTCTTTTTCTATGTATATCTTTCTGTTTGCACATAACAATTTTATTGAATATATAATTTTCACTTATTAAATTTACTTGAGTAAGTCATGCTTACTATAGAAAAAGAAGATACAGTTAATTATGTAATTTTATACCCTTTTTTACTTAACGTTCTCAAGCATTTCCACATGCTTTTATACATGAACTTTGGTTTTGCTGATTGTACTAATATTCTGATGATTTTCTTCACTGTAATTACTTAAATATTCCCTTAATGAGGGAGATTTAGGGTGTTTACCAGCCTCCCTCTCTTCCTCTCTGCCTTTCTCGCTCTCTCTTTTTATTGCTGCAATAAACATCCTTAAGCCAAAGTTTTTTCTGGATTTGGGTTTATTTCCTTTGGGAGAGATTCCCAGAAGTGGAATAATTATGTATGAAAGGGTATGCACATTTTTGCAACCCTTGCTGTAGATTGCCAAGTTGTCTGTCAAGGGGCTGGAGCAGTTTTTACATTTCCGTGAGTAGTACGAGCTAGAGAGTAGGACTGCGGGCTTCGGGGATGAAGCAGGGTCTCCCCGCAGCTTTCTGTCAGAGGTGGGGCTCCAAACGGATCTGAAGCCTGGCTGGGAAAGGGCAGGAAAGGATTCTAGGAGTGAGAAGTGACAGGAGGTGAGGGTGAGAACAAGGCAAAGTCAGGGCCCCATTGGAAGTCCAGTTTTGCAGGAGTGAGATGTTGTACAGGGCAGTGGAAGGAGGTGAGACTGAGAAATTGGAAAAAGCAGCAAGTAACGGGGGGGTTCCCAGCGTCTGGTTCAGCAGTTTGGACTTTGTGGGTCGTCAGGAGCAACGAACAACACCTTTTTGAGTAGAGCCGGGTGACAGAGCGCACTGCCAGCTACCCTGTGACTCTGGTCAAGCCTGTAATTTCCCTTCATCGCCCCCACAGATGGGAGCAGCCTCCCAGAGTGGGTGACAGACAACGCTGGGACGCTGCACTTCTCCAGGGTGACCCGTGATGACGCCGGCAACTACACTTGCATTGCCTCCAATGGACTGCAGGGCCAGATCCGTGCCCACGTCCAGCTTACCGTGGCAGGTGCGACCGTGGCAGGGCCCTGGGGCTGGGGCTGGCAGGCCCTGGGCTGGCGGGGGGCAGCCCACACCCTGCCAACCCCGTGGCTCACTGCTCCCCACCCCTTCTTGGGCTCTTCCCATCCAGTTTTCATCACCTTCAAGGTGGAGCCAGAGCGCACGACTGTGTACCAGGGCCACACAGCCCTGCTGCGGTGTGAGGCCCAGGGGGACCCCAAGCCGCTCATTCAGTGGAAGGGCAAAGACCGCATCCTGGACCCCACCAAGCTGGGACCGAGGTAGGGCCGTCTGCTTCCCTGACCCACCGCACCTCTCCTGCAGCCGGTCTTCCGAGGAGCTGGGGAGGTGCCAGCACTGTGGCTTCTCTCCTGGCAGGATGCACATCTTCCAGAATGGCTCCCTGGTGATCCACGATGTGGCCCCCGAGGACTCAGGCCGCTACACCTGCATCGCGGGCAATAGCTGTAACATCAAGCACACGGAGGCCCCCCTCTACGTTGTGGGTATGTGCTGGGGAGCGGTGTCCTGCACAGGAAGTGCTGGGGCCAGACTTCCTTCTCATCTTTGTTTTCATCGGCTCCCTGTATACGGAAGACACTGAGATCCTCTTTGTGTTGGCGGCTGGGATTCAGCTTGGGTCCCCTTTACCCTGCTGTGGCATCGTGTCAGGTTCCTTGCCGGGCTGTTGCTGATTTAACATTCCACAGCCTGTGTGCATGTGTGTGTGCGTGTTGGGAGGGCATGGGGGTGGTGCTCTTGTCCTGAAATGCTTCTTCCCAGAAGCAGCTGCAACCTATCTCTGGGTGGGCAGGGAGGGGAGCAGGCCAGGGTGCAGCAGGGAAGGGTTCCTTTGCCCTGGAGGCCCAGAGCAGATGATGCATCAGGTGAAGGGCTCTGAGAGTCAAGGCCTCGGGTTCAGGTCTGGCTTCTCCTGCTCACCAGCTCTATGCCCATGAGGTGTCATTTCCTCTCCAGGGGCTTGGTTCTGCATCTGTAAGATGAGAGTGGTTTCAATGAGAAGTTCTCACACTTGTGGTTTAGTAGCAGAACTGTTTTTCTAGACAAAATATTCTGTGGAACTTTGAATGGATAGTAGCAAAGTGATAAAGCCCCTTGGTTGAAACCTTAGCTGTGGGCCGGAGTCAGGGGATCCTGCATGGTCTCCCTCATGGGCCTCTCTCCCTCAGTTTCCCTCATGATTCCTGGCTCCTCTTTCACTGTGGGACGCTAGGCTATTGAAAGCCCCTAGACTAGAAGATCCTTTCCATAAACAGCGTTTCTTGAAGAACTGGCTCTGTGTCAGGCAGTGTCTGGGATCCTAAATCAGGAATTCCCAAATGCTGCTCTTCAGGGCCTGGTTCAAGATACCAAGTCACCTAGGAAGCTTGTTAAGGATAGCGTGGGTTTGTGTCAGCATCCTGACAGTGCCATTTTTTACATGCGTCCCTAGCCTCATCTTTCAGAGGCGCACCAGGGACTCACTGGCCTCATGTCCTTCAGAACTTCTGTGACCTTGGTGGGGCCCATGGACCCAGCCGTTGTTCAAGCCAGTGACAGTGGTGACCCTCCCTGGTTCTCTGGCTCCGTCAGGCCACGGAGTGTCTGGGAGGTGTGGTCTGTGTAGGGTGGGGAGGGGCTGGTAGCGAAGGAGGGCTGGGTTTGCTTCCCTGGCCCCCCCAGCCAGACCCTTCTGTGTGTCTCTCAGACAAGCCGGTGCTGGAGGAGTCCGAGGGCCCGGGCAGCCCTCCCCCCTACAAGATGATCCAGACCATCGGGCTGTCCGTGGGCGCTGCCGTGGCCTACATCATTGCCGTGCTGGGCCTTATGTTTTACTGCAAGAAGCGCTGCAAGGCCAAGCGCCTTCAGAAGCAGCCTGAGGCGGAGGAGCCAGAGATGGAGTGTCTCAATGGTGAGGAGCGGTGGCGGGGAGGCGGGGCCGCTGTGCAGGCGCTGGGCGCCCCCCGGCGGCCACACAGAGAGCTGTGCGCTGGGTAACCGGGGCCCGGGCAGAGCTGCCCCACCCCTAGCAGGAAGCCGGGAGTTGGCCCATTCCCAGGCCGTGGGGGCTGAGCAGCCTGGCTCAGGACCTCGCTGGGGCCTCGGGGCCAGCGTCTCCGTTGCCGGCCTGCTCTTCCCTGCCCTGCTAAACCACGGGTGCAGTCAGTACTCGCATTCGTGTTTCTGTAGCACATCTGTCTTCCCCCTTCGTCTTCGAGTTCCCCCAGGGGCATTCTGTCTGTGTCCCTGCTCCGACCCTTCCCCTCAGAGCATTGCTGGGCTGCCCCTATCCGTTTAGGCATTCAGGAGCAGGGCCTGGGTCTCCCTCATTGTGATTCCCCTTTGTGCCCGATTAGGGCTTCACACAGAGGAGGCCCCCACGAAAGCAAAGCCCCTTACATTGATGTAGTGTCCGGGGGCCGGTGGCTCAGATGAGACTCGTGTCCTGGTTCCGTTCCAGAGGTGGTAATCAGCTGCGTCAGTCGGTGGTTGTACTCTGAGGGACGCCTATACCCCCTACCCCATCAGTTCACCAGTTGCACTGGCCTTTTTGCGTGGAAGCTGATTGGACCCGCTTGACGGCAGTAGAGGTCTGGGGGAGAGAAGCGAGGTCTCCATGGTGGCCAGAGTATCTGGTCTCATGTTGCTCCCCGCCGTCGCCCACCATGCCCCTTCTTCCCAGGTGGGCCTTTGCAGAATGGGCAGCCCTCCGCAGAGATCCAAGAGGAAGTGGCCTTGACCAGCTTGGGCTCTGGCCCTGCGGCCACCAACAAACGCCACAGCACGACTGACAAGATGCACTTCCCGAGGACCAGCCTGCAGCCCATCACCACACTGGGTATGCTGCCTTGGCCACAACTGTCACATCGTAATGACAGGCCTGTCTGGAGGCTCGGTTAGGGTCTCTGGCTCTGATGTCCCTAAAACCCAGTACGTGGGAGCCGGGGGCAGGAAGCCGAGGGGAGATAAGTCCAGTGCGTCCCCGGTGCCTGTCCATGGCTCCCCTCCCCAGCTCTCGTCATTTCTGTGATTGTTTATTTGGTGTTTCCTTCAGATGGGCTGCCTTTAAAAACAAAACAAAACAAAATTAATGCAAGTTAGTGTTGTTCTAGGAAAAAATGTGAGAAATTTGGGATTCGTGGTAGTTAAATTTTTTTCTGAGTATACATTAAAACAGGTAACTATTAACACGTTTATCAAGAGCCGCCTAAAATTGTCAAACAAGCCATCCTTTGGAAAATGCCGGGTATTAATTCTACCCCTCGGTTGTACTGTTGTTGGAGACCATGAAGTCCAGGGTGGGTGGGGTGGGGAGTGGTCTGCTCAGGGGCACCGAGCAGGTGGGTGGGGTGCCGTCGGGTGGGTGGGGTGTAGTGAAGATTCCCCTCTGTGTAGAGAGGCGAGGCACCCTCCCCAGTTGGGAGCTTCCCTGCTGGGGTGAGGGCAGCTGGCTGACCCAGACCTGTACCCACAGGGAAAAGTGAGTTTGGGGAGGTGTTCCTGGCAAAGGCGCAGGGTTTGGAGGAGGGGGTGGCAGAGACCCTGGTGCTTGTGAAGAGCCTGCAGAGCCGAGACGAACAGCAGCAGCTGGACTTCCGGAGGGAGTTCGAGATGTTCGGGAAGCTGAACCACGCCAACGTGGTGCGGCTCCTGGGGCTGTGCCGGGAAGCCGAACCCCATTACATGGTGCTGGAGTACGTGGACCTGGTATGCTGGGGGGGACCTGGGAATCTCGGGCAGGGCAGTGCCCTGCTGGCAGGTGGGGGGGGCACCATGGGAGCCTCATCTCATGTGGTCTCAGCCTGCCCGCTCTTGCCCCCTGGAGACGCTCAGCCTCCTGTTGCCGCTAACTCTCTGACACCTGCTTTTCCTTGACCCGTGCTCCCTCCTTCCTGTCTGCCAGCCCGATGTCTGGGGGCCAGTCCCCAGTTCTTCCCAGTCCCTCACTCTGCACACCGTACGGTTGCATCCCAGGTGTTCTCCTTTGACTCGGCTTTTCTTTGGTTTGTCATTGTTCCATCTCTGCAGGGCTCATCACCCCTTGAGGGTAAACTTAGCAGACCCGGCTTTCCTTCCTGGAAATCCGGTCCCATTTTAGCCCCGTCGCCAGCCTTCTCTTTCCACCTCAGCTGCCCTGAGCTGCCCCTTACTCTGCATTCCCCAACCCATCCAGGCCTTACTCCCTTGGTCCTCAGGCTGCCGCTTGTCACATCCCCCAGCTCTGCAGGAAGGAGGAGCAATCCTTCTTCTTGCCCTTGGCAAGGGTTTATGAGTACTTTATGCATGTTTCTGCTGCTGTTGCTCCCTCAGTATTTCTTAGATGATAAACCCCCGGAGGACAGGGGTCTCCTCCAGGGGTCTGTGAGGGTTAGGAGCTGTGTTTTCCTCTTGGCTCCCTGAGGGCAAGATCTTTGTCACCTTCCTGTCTGGGGCTCCCCTGAGGGTAGGAATGGCGGTCTTGTCCTTCCGACTGAGAGAGCTTCTAGAAGCCATCTCCTATGTATTTTTTAAATTCCCACTGGACTTCCCCCAAGGGAGGGGGGCTGGCCGGGGTGGGGGTGCAGGGCCAGGGCTGCTTCTGCCCAGGTAGGCGCTCTGTGAGCCCCTGCTTGGTTTGATGCTTCGGAGATAATAGTTGGCCTCTGACCTGACAGAGATGCTTGGCTTTTCCCTTAGGGAGACCTCAAACAGTTCCTGAGGATTTCGCAGAGCAAGGATGAAAAGTTGAAGTCACAGCCCCTCAGCACCAAGCAGAAGGTGAGGACAGGGCGGGAGAGATCCTCAAGTGTGGGCCAGGATCAAGGCAGTCATCATGATAGAGGTGCCGCTGATGGAATGTTCCCTGCGGAACAGGCCGGACTTTACATATGTTATCTCGGCCATCACGATAGTCCTCTGAAACAGATGTCATTAGCCCCATTTTGCAGATAAAGAAACCGAGGTTTGGAGAGGTTAAGGGACTTGTCCCAGATCACGTAGCCCCCAGATGCCTTTGTGTTGCTGCCATGCCTTCGTTTGGAAGGGCTGCCCTTGGCCCTTGCTGCTGGAGTGGGCCATCTGCCCCCTGCAGTGAGCGCTGAGCTGGGGGAGCGGGAGCAGCCCAAGCGTCGAGGGAGGGGCAGGATGCGGCCCTGAGTGTGGAAGACTTCTGTGAGAGGGCTGCTCCGTGTCTCAGCCACTGTGGTTTTCACACTCTCACTCTCACTCAGGGTATGGGCCGCCCAGCCTTTCCTTCCGTTCTCCTCCTGCCTTCTGGGCACAGATCCGTGGCTGGGGCCCCACAGTGGAGCAGACCTGGCTTGAAACAGTGGGGAAGGGAAAGCTTGCCTACTCCCCTCTGCCCACCTCAGATGATACCTTCTGTGGCCCAGCTCTTCCTGCCCACAGCCTTCTTCCCTCCCCGCTGGAATGGGTCCTCCTCTGGGATTGGGCATCCAGCCGCCAGGCTGACAGCAGGGTCGCCTCAGAGACCAGTCACAGCCCAGGGCAGGTAGGCAGCCACTGCTAGGGGCCTCCCTCCCAGGTGACCTTGCGCCTTGTCGGCTGACCCAGGTCACAGATTCTGGGGTCAGCCCAGAAAGGCATGACTGGTTGGTAAGTGAGGCAAGTGGGACCCTGGTCACCCCTGGTCTCTCTGGGGAAGTCACTCTGCGCCCCTCAGGCTGACTTCCTCACAATGTTAGGTAAATGTACTGCAGCCCACCCAGGACAAGTGACCTGGCCCCACATCGGCCATGTCTGGCCTCCTGACACCAGGCCCCTGCCTCCATCCCCACGAAGCTGCAGCTTCTGTCTTCAGTGGCTGTAGGGGGAAAGCCGCAGGACAGGATGTGCTCCTCTCAGTCGGATGTCAGGACCCCAGAGTTCACCAAGCAGGACGTGTAAGGAGCCAGTGACTCTCTACTGAGCCAGTCATGGCCACAAGGACCCTTGGGGTTGCAAAATGGAAACTGCCAGGCGTCCTTGGGGCATTTAGGATCTAGCGGGGGAGCTTGGGAAAGTGCATACGGCATGTGCCTTGTAGACTTCAGTTACGACTGAAAATGAGTGAGAGGCATAAGTTAAGAGACATCAAAGACCTCCGTGTCCTTTAGGTGGGCAGACGGTGTGGTTAACAGAGAAGGTTTGCTGGTCGAAAAAGCAATTTGAAGTCAGTTCTCAAGGAGAGGAAGTAGTTGAATGGCAGGAAGGGGATGGCTTCAGGAAAGAGGGGAGTCAGGTAGGTTTCTCTGGGACAGGGACGTAGGCAGGCAGACAGGAAGTCAGTGACCTCTGTCACATGACTTAAAGGACTCTGTTTGACTGAAAGTCATTACCACCTGTGCTAAAGATCTTGCCCCCACTTTTTCCCCCTAGCATCTTAAATCTGATTGGGGAGCTTTAATAAGTTGGGTTCTGCACACTCTTAGGACAATATTCTGCATCTAATTGGAAGTGGGCTTTGCATAAAATAAAAAATGCAGGTTTCTAGACTGAGGGAATAGAAATGTCTAAGGATGGGGTCTGAGGACCTGCATTTTTCAAACAGGCTCTCCAGCTGTTTCTTTTCTTTTCTTTTTTTTTTTTAAGATTTATTTATGTATTTGAGAGAGAGAGAGAAAACACAAGCAAGGGGAAGAGCAGAGGGAGAGGGAGAAGCAGACTCCCGACTGAGCAGGGAGCCCTATGTGGGGCTCTGTCCCAGGACCCTGAAATCATGACCCGAGCTGAACTTGGATGCTTAACTGACTGAGCCACCCAGGCGCCCCTAAATTTACACTTTCAAAATACTGTATTTGATGCACTTGATATTTCCTATCCTATTTTTTTAACCCACCAAATTGATTTTGAGACGCATGTGGGTCTTGATCAGTAACTTGAAAAATAATGCTTTTGGGGGTTTCCATGAAAATGAAAATTTGTAGGAAAGGTATACTAAAATCGTAGATACTTTCTTGTACAAATAATCTGTTGAGCTGTTATATCATTTTATATTCCTCGAATTTAGGGGAATGGAAGAAGGAAGAATTAGTTTCTAAGGGGAAGTGGGATGGTAAGCAGGGTGCTCCCTGGTCGGGTAGAATTGGAACGAGAGCGCCTAGTTGGTGTGGATGGGCCACGAGAAGCCCTGGGAGAGTTTCAGGACAGCAGCAGGATAGTGCCAGAAATCAGACACGGGCCCTGGGTGTTAGAGGTCATGCGTGTGTTCGAGTAGCTGATGAGATGATGGGAGATTTTGAAGTCGGAACTGTAACCTGTGACTTGTCTGTGGGTCCCTGCAAGCTAAGGATGGGACAAGGAGCAGGGTCAGCTTAGCAGCCTCGAGGACGGACAGTGGTGCGTGCAGCCAGATGTTGTAGCATGAGAACAGCAATGGCGTCCCAGGGCTTAGCCAGAGCATGGGCGAGCATGAGGCTGGCGTGTTGGAAGCGAAGGGGTGGGCCTGGCCTTTCCCAAAGAGCGGGCCTTTGCAACGGTATTTGAAAATGAATCCTGTGGCCATCTGATGGCATCTTGCCCAGCAGTAAGGAAACACGTAATTGGCTGGGGTCTAACAGAATTGCCTTTTACCATTCAACTTAGCCAGTGTTTCCAGAAGCACTACCCCTCTGGAAAGAAAGCAAGTTAGTCACCATGCCAAGTCCACTCTCTTCTCTTTCCCTTGGCTAGCAGCGGACTGTTGAGCTAATGAGCCAGAACAGAGAGAGCAGGCTGAGGGGAATGGCAAGTCCAGTGAGGGCACATTGCAGAAGGCTTGTCCCTCACAGATAACCTGGCAAGGCCGGGCAGTGCCCTGCGGTTTTGAAGCCTGAAGTAGAGTCCGTCTGTTAATGATACGACCACTTCAGTGGTCAGCTGGCCCTGTGACCACTGCGGCACGTGGCGGTATTCTGAGGATGGCAGTCTGGGGGCGATTTTGGGAGTGTGGCGGCCTCTACTTTTCCATGGCGACACAGTGGGGGGCTCTGCACCCAGTGGGGAGCCAGTCATCCTGGTGGCCCTGTTCACCTGACCTCTTCTTTTTTTTTTTTTTTAAAGATTTTATTTATTTATTCAACAGAGATAGAGACAGCCAGTGAGAGAGGGAACACAAGCAGGGGGAGTAGGGGAGGAAGAAGCAGGCTCATAGCGGAGGAGCCTGATGTGGGGCTCGATCCCACGACGCCAGGATCACACCCTGAGCCCAAGGCAGACGCTTACCGCTGTGCCACCCAGGCGCCCCTGACCTCTTCTTTAACCCTCATCAGTGGGGCCACATGTTTGGTTGTAAGCTAAGTGGAGCTTTTGTGTTTTCACTTCAGATAAGGAAAATACACCAAGAATATGAGATCGTTTCCCAGCTCCCGATGGTGTCCTTGGTTCGGCCCTGGGCACGTGCAGTGTCAGCCAGTGTGTTGGTTACGTAGATAGGCCCGGTGTGGCGGTGGCTTGGATCGGCGGTTCTGAAGAATTTCTGGCCGTGATGGAGATGCTCGCTGGCTGCCGCTGTCCAGTGTGCTGGTCACTAGCTTCAGCTGGCTCCTGGGCATTTAGAATGTGGCTACGGCTACTAAGGAACTGATTTTTAAGTTTATTTAGCTTTAATTCACTTAAGGAGTCACAGAGGGCGAGGGGCTCCTATTTTGGACAACACAGGTTTCGAGCATTGTTTCATTTTGTTTTTTCTGGTGTTAAGAAAGTACAGCATTCAATTTGCTTTTTCCCAAACCATTTCTCAGACTCAGGAGCCCGAGATCAAGAGTCGCACGCTCTGCGAGCTGAGCCAGCCAGGAGCCCCTATTTTTGGGTTTTTGAGGAACCTCCATACTATTTTCCAGAATGGCTGCACCAGAGTTCCTTTTTCTCCACACTCTTGCCAACATTTGTTATGTCTTGTCTTTTCGATACTAGCCGTTCTGACAGGTGTGAGGTGAAATCCCGCTGTGGCTCTGACTCGCGTGTCCCTGATGACGAGTGATGTTGAGCATCTTTCCATGTGTCTCTTGGCCATCTGGATACGGACCATTATTTTTAAAACTTTTCTTGACTGAGACCCAGTCGCAAAAAAACACATTTTGTATCCCAAGCCGTCACATGCATGCGTGTGTGTGTGTGTATGTGTGTGTATATTTTTAATGAAAAGTTTTATGAATGACCTTTACCCTTACTAAGTAATATGTACTCTGATATTGTGTATTCCATTTAAAAGTTTATTGCTAGTTAAGATTGACTAAATTGGTTTCATGACCTACGAATAGCTTGTGACTACAGTTAGCAAACCACCGGTAGAGGCGGGGGGTCCACAGGGATGTCACTGGCCAGTGCACACAGTTTGAGATCTGCCTTTGGAGTGACCCCCTGTTCGGTGTGTGGGCTTGGCTGCTCCGCCGGCCTTTCCATGACCCTGGGAGCCAGGCCAGTGAAGGGGCTCAGAGCCAGCCAGGGATGCTAAAGGCTCCATCTGTAGCCAGCACCAGCCCTGGGCTTGCTGATGAGCAGACAGCCCTACCTGTGTCCCCCATCACCAGCGATGTGACCCAGGAGAGGCAGTTGCAGTATTGAGGAAAGAGCTAGGCTCTGGCATTAGGGGGGTACATGGGTAAAGCTGAGGATGGCCCCCACCCTACAGAGTGCAAGCAGGGGAGACAGCCAGCCTAGCGCGGGGCTCGGCACACAGTAGGTTCAACACGTTCCCGTGCTCTTCTCTCTGATTGGGTGGTCTCCTTTTCGCAGCAGCCCCTCTACCACTCCCAGCCGCTTGTTTCCCTTTTTGAACTTCAGAAGCATAGAAGCCGATTGACCATAATCTTTGTAGTTTTTTTTTTTTTTTTTTAGATTTTCATTTATTTGAGAGAGAAAAAATGAGCTGGGGGGAGGGGCTACGGGGAGAGAAAGAGAGAAGCAGACTCCCCACTGAGCGGAGTGCCCGTCGCGGGGCTTGATCCTAGGACCTGGAGATTATGACCCGAGCCGAAGGCAGACATGTAATTGACTGTGAGCCACCCAGGCGCCCGGACCATAATCTCTGGTTAACCTCTGACCTCCTGTCGTTATTGGTCTACACGTGGGCTGCTTTTACTTAGTAGTGTTTTTTAATGTGTTTATTGGCCGTTTGTGTGTGTGTGTTTGATAAGTGTTATTTTGATATTTCAAACCTAAAAGGGTGTAAGAGTAGTTCAAGGAACTCCAGATTCAGTTGTTTGCATTTACCCCATTGACTCTCTCCATTGACACGTGGATGTTATTTTCACGCATTTTCTTCCTGAACCCCCTGACATAAATTTTGACCTTTCACAGTCAGATATATTAAAAATGCTATCACGGGGCCTCGATTGTTAGTTCCTTGCTGACGTCATTTACTGGCCACATTCTCATCTTCACCTCTCCACGATGGCGTGAGGTGGGGGGGTGACTTCTCCCTTGTGGATGCTGAGAGGCAGCCCGTATGCCGGGAGAAACACACAGCTGGCCAGTGACTTGTTAAATAATCTTCCCACGGACCCCTTTTCATTTGTTTGCTTTGTTTTTACATACAAAGAAATGCTTCAGGTCACACGTGTCCCAAAATGGTTGCTCCCTGAGGTTTGGATATAAGGCGACAGAGGGGCCATGGATCTTTGCAAGCACTCTCGTGGCGTTCAGCTTTTCCCTGTGGGCATAGGCCACCTTCTCCCTGCTGTATCCCCCTGCGGATACAGTTCTCGTCTCCCCTCTAGATTGCCCTATCATCGAGAACCCTGTCCTGCCGTGCCTGCTGTATTCCACCGGCACCCAGCGGTGTATGGTATACAGTAGGTGCTCACTATTTATTCGGTGCATTGATACATACTTTGAAAATGTTAGTCTAACTTAATCATAATTCCATTTACTGTGTTACATAATGTGTTATATGTGACAGGTATACACATGGTCAACATTTTAAAAAGGATATCAGTGAGAAATATCCCCAGCTGTCTTGCACTTTGGCGAAGAGTTTGGCATTATTTTGTAGGCTGGCGATACTCCTACTCCATGACCCATGCCTCACCATCTTAAAAAACTCACGCGTGTGTACCCATCAGAATAGTCATAGCAGCCCTGTTCTTAAGAGCCAAAAACTGGAAAAAAACAAATATCTGTCGGCATTAGAATAAATGAGCCGTGGCATACTCCTCGTGAAAAGGGACATTGTACGGTGGTCCCTGCAAAAAGGCTGAATCTCACACCGTTGTGTAAAAGGATCAAGCCACAAAAGTGTAGACATTTTGTATGCTTCCAACGTGATCCGGTTCCAGAGCAGCAAAACGGAGTTCTGTTGTTTAGGGATGTGTGTGTCGGTGGTAAAACTACAAAGAGCAGCCGTGATGATCGTGAACGTTGAGATAGCAGTTACCTCTTGAGAGGGAGAATATACATTCACGATTAGGAAGGAGCCTTTGTGGCTTCTGGGAGGCTAGCGTTGTTGGGTTTTGTTTTTGTTTGTTTACTTAGTGACAGGTACCTGGGTGTGAGCTTTATAATTATTTCTGGAAGTGTATGTATATTTTACGGATTTTTCTATATGCAGTTCAGAATTTAAACAATATTTAGGGGGCACCTGGGTGGCTTAGCTGGTTAAGCATCTGCCTTTGGCTCAGGTCGTGATCCTAGGGTCCTGGGACGGAGCCCTGGGTGAGGCTCCCTGCTCAGTGGGGAGTCTGCTTCTCCCTCTCCCTCTGCCACTCCCCTCCCCCACTCGTGTGCTCCTTCTCTCTCTTTTTTGCTCTATCTCAAATAAATAAAATCTTTAAAAAAAATATTTAAGTTTCCCTACTTTTTAAAAATTAAAAAAAAAAGTGTATTTATTTATTTGTCAGAGAGAGAGAGCACAAGCAGGGGGAACGGCAGGCAGAGGGAAAAGCAGGCTCCCTACTGAGCAGGGGGCCCGATGCGGGACTCGATCCTAAGACCCTGAGATCATGACCAGAGCTGAAGGCAAACGCTTAACCGACTGAGCCATCTAGGCATCCTGTTTCCCTACTTTTCTACTCTGTAGTCCCCAGTTCCTCTCCTTGGAGGCAACCAGTCATGTGTGTACGTACATTCACACACACACACATTTTGTTGTTGTTTTGTTTTAAACACAACTGGAAGAAAATACGTAATTTTGAAGTAAAAAGAAACAACCCATAAACATGTAAGCTATGATTACTGCCCAGTTATACTTTTTCTTTTCTCTCTTTTTTACAAAGATTTATTTATTTACTTAGAGAGAGTGTGTGTGAGTGTGTGTGAGCGTTGAGGGGTGGGACAGAGGGAGAGGGAGAGAGAGAATTTCAAGCAGACTCTCTGCTGAGCTGAGCCCAAAGCAGGGCTCGACATGGGGCTCCATCTCACGACCCTGAGATCATGACCTGAGCCGAACCCAAGAGTCAGTCGCCCGACTGAATCAGCCCTCCAGGCGCCCCCCGTGCCCAGTTATTTTTCACCAAAAAAGTGAATGCTATGTGTCCTTCCTGCCCCGTGTGCCCTTTACCTAGTTGAACTCCTGTGTGCCAGAGTGGCTCCAAGAGCTGAATTTCATTTACCTCAGTTCTTCTAACAAGCCCGTGGGACAGGTGCTGTTGTTACCCACATTGTACAGAGAAGGAAAGCGAGGCTGTTAGGTCTTTGCTTCAGGGCTTCCTGTGCGTCACACTGATGGCACCGAGACCTCACCATGGGTTGTGTGGAGGACTGTGGCCTTGATCTCTAGTCCTGGGCTGTCTGACAGGCCCCTTTCTCGCTGTAGGTGGCACTGTGCACCCAGGTGGCCCTGGGCATGGAGCACCTGTCCAACAATCGCTTTGTGCACAAGGACCTGGCCGCTCGGAACTGCCTGGTCAGCGCTCAAAGACAGGTGAAGGTGTCGGCCCTGGGACTCAGCAAGGACGTGTACAACAGGTAGGAGGGCACCGGGCGGGTGTGGCGAGGGGCAGAGGGCAGAGGGGGCTTGGGGGGGTGTGGGAAAGGTCTCAGTGTCTGCTTGGCCCAAAGCTGGAGGGCTTGGGAAGGGACAGGGCCTCCCCATCCTTTCTCCAAAGGTGCAGCAGACTTGCTAGCCAGTGGGCACCGACACTTACAAATTTTCTCTGGGGGTAAAACATGAACCTTTTTAAAAATAACTGGTCAGACTTTTTAACAGTTCATGTGTAATTTAACTATTCATATGGTTCCCTCTGTAACTTCCTGAATTCAGTAATTGCTGTCTTAAAGCCCAAAACTTCAAGCTCAGCAGCCAGGCCAG
The DNA here is from genome assembly GCF_023065955.2 of Ursus arctos. NCBI lineage: Eukaryota > Metazoa > Chordata > Mammalia > Carnivora > Ursidae > Ursus > Ursus arctos. Next base: position 4,527,773 of record NW_026622974.1, read on the forward strand.
AGATTGCTCTGGAATGCCTGCACACACCACACAGCCTCTCGGGGACTTCCCTGCGAGTCACCCTGGCTCTGAGTCACCACAGCTCGTCAGGCTGTTGCTTTAGTCATAATTGGTTTATCACTAGTAAAGCTCTTTAAGTTTTCTTTCCATTCAACGTGTTCTCGTTTTTTACATTTTGTTTTAAACAGAAAATATATATGATTGTTAGCTTTTAAAAACACTAACATTGGGGGTGCCTGGGTGGCTCAGTTGGTTAAGCAGCTGCCTTCGGCTCAGGTCATGACCCCAGGATCCTGGGATCAAGCCCCACATTGGGCTCCCCGCTGAGCAGGGAGCCTACTGCTCCCCCTGCTTGTGCTGTCTGTCTCTCTCTGTCAAATAAATAAATACAATCTGAAAAAAAAAATACTAACATTGAAGCAAATTTTGATTTTTTTTTAAAGATTTTATTTATTTGACAGCACAAGCCGGGGGAGTGGCAGGCAGAGGGAGAAGCAGGCCTTCCCGCTGAGCAAGGGGCCCAATGCAGGACTTGATCCCAGGACCCTGGGATCATGACCTGAGCCAAAGGCAGGTGCCTAACTGACTGAGCCACCCAGGCGCCCCAGGACCCTTTATATTTTAATAGCGGATAGTGGTTTTCCTTTACGAGATGCAACATGGTGATAGAAATTTATGCTTTCTAAACGTCAAATAACAGAAGAATGGTTAAATTTTGTTTTGTTTTTTAAAGCTCCCAGGTGATTCTAATGACTAGCCAATGTTGGAAACTACTGCTCTAATCAATAATTTAGTATGGAATTTCCAAAAAGGGGTTCTTTTTTATTATTATTTATTTATTTGACAGAGAAAGACAGCGAGAGAGGGAACACAAGCAAGGGGAGTTTGAGAGGGAGAAGCAGGCCTTCCCACTGAGCAAGGAGCCCGATGCAGGACTCAGTCCCAGGACCCTGAGATCATGACCTGAGCCGAAGGCAGACGCTTAACCGCTGTGCCACCCAGGCGCCCCTAAATTTTTATTCTTAATGGACTTTTTTTTAACTGTCAGACCCCACATGGATACCTCCAAATTTTCATCCAGCGTACTCCCGTGCTCAGCGTTAATGCTAACAATTTCTCTGAGTGCCTTAATTGAGAAAAGTTGGGCTCTAGCCTGGGTATGAGAGCCAGACCTGGGGTGACGTTGGGGATTCCAGGCCGTGTACCCCATTGCACCCCGTGAGCCATGGGAGCCCCACCCCACGCCTGTGTGTGTTTCCCTCCCACAGCGAGTACTACCACTTCCGCCAGGCCTGGGTGCCGCTGCGCTGGATGCCCCCCGAGGCCATCCTGGAGGGCGATTTCTCCACCAAGTCGGACGTCTGGGCCTTTGGTGTGCTGATGTGGGAAGTGTTCACCCATGGAGAGATGCCCCATGGTGGGCAGGCAGATGATGAAGTGCTGGCAGGTAGGCAGTTTGTGTTTCCAAAGGACGATTCCAGATGTTCTCCAGGTGGGGAGTCTGCCCAGGGTCCTGCCTCACTTCCCCGGGCCGGTGTGTTAGCAGGTGTACAGATACGGCTACTCCAGCTGAAATACTAATTAATACTTTTATACTGGTTGGTAAATAGTCCTTGACCCCCGTGCCCAGTCCAGCCACTCTGACGCCTGCCTATTGACCCTGCTTCGGTCCTCATGCATTGGCTGCCTCCTGTGGACCCTGCCCTCACCAGCCCAGAGAGAGCTAGGGCCAGGGTCACGGGAGTCACCACCTTTGATTGCAAGATACTTCCCGTATGCCCCTGGAGTCATTGCCCACCCACCACTCACTGACCAGCGCCCCAACCCTGGTCGCCCTCGCGTGGCTGCTTGTGGGAACTACGGGCTCCGCAGAGCTGGACAGGTGGTTGAATGTTTTGACTAACACTCCATCCGACATCTTCTCTGCAGACTTGCAGGCCGGGAAGGCTAGACTCCCACAGCCTGAGGGCTGCCCTCCCAAGCTCTACCGGCTGATGCAGCGCTGCTGGGCCCTCAGCCCCAAGGACCGGCCCTCCTTCAGCGAGATCGCCAACACCCTGGGAGACAACCCCGCAGACGGCAAGCCGTGAGGAAGGAGCCCAGGCAGGCTGCGCCTCAGGATGGTGTGGGCAGGGAGGACGTCGTCGGGGGCGCTCCCAGCATGATGGGCAAGATGCCTGTCCTCCTTGGCCCCGGGGGCCCTGCCTGGGGCCGCAGGCAATCTTCAGGTCTGGGCAGGGCCTGGGCTTTCCTCCTCTTCCTCATCCTCAGCCCCTGGGCAGACTGATGCAGACCCAGACTGAGTAACTAGGGCCTTGAGCTGGGCAGCATTCTCTGCCACCCCTCCCCCCATCAGGGACAGTGTGGGTACCTCAGGTAACCCCAGTTTCTGGCCTGGGTCTCCTCCCATTGACCAGGTCCAGTTCTGCCACTCACCTGCCAAGTTGGCCCAGGGAGGGCTAGGCTGGAGATGAGCTGGGTCTGAGGGGAGTTCCTTATCATACTCAAGTTCTTGGATAGTTCTGGTCCCCGGGGCCCACCTTGGGGTCTGCACCAGGATTACGGAGGATGCGTCAGTGAATCCTCACCCCATGGACTTGTGCACGCTGACCCAGACCCATGCCTCCTCCCCACCCTTCTCTCCTTTCCTCATCCTAAGTGCCTGGCAGATGAAGGAGTTTTCAGGAGCTTTTGACACTATATAACCCGCCCTTTTTGTATGCACCATGGGCGGCTTTTGTATGTACTTGCAGCGTGGGGTGGGGGGCATGGGAGGGAGGGGTGGACCCTGGAAGAGGTGGGGAGGGTGGGCCACCCTGCCTCACACCTTTATTGTTGTTGTTGTTGTTTGTTTGTTTGTTTTGGTTTTTTTTTTTTTTTTAACACTCGCTGCTCTCAATAAAGAAGCCTTTTTTACAACCTGCTTGTGATGCTCATTCCCTGCCCTTGTCCATGGATGGTGTCCCTTCATCCCTCGCTCATCAGAAGTGTCCATATGCTATCATGAAGTCTAGTGGGGTTTGGACAGGAATAACCAGTAGACACTGGCCTTTCTCTCTGGTTCACGGAGCAGTGGAGAACATGGGCTCAGAGGACGCAAGACCACCTCTTGACCGTGTGACCCTGTGTTGCTCTCTGACTGCCTGCTGCTTATTCTTTGCTGGCTGGCTTAACCCTCACACTCAGGGAGGGAGGGTAGAAGGCGGGAAGGGGGGACAAGTTAGAGTAGGGTTGGAGAAGGAGTTAATGATGGAGTCAGGGCTCTGAATCCCTGTAAGACTCTCGGAGGGAGCAGAGCGGTGGTGCTTGATGCCTCATCGATGCCCTTGTCGAGGGCACTCAACTGGTTTGATTCTCACCCCTTTGTTAGTTAGACCTGGTGTCATCAGTCATACTCTGCCTTATTCCAGTAACTTCAGCCTGGTTCCCCAACCAAGAGAAGGTAGTCCATAACTCAGTCTTAAGTCTGAAATTCCTCTGGTTCCTTCTGTTCCTCACCACGCTTCTCAGTAATGAAAATAACAGCTAATATTTATTGGATATGTGCTTTACAGCAATGACTTGGCCAAGCACTTAACATGCATTCTCTCGTTTAATTGCCGCAACTACTCTAGAGCCAGATACTATTCCCATTTCTCAGATTAGGAAAGTGAAGCTCGGGTGGTCAGGTAGTTTCCCCAAGGTCGCAGTGCTAGTAAGTGAGCCACTTACTTGTAGATACGTAGTGTGTTATATCCCTCAGATGTGTTGGAGTGAAATAACCCAAGAACAAATTTTCTAGAACATTGTTTTTCAAAGTGTGGATTGCAACCAGCATTCAAAAAAGAATGAAATGGGGGCGCCTGGGTGGCTCAGTCAGCGAAGCTTCTGCCTTCAGCTCAAGTCAAGATCCTGGGGTCCTGGGATTGAGCCCTGTGTTGGGCTCCCTGCTCAGCAGGGGTCTGCTTCTTGCTCTCCCTCTGTGCTCTCTCTCTCTCTCTCAAGTGAATAAATAAAAAATTTTTTTAAAGATTTTATTTATTTATTTGAAAGAGACAGCCAGCGAGAGAGGGAACACAAGCAGGGGGAGTGGGAGAGGAAGAAGCAGGATCCCAGCGGAGGAGTCCGATGAGGGGCTCGATCCCAGAACTCCGGGATCACGCCCTGAGCCTAAGGCAGACGCTTAACGACCGCGCCACGCAGGCGCCCCAAGTTTATAATATTTGATACGTGTTTGTGTTTCTTGGATTAGGTCAGCTGTTGGGGTGGTGATGGTGTATAATAAGCCCCCAATCTCAGTTCTTAATTTATTTCTGTCGCACATGGATCTGCAGGTTGGCGAGGTTCGACGGATCTTGGCCAGACCTGGCAGAGTTGAGCCGGGCTTGGCTTCAGGCTGTAGGTCTGGTCTGGGTCTACTCTGCGTCTGCTCCCCAGAGCATGCTCTCCCGCAGTGGCAGTAACGTAAGGGCTCCAGCCAGATCCCGCATGGACGGATGTAACCGCGTTTTATCTGCCAAAGCAGGTCACGTGGTCGACACCAGTAGGAAGTGCTGCAGAGCACGTGGCAAAGGATGTTGGACGTCTAATTCCACCCACAGGGTGTGAACATCTAATTCACCGTGAGCTGTGATGTCACATGATTTCTTACTGTGGGTTGTGCTCAGAAGTACTAGGAAGGTGCCGCTGTAGGCCAAGCGCTAAGCCTTCTCACTCCCGGTCTTCCTTAACCACTCGGGCCTGGCTACGCTGCTCCGCACATCTACCTTCAGACTCCCCTCTCTGGACTTTGGTGATGGTACGCCATCTCCACCTTCCGCCTGGCTGCCCCAGAGCTCGCCGCTCTGGATTCTCTCCTTGGCTTTGCTCTCTCCGTGTGCCCACCGTCAGGAATGTCCTCTCACCTCGCCGCCTGTGGCTTCGGTGTGGATAGTTCCCAGAGCATTAGCTCCAATTCTAGCTTCTGCCTCAAGCTGCAGACACACACTCCCCATTTCCTGCGGGACGTTTCCCACTGCGCGCTTCCTGGGGCCCTTGCTGAACTCCCTCTCACGACCCTGCTTCTCCAGCTAAGTTCGCTTTTTCCATCAATGGTACCGATTTGGGGGTGATAGTCAACCTTACTCCATCCATCGTGAGCCCTCCTCTCTGGGCACCCCCTTCCCTGTGCAGCCCATCACCGAGATCCATTTATTCTACCCCTACCCTGTTTCTATCTTTGCTTAATTTTAATTTCTATCTTTGCTTAATTTTAAAAGATAATAATGATCAGGGAAGAAATCAAATGGTACAGACAGGTATAAAGCAAAAAAGACACTCCTCTCTCTCCCACTCTACTCTCCAGTGGGAAGCACTAATATTGTCTGGAGTGTTGCTTTCCAGACTTTTCCTGGGCACACTGACTCAACAACCTCTTTTCCTTCCTATTCTCTCTAATGCTGCCATCACCATTGAGATCTCTTCTCTTCTCCACAAAGAGTCTTTGTGTCAAGGTTAATTCCAAATGCAAACACTTTAAGAGTGGTAGTTTTGGGTTTTCTTTTCTTTTTTCCTTTTTTTTTTTTTTTTTTTTTTGGTGATAGTCATTTTTTAAAGCAATCCTTAATTTTTGTTCTGGTATAACTTGGGTGATAAAAATCCGGAGAAAGATAGAAAAGTCACGGTGGGAATGGTGTGGTATCTGGGGCATCTGGCTGGAATTCTGATGCCGCTCTGGAGGTCCTTCATGGTCTGGGGTGGACATGAGCTCCCATCTTCCAGGGGCCTACTGTGATACAGGCCTTATCGGAGAAGCACCAAACTGACATTCCAGAGAGGCCAGGCAGGGCACTTATCCGAGCTCAGTGAGCTGTGTGGAGCCTACAGCGAACCTGAGAGCCGAAGTCTCTGCTATGGCCACCACTCAGCCCAGCTCCAGGCTAGAGTGCTCTTGTGGGTGCAAGACCTGGAGTTGCTAAAAACTTCAATATGTCAAAAGAATCCAGATTTTTATGTAAAATCTCCTGATTTGAAAATACTATATGGTTCAAACGAAACACATCTGTGAGCCAGTTTTTGATTTTTGCTTTTATTCCCATCAACAGGTTTGGCTCCTGAACCTGTAGTAATCCAGTCTGATGTGGCTGTAGCCACCCCCCCCCACACCCCATGGTGACAAAGGATTGTGAAAATGAAGCCGTCCCAAGCAGGCAAAGGAGCTGGGGCACTAATACTGGTGTGCCATGGCCCAGGGGTTGGGTGAAATGGGAGAGGTCAATCTATTTGAAGGGAAACAGAACTGTGCTCATTCCACACCCCATACCCAGTGCACGTGGCAGACAGTACTGTCCTCTGGGGTGCCACTGCTAAGGGTTGTCGGTCCTGCATGGGTCTAAATTAGGGGTCTCAAAAAAGCCTTTAGAAGTCAGGCAGGAGCCAGCCCAGGGCTGTGGTTGTAAGACTGCACTGCTCAGACAGATCACAGTCCCAAGCACCTTTTGTGGCCCCTAAAGCTCTTCTGGAACCTATTTATGTATTTGACCTGTTCTTCCTCTTGAGCTAACACATTCCATATGTTAAACTACCTGTTATGCAGAGTAAATTAGGAAAAGGGGAAAAAAAAGCCTCTTTGAACCTATTGGGAAATGTGGAAGAGGAGGGCTCTGAATTCCTGTAGTTAGGGGTTTGACGAGCATATATATACACACATTGGTTCTCACAAATCACTTGAACATACCTTGTTTCAGTATTTCTCAAAGTCCTTGGACTATGACTCACAGTAGGAAATGCAGTTGACATTGTTATCCGGTACACAGGCACATTGAGCCATACGAAATTGACCATATGCTACCCTCTGGACCTATAAAATGGCCATTTTATATGGTTCAACCTAAAAATAAAGCAAACAAAAGTTTTATGCAAAAATATTTGCCCTTGTGTTTTGTAATACTCATTAATTTATTATTTTAAATGCTCATTGCAGTACACTAAATTCATTTAATCACCACTACCACTAATGGGTTACAACCAACAGCTTTACTTAATCTTCACAAAAACTTTTAAGGCAGGAAATCATCATTCTCCCATCCCCTTAAAGGCAACCCAGTGTTTATCCCAGGGATGAGGTTATTACCCCAGTAGCTCCTATTATTCACTGGCCACTTACTCTAGCCTTTTTCTCATTTAATCTGCATTAAGAACCCAACATGGCATGGGTACCAACAATGAGGAATGTAATGGCATTTGGAGAGGTCGAGTACTTGTTTCCAGGCACAGGGCTAGAAAGAGGCTGATACCAGATTTGAAAAATTTCTGTAGGAGCAAAGCGCAAACTATTTTCACGGCTTTGGAGCTGAGACCCTGACCCACACCCTGAACCTGGGCTTTGCGCCGCTCCAGTTCTAACCCCCACCCCCAAACTATGGCCTATCCACAGAAGTGTGTGTGTGTGTGTGTGTGTGTGTGTGTGTGTGTGTGTGTGACGCGCTGCGCTGGCTGGCTGGCTTGCTTACTTGCTGAAACTTTCTGCCTGGCCCTACTTTTTCCCAGGCTTTTGCACAGGCGGTGGGGTGGGCATTCTCCTCGAGACCACCCCCTCCCCCAGCCCAGCCCGCAGCTGGAAGTCTTCACTGATCTTCATCTCGTCTCCCTGCCCCCTTCGGGGACCGGGAGGCCGACTGTCTCCCTCGGTCTTTTCCAGATGTCCGTCTGCCAAAGATCCCTCCAGTAGAGAGGATGATGAATGAGGACCGGGGAGCCGGCCTGGTGGGAAAGTGTCGTCGCCTTGAAAAGAGAGGGAAAGGGAAAGGAAGTCGGGGGGAGGGGAAGGGTTGGAGTCGAGCGGCGGGGAAGCGACGAGTCTGGACACCGGGGACCCAAGGCTCCTCTGCGCAGCCAGTAAATTTGTCTCCCTCAGGAAGGCGTGGGGACGTGCTCCAATCCCTGTACTCCCTTGGAATTTAGGCTGTATTATATCATTGACTGCAACCCGGCACAATCCACTCAGGGACTACCCTAGTGTTCGCTTCCAGCCTTTCCAGGGCCGGGTTCCCAGCGCTGCTCTCATTCCGCCGCAGGACTACGCTCGGGTCCACTCCCAGGCGTCCTCTGCTCAGGTCCCTCCCAAATCGACTATTCTCCAGTCAGGGGGGGCGGAGTCGTACCTCCTCTCCTGTTCCTTTAAGAGGCCTCGGCTCCTCCCCTTTCGGAGTCGCCGTCTGACGCGGGATGACAGCAGCGAGTTCGGTATGTCTATGCAAATAAGAGCTCCCTGTGGGCCAATGGGAAGCGGAGGTGCCGGAACCGCGGACCAATGCGGAGGGGGCGCAGGGGCTCACCATATAAGGAGCGGCCTCGCCATAAAAGGAAACATTGTATCTCTTTATATGGGGGGAAGGGTCGGGGGATCCCTCCGCCGCCAGCGCGTGGTCCCGGCCCCCTCCACCCGCCGTCTCGGCCGCGGCCAGCAGCCCCTGCCCCCCGGGGGACGCTGACGGCCGCCGGGCGCGCCGCCCTAGCATACGGACAGGGGGCGCTCCGCGCGGCCTGGGGCAACCCGGGCCACAGGGGCAAGAAAGTGAGGGCCCAGGTCGGCCCGGGCGTGCAGGGGCCCCGGGTTCGCGGCGGCGGCGGCGGCAGCGATAGCGGCTCTAGCAGCAGCGGGAGTGCCGGGTTGAGCCGGGAAGCCGATGGCGGCGGCGGCGGCGGCTCCGATTCCTCGCTGACTGCCCGTCCGCCCTCCTGCATTGAGCGCCATGTTACCGAGCCAAGCTGGGGCCGCGGCGGCGCTGGGCCGGGGCTCGGCCCTGGGGGGCAGCCTGAACCGGACCCCGACGGGGCGGCCGGGAGGTGGCGGCGGCGGCGGGACTCGCGGGGCTAACGGGGGCCGGGTTCCCGGGAACGGCGCGGGGCTCGGGCCGGGCCGCCTCGAGCGGGAGGCTGCAGCAGCAGCGACAACCACCCCGGCGCCCACCGCGGGGGCCCTCTACAGCGGCAGCGAGGGCGACTCGGAGTCGGGAGAGGAGGAGGAGCTGGGCGCGGAGCGGCGCGGCCTGAAGCGGAGCCTCAGCGAGATGGAGCTCGTCGGTGGGCCCGAGGCGGCGGCGGCGGCCACCGGAGGCTATGGGCCGGTTAGTGGCGCGGTGAGCGGAGCCAAGCCGGGTAAGAAGACTCGGGGCCGCGTGAAGATCAAGATGGAGTTCATCGACAACAAACTGCGGCGCTACACGACCTTCAGCAAGAGGAAGACGGGCATCATGAAGAAGGTACCGGGCCCGGAGTCTGTCCGGCCACGGGGGACCGGGAGGGTGGGGACACGCAAGGGGAGCCCGGGAGGAAGGCAGAGCCGAGGCGGAGGTGAGAGGCGGCGAGTCCGCAGGAGGTGTGTGGGAGGGGATGGCTGTTACCCCGGGAGGGCGAAAGGGGAGGGGCCGCCGGGGAAATGTGGGGAGAGGGGAGATGCCAGGAATGTCCAAAGAAGAGGAAAAGGGCGCCGAGGTGGGAGTGACGGGCGCGAGAGAAGAACAGGGCCCTTGTGGAGTGAACGGGTGAAGAGTGGTAATGGGAGGCTGCTCGGGAGGTGAGACGCGGGGGTCACTAAATCCAGTGCCTTCTGGTGTTCCGGGGAGGGTGCCGGAAAAGCAGGGAGCCAAAGGGAAGGTATGGAGGTGAAGAGGCTGGAGCTCTATAACAATGAGCCAGCATGTGTGGGAGGAAGGTGGGCACCACAAGAGTAGTGCTGGCTGGAAGGACGGGCAGGACTGATGACCAAATGGGGCTCAAGAGCCCCAGGTAGGGGAACAGGGCAGGAGAACTGATGCTGCCCTAAGGAGCAGGGACTTAGTCCCACGATGGCCATGTGTCTTCCTTCGCATCCACTGGAAACCGGTGCACTGCCCGCAGGACAGCCTTCAGGACCATCTGCCTTTGGGACGAGTGGGATTTCCAGCCCCAGAGAGAATCTGTGCATGGAGTTTGGGTAAAGGCAGGGAGGTTTGCAGAGGTATCTAGAAATTCTTCCTCTTCTAGCCAGTAACCCAGTGAAAATGGGTGAGGAAAGGAGCCTTCTTGAGGTGTAGAAGATGTGGGAAGGGATGGAAGCAGATGAACGGGGAAACAAGAAGCTAGAACCCTGGGGACACGGGCTGGTGTTTATTTCTGCCCCATATGAAAACCAGAGCTGCTTTCAAGGTGTGTTGTGGAACTTTTTTGGGAGTAAGGAGGCCATCTGTGAGGACACCCTTGAAGGTCCCCTCCCTGGGCTCATGGCAGGGTAGTAGTAGCTGCTGATCTAGCCCCCATCTCCCATCACTCCAGACCCTGTTGCATCAAGACAAAGAAAGAAAACCGCTGGTAGCACAGTATTATAGGGCATAATGACAAAATGGCAACAGGTTAGGACCTATGCAGTTTCTGGGAAGAAACATGGGACAGTTTAGAACTTATGTGACCCCCTTATCCCTAATGTCTTATGGGACTTCCAGTAAGATAGCAACTTTATTCTGTCTGGTTCCTATGACAGTGAAGAGTGTGTGGGTGGGAGCCCTCTCTCTGAGGCTCCTGGCACCGAGCTGTATTCAGGAGCTACCTGGGCCCCTCGGTGTCCCCTGAGGTTATACATGCTGTCACTAGGGGGCTGTGACTCTTTGCTTGGGCTATCTGCAGGTCAGTGGCTGCTCCTCAAAGGAGGCACAGGGGTAGTTTTTCTGCTCTGCAGCTCTCCTTCAGATATTTCGATAGGACCCTCCCCCTTGCCCCAGTCACTGGAGAGGAAGGTCGCTGCGGGGGTGGGGCAGGGGCTTGAGATCACTGCGTTATTTCCTCTCTTCCCTACTTCCCAAGGAAGGTAGAGAGAAAAAGTTTGGCTGACCTACCCATCTCCTCCCCCCTACCCCCAGGCCTATGAGCTGTCCACGCTGACAGGGACACAGGTGCTGTTGCTGGTGGCCAGTGAAACAGGCCATGTGTATACCTTTGCCACCCGCAAACTGCAGCCCATGATCACCAGTGAGACTGGCAAGGCACTGATTCAGACCTGCCTCAACTCGCCAGACTCTCCACCCCGCTCAGACCCCACCACAGACCAGAGAATGAGTGCCACGGGCTTTGAAGAGACAGACCTCACCTACCAGGTGTCGGAGTCCGACAGCAGTGGGGAGACCAAGGTGTGTTTGGGTCACCTATCTGAGGGGAAGGAAGGGGAGGGACTTCACCGGCAGAGAGGGGAGGGGATGGGTGCCTCTCTCCCTCACTCAGGATAGGTGCCCACTGATGTGGAACGGAGCGGGTTAGTGCCCCTCATCCTAGGGGACAGGTGTCCATCCTCGCCATCCTGACAGGAGGCCGGCCCCCTAGATAAGCGGGCGGCCTCCGTGCCCTTATAAGGCCGGCTCCGGCTCCAGGCCGGCCTCCCGCCTGCAGCCCGCCCGCCTGGCAGGGCCCTTGCATTCCTCCCGCCAGCTGTCTCCCTGCTGGGGGCGGGGGCGTAGCTTAGCCCTGCCCTCGCGGCAGGCTGGGTTGCCAGGGAGTAGGAAGGAAGCACTTGTGGGCTCCAGGGTCCTGGAAACCCAGCACCGTAGGCAGGCGGGCTGGTTGACTGGGCTGGAGACTACCTAACTAGCCAGCCGCCTACCTCTTCAGGATGTCCGGGCCCGGGCACGTTTAGGGAGTGTATTCTCGGCTGCTAGGGATGCCGGCCCTAGTTACGCCTCCCCCTTCCTTTTCCCGGTAAGGAGAGGGGGCGGGGCTTCCTCCGTTGCTTCTCTGGGGAGCTCCTCCTTCCGGGTGGCCCTTCACTAATGGGCCAATCAGAAGAAGCGGCACTGTTTGCCTTAGCAACGCTTTCACCAATCAGGGGCTTTGAGCTCGGCTGCCTAGCAAACATCCCGCGCTGACCCACCCCCAGTATTTGAACCCCCTCAGTTCTCTGGGCTTGGTTCTCAGCTCGTGGCTTCCTCCTTCCCCTTCTAAGAACAAAGGCTCGTCGAGGGGAGACTCAGTGCTCCAGGTTCCCCCCCTCTTACCGGCATATCATCTGTAGTTGCAAACTCTTTAAGCAGTAGGGCTCACTTATTCCTGGGGAATTTTGCTGGAGGAATAAATTCCTTTGGTAGTTTAAATCTTAGGTATTTGGCATGAGTGCTTAATTGCCAAACACCCAAGATCTCTCTGAAACCCTAAGTTCCCTGAAAAACTCTTGTCCCTACCTCAGAACCTGGCAAATCAGAGCTGGAAGGATGTTTTTAAAAAGGACATAGTAGCCCAGCCCCCTCATGTTTATAGACCAGGAAAACTGAGGCCCAGAAAGAGGAGGTGATTTCCCCAGGATCACACAGATGGTCATCGATAGAGTCGGGAATAGACCCCAGTGTCCTGATTCCCCAGCCAGGGTGATTACCATGGCCCATTGCGGCAGAGAATTCAGGGAATTACCATCATCATCATCATCATCACCGTAAGAGCAGCAAATACTTATTTGCTCTTTTTAGGTGTCAGGCACTTTATTTATGTTCACCTGTTAATCTTCACAACACCTATGGGCTAAGTCTTCTCCTTTTATGGACAGGAAACTCAGTAACTTGCCCAGGGGTCAGACAGCAGGTAAATGGCAGAGCTGGGGTTTGAACCCAAGCGCACTGGTTCCAGTCTGTTCTGTCACTCCCCACAAAGCTTCTGCAGGGGCAGGGTCTGGTAGAGGCTCACTGCTGCATCTTTACTCTGGGTGTAGGACACACTGAAACAGGCGTTCACGGTCACCAACCTGCCGGGTACCACCTCCACCATCCAAACAGCACCCAGCACCTCTACCACCATGCAAGTCAGCAGCGGCCCCTCCTTCCCCATCACAAACTACCTGGCACCAGTGTCTGCTAGCGTCAGCCCCAGCGCTGTCAGCAGTGCCAATGGGACTGTGCTGAAGAGTACAGGCAGCGGCCCCGTCTCCTCTGGGGGCCTCATGCAGCTGCCTACCAGCTTCACCCTCATGCCTGGTGAGTCACAAGGGGCAAACTGAGCATGCCAAGAGTGGGTTGAGGGCTGGCACAAGGGGAACCTCTTTCCTTGCTCGGAAGGAAGGTGGACAGGGGTCAGCCAGAGCCTGAGAGAAGCCTCTTATGTCCCGCTGGCAGGCATGCCCTTCCGCACTGGGACCCCTGCTATCCTTGTCAATAAGTTTCAACCATACCCGCTGGCCTTGTCCAGACAGCCCAGCCCTGTGCCCCTACTGCCACAGGGACAATAGACAGCCCACCACTTCCCTACCTTCAGTGAAGGACGGGGCATGTTCTTGTTGGTTCGGTGCCAGCTCCTGTATCACCCAAGGAGGCAGAGGCAAGGCCTGGAGGGGGAGGAGTTGGGAGGGGCAAGAGCAGAGTGCAGAGACCCTTGGAGACAAGATTCAGGACGTGAAAAGCCTCTTTAGCTCCCAGGAAAGATAGCTATGGGAGTTGGGGAGCAGTGTGGCAGACCCTGGGCCTGGGGGTGTTTGTGGGTTTTTGGTGCAGATGGTGGCCGGGTAGAACAGCGCATGGGTTAAGTGTCTGTGTCTTCTAGGTGGGGCAGTGGCCCAGCAGGTCCCAGTGCAGGCCATTCAGGTGCACCAGGCACCACAGCAAGCGTCTCCCTCTCGCGACAGCAGCACAGACCTCACGCAGACCTCCTCCAGCGGGACAGGTATAGCTCGAAGCCCTCCCCTCCCTGCCCCGCCTCCTTCATGAGGCCTAGCAGCAGGTGCCCAACAGTACCCCTCCTATAACTAAGGTCAGAGAATTTCTTAACGTGAAGATGGAGGATTTTGGCTTAACCCTTATCCTAATCCTTATGGGAAGGTCAGGTGAGGATGGCTGGGTTTGGAACCCTGTCCTGCGGTAGGGCTATGGATTTTAGGAAAAAATTAGGGACCACTGGAGCCGCCCTTCTCCTCATTCAGACGAGAAGCTGGAGGCCCAGAAAGGAGAAGCTACTTGCCCAAGGACACATGTTTGCTTAATTACCAGGAAAGATTTATAGAGCAGTTGTCTCCTTGGAGGGCATCCTAGGTTTTGAGGAGCCGTAATTCCCCTTGGTGTCTCTAGTCATTTCAGAAATGATGAAACACTTTCAAAAAAAAAAATTACTTTTCAGTTTTTGTTATTGACAACCTTATTACAAAAGATATGGCCTATGGACAGAGGACTGGCATCACCTGGGAGCTTGATAGAAATGCAAACTCTTAAGTCTTACCCCAAATCTGCATTTTAACAAGATTCCAGGTGACGTTATGCACATTAACCCTGGACATTTAACAGATGAGTTTGTTAGCCACACGTTTAGGAAGAAGGAGGAGAAGTGTGAACAAATAAAAAATGGGATGATGGAGCCTCCTAAAAGGGGAGTATTTGAAAAATAAAATAAAAGGGGAGTATCTGAGTTTCCCTAGAGTGGGTCGGTCAGTCATTGCAATCCTTGTTTCTCCCAAGGCCTTATGGTCTTGGAACGAAGAATTCAGCAGATAGACATTTAAATAGTACAATGTAATAGGATACAATTAAAGTTTGGTGCTCCTATGTTCAAGAAAAATAAGGCTTTTCTTAGTCGATGACACAGGGAGCAGAGGAATGAATCTTATCGAGCTTTTGACCTGGGCAATGGCACGAGGGCTCTGGAGCCCTGGAGTTCCTGGAGGTGGGATGGGGGATATTAGTAGGAACCAGGGCCAACCTCCCTAATGTGTGTCTGTGTTTGCCAGTGACATTGCCTGCCACCATCATGACGTCATCTGTGCCCACAACTGTGGGTGGCCACATGATGTACCCTAGTCCCCATGCGGTGATGTATGCACCCACCTCGGGCTTGGCTGATGGCAGCCTCACCGTGCTCAATGCCTTCCCCCAGGCGCCATCCACCATGCAGGTGTCCCACAGCCAGGTCCAGGAGCAAGGTGAGCTGTGCGGCGGGGCTGAGGAAAGGAGGACCATTTCCTCCCTTACACACCCACATGCTCAACTGAGCCCCCACATACACACCTAGATGGACACACTCACATACCACATACACAAACTAGGCTGCCCGCACATAGCCCTACACGCGCACACACGGATGCTTGCACGCATCCTTCAACACCCACGCTGTCCCCTGGGGTACTCACGCACACTTGAACACTTACATCCGCATGCACACGTGGGCACATTTGGACACTCACCCTTGGGCACTTGCATCTGAGACTTACCGGGTCACTTGAGCATTTATCACCACTTCTCTGGTACCTGGAAGTTCCTCTTGAGCAAGTATGTCCCGTGGTTTCCCACTGCAGGTGGCGTTCCCCAGGTGTTCCTGACCGCGCCGTCTGGGACAGTGCAGATCCCTGTGTCTGCAGTGCAGCTTCACCAGGTAGGTGGGGGGGCCCCCTTCACCTCACCCCAGCCAGCCAGCCATTTCTTTATCTCGACCCTGGGCATTCCATTTCCCCACGGGTCAAAGCCAAGATCCCGAACCAGGAGGCCCGTCCGTTCTCCCGGTCAGGCCTGGGGTGGACAAGCAGGCAAGCAGGGGGGAGCTCGAACTGCCTGGTCAGTTCCTGCCCCCTCTTCCTTACACACCCCCTTCCCTCCAGATGGCTGTGATAGGGCAGCAGGCTGGGAGCAGCAGCAACCTCACCGAGTTACAGGTGGTGAACCTGGATGCCGCCCACAGCACCAAGAGTGACTGACCCGCCCTGCCGCCCTGGACAGATGGCCCAAGGGGTGGCACCACTTATTTATTGTTGCCTTTTCACGTTTTCTTTACACACACGTTGACGGGCCGCAGGAGGGAGGCAGGGAGGAGGAGTGGGCAGCCACAGGACTGAGCCCTCTCACTCCAGCCAAAGAAATGGGCCAGCCTGCCCTCCCCCCCATCCTCCCTCACCCTCCCCTCCTTCTCTCGCTCCACCTCCCATTTTCTGTTGATGGTGGGGCTGTCCTCCCTCCTCAGACTCCCCTCGCCAGCTTGGCTCCATGTTTGCCATGAGTATTAGCTTATTCAATGGGACCGTGCCCCACCTTCCCACACACAGGCCTCTGTGGGACTAGGCACCGTGTTCCCCCTGAGGAAGCAGTTGGGGTCCTCTCCCAGCCTCCTTGCTGACCGCACGTCAGCACTGTGTCTGTCACAGGCTGGGTAAAAAGAGCCCTACCCCTGCCCCTCAGGGAGTCACCTGGGGAGATGGGGCTTCTTCCCTCACGCCGCCCCGTTGTCCCTGCCGCTCCTGAGAGCTGGGCCTGCGCACAGAGCAGGTTCCCGGGGCCAGCTGCCCTGCCCTGCCTTGCCGATCCCCTCGGGACCCCAGGGACTCCTGGGTTGGAGGGAACCATCAGGGTTCCCTCTCACCCTGTCTTCCCCCCTCTCCTCCCAGCTGCTTTACTTAAAGTTGATTTTGAACTTTTTATTTGAGGAGACGAAGTGAAAACAAATCTATAAATATATATTTTTAAAATATTTAAACTTTTTTTTATGGCGTTTTTCTCGTCCCCCTCCCTGCCCGAGCTCCCCTTCCCTGGGGAGCCCTGGGGCTCCCCGGAACTGGCTGGGCCTCTGGGGACAGAGCCACCCCATGAGCTTGGGGCCCGCCAGTGTGTAGGGGAGATTCTGGGATTGCCCGGTCCTGGGTTGTTTCCAGGAGAAAACCGGGGGAGGGGCCCTCAGGCCATGCCCCAACGGGGTGGGGAGGGTGACCCACGGCCCTGGGTCTCTTTTTGCCCTTTAGGGCTGTTGCAAGGGAGAGGGAAGAGGGAGACCAAATGTGGGGGTGGGGGTGGGAGGGTGTCAGGTAGAGGCAACTGACTTCATTTGTGCCACACGCATGGGCATTGCAGCCTTGTGCTCCCCCAGGCCTGCAGCTGCCTGGGGCCCAAGTTGCAGTGAGCAGGGTGGGGTCTGGGAGGGGGTGAGAGGCAGGAATGGGGGTCAGAAAAAAACGGGAGCAGCTCTTGGGCTGAGTATAGAGATAGGGGAGCCAGAAATGGGCAGCTCTCCCAGGGAGTGAGCAGCTACTGTAACTTTTTTAAATTAAGACAAAAAGCCTTGAAGAAAATGACTTTATTTTTCTAAGTGTAACCTCAGTATTTATGTAATTTGTACAGGGGCCGTGCCCTACCCCACTCTGCCCCCTTTGGGGTAGACTTGAGGACGGGCTAGCATAGGGGGAGGGTCTTTTACCCTGTGTCAGAGCCTACCATCACCCCCTTTATCCAGAAAGGGAGCTTTTTCAGAACAGGGCAGCAGTTGGGGTGGAGTTTTATTAACCCCTGTGACTGCCTTCAGGAGGAACAATCCTGCTTCTGTGATGAGGTGAGGGGGTGGGGGGAGTTTTTGCGCACAGCCTAGTTATCAAGGGGATGATTTGCCGACGCGTTTGAGAACCCCCGTAACCTCTAACCCCCATTGCTGTCTTGCCTCAGTTTGGGGTGCCCAGATGGAAGTCACCATTCTGGGCTTTCTCCCGGAGATGGCTGGGGCTTATGGGTAGCTTACAAGGCTGGGGCATGGCAAATCAGGGGCCAGAGAGTGGGGGAGCTTGGGACTCAGGTCTGTAACTGCCCAGCCCCCTTTCTCTGCTCTTGTTTCACTCCACGATCACTCACTCACTCCCCACTCCCCCACCCAGGGGAGGAGACTGATGAATTCCTCCTCTCCTTCCCACAAAAGACAGACCCAGTGAGTGAATCAGGCAAAGTGCTTATAATGTGTGTTGTGTGAGCGTGGCCTTGGGAGAACATGTGTGCGTCAGGGATGAGGTGGCATTTCTATGTGCAGCAACCCTTGGTGTTTCCCTTCCTTGGTGGCTCTGGAGTGTGTGTGTGTGTGTGTGTGCATGTGTATGTGTGTGTGTGTGCGCGTGTGTGTGCCTGAGTGTGTGTGTGAATGTGGAGTATGTCAGTGGTTTCTACTTCCCCTGGGATGCTGACCCAGGAATAGTGGACATGGTCACAGTCCTATGTACAGAGCTTTCTTTTGTATTAAAAAAAAATACTCTTTCAATAAATGTATCATTTTTGTGCACAGACTGTGGGGTCTTTGCCTCCGTTTTTCCGCATAGGGAGGGAGGGAAGTATGAACATGAATCAAACCCCAAACATTGCTCTGAGAAGCAAGCCTGGCTGCCTGATGAGAACAACGGCAAAGCTAAGGGGTGCTTTGGGCTGTGGAACTCTGCGGCTTAACTGAAGGAACATTTCGGGGAGCTGGAGCCTTTGTCCTTGTGCATGGCTTTGTTAGGTTTTTAGGCCGACACAGAGATGAGCAATTTTAATTAATAGGAAAAGTGACTCAACCAATCCAAAGCACTGCCGACGGGTTTGGGAAACTCATGGCCACGTGACCTAGTGAAAACTCACAGGACAGCTCCAGGGTTGGGAGTGTAGGTTTCAGGGGGATGGGGAAGGCCGACCCGGGGAATGCGAGGGGGGGGGGCTTCCAAGGTGAAGGAGGGAAAGGGCTACGTATTTCTGCGGCGAGGAGCAACGTGAATGTGAGCGCGGGCTCCGCCTCCAGCGCGCCCCGCGCGCAGCGGCGCGGCCACTACGCATGCCCCACTCGCGCGCCCTTCCGCCACGCTCGACAGTGGGCCGCGGGGGCCCCCGTAGAAGCTCGGCCGCGCCCGCCCTGGCCGTGTGACCCGGAAGGGAGCTGCTGAGGAGGCGGGGCCAGGACGGCGGGACCGGCCGCTGGCTCCCAGCGAGGGCCAAGCCGGGCTGTGGGAGGTGAGAGGAGAGTCCTGCGGCGACCCGGTCCCTGCCGCGTCCCTTCCCGCTCCCTGACCCACTGTCCCTGGGGCTGATGACGGGAGCCAGGTCTTGCTTTCCGAGATTCGCCCCGTCCTGTCAGCCTCCTCGGACTGCGCCCCTCCCCACCCCGCCCCCCTAAAGCCGTTCCGCTGCCCTAGTGGCCTCCTCTGGCACCCCTGATGGTCTGCAAGCTTGGGCCTGGCCTTGCTACCTGCGTGTACCTGCTGTCTCATCCCCAGGTCCAGACCTCGCCTCCACACCTCAGTTTACTGCTCCTATTCTAGGCCCATGATAGTTCCCCCTCTCGCCCCCCCCCCCCATTTATGCCTCTCAGTTGTTTCACTTCACCCTGCTCATCCGTTGTCCATCGCCACATCACCCATTACCTCCCGGTCTTGCCCCCCTCCCCCACTGAGATCCACATCCTATGTTTACCCTCCTCTCCATACCTTTCTTCTGTCATCTTTATCCGCCCCTCCACTCCTACTCTCACCACTCCCCGGTTGCCCCCATACCTTTTCATACCACACGTACCTTTTCCTGATCGCCAGCATAGCCGTCTTCCTATTCCCATTTATCATTTTCCGGCTTAATAACTCAGTTTATCTGAGGACTGCCCCTCCCTTCTCCAGCTAAGAATAATAATATTAGATTGTGTTTAGGGAGCTCTCACTGTGTGCCAGTGGCTGTTCTAGGTGGTCTAATACATGATCTTACTCAGTTTTTACAACAACTTTACAACAGAGGAGGGAACTGAGGCTCAGAGGTGAGGTAACTTGTCCAAAAGTACTCATGGAGTAAGTGAAAGAACCAGAATTCAGGTGCAGCCAGAGTCTCACCTGTGCTGTATTGCCTCTCTAACGTCTTCACCATCTCCTGACCTCATTTCCTACGAATCAGCTGCATGATTACCACCTCCGTATATATCTACCTGACTTAGACCCTCACCATACATACAACTTATGTGCCAGGTGGAACCTGGTCTTTTTTCTTATAATTTTATCTGGCCCCCTCGGCCCCTCTCCTGCTTACAATTCCCTGATACGCTTTCCCCATCCAGCCATCCGGATGTGGGGGCCCACCGCCCAGCCTTCTTTCGTCTCTATTTTACCTGCCATGGCCCGTTCCTTTATATCCATATTCCAGCTTTACGCTGTCGTTTTTACTCCCTCTCCTGCCTCTTCTCCACCCGGACTTTCCGCATTTGTTCTGGCTCCGCTGTCTTCCATGCTGCCGTCCTGCCTGCTCACAACTATTATCCTTCTAAGTCTTGACCTGTATCTCCCGGCCGTCCTGCTCTTCTGCCCAGGCTGTGCTACTTAGCTGTCACTCTTACTGTGACTTTCTTGTTCTTATCCCCTTTCATAGCCTCTTCCATTACTTAAACCCCTTCATTTCATCTTCTTGCCATTTCCACTGCATTCTCCTTCCTTCTAAATCCCAAAATATGTTCAAGTTATGTATTCCGTCCCATTCTTGGCTTTTTCTCTCTGGTCTATAAATTCCACCACGCAGCCTGCCAGTCACCCTGCACCCGATCTGTGTCTCAAGGTTCTGTCCTCTCCATGTAGTCTTTTCCCTTGCCCTCATTGCCTTTATCTTTCTCCTTGTGTGTCCCAGGAGGTCAGGATGGTGGGGGAACGGCGCACCGAGGACCTCATGGTGCCCTTGGGGCCTCGGCTGCAGGCATATCCTGAAGAGCTTATTCGACAGCGGCCTGGGCATGACGGGCATCCTGAATACCTGATCCGATGGAGTGTTGTGAAGTGTGGGGAAGTGGGCAGAGTGGGTGTGGACGAGGGCAAGACAGAGCACATCCTCATGTGGCTGTCAGCCCCCGAAGTCTATGCCAACTGCCCCATGCTGTTAGGTGAGCGGGCACTCTCTAAGGGACCTCAGCATGAACCAGCTGGGTGTTCAGGAAGCTTTTCCCGAGATCCAGGAGGTCTGGATGACACAGCAATGGGAGAGATGGAGGCTGATGTGCGGGCGCTGGTGCGCAGGGCTGCCAGGCAGCTGGCAGAAGGTGGGACCTCGAGCCTCACAGCTGCCGTGCTCCACACCATCCATGTGCTCAGTGCCTATGCCAGCATCGGGCCCCTCACTGGGATCTTCAGGGAGACAGGAGCCCTGGACCTGCTCATGCATATGTTATGCAACCCTGAGCCTCAGATCCGTCGGAGTGCGGGCAAGATGCTACAAGCTCTGGCAGCCCACGATGCTGGTAAGAGACAGCCAGGGGAAGAAGGAAAGCACTGGAGAGAATGGGGCCACCAGGAGTAAGAACAGAAAGAGGAGGGATGGCCCAACTCTGGAAGAACACCTAATATTTGGTGAATACCAATTCATTGCCAAAAAAAAAAAAAAAGAGTATACATTAATAAACTATGACAGGTATATAAATAGAATAAAATAATAGTACCCAGTTTATCTGTCCATTCTCAATGCAGTGGCAGAGAAGAGAATAGAATTGGTTTATATTTTTAAACGGTCAGTTGAGATTTATTCGTTGATTGTGAAATCAGTTTGGTGGGTTACAACCAACATTTTTTTTAATGTAAAGTAACTAGTGGGTAGCACTTAGTAAGGTAAGTTTTGTAGCATTAAGTATATGTTTCAGTTGTATGTGTGTATGTTTGTATCGGGTTAGCATGTAAAATGTATACCTTACTGTGAGCCTCTGTCACAGAGAAGTTTGAAAGCCTCTAGGGTAGGGGATAGGTACTCTAGGAAAGGCCTTGGGGATTGAGGAGAAGATACAGATTGGGTGTGGATTACAGGGAGTCGGGCTCACGTCCTTCTGTCACTGAGCCAGCAAGATGGCATCGAGCAGCACATGGATTTTGACAGCCGCTATACTTTGCTGGAGCTGTTTGCAGAGACCACCTCCTCTGAGGAGCACTGCATGGCCTTTGAGGGCATTCATCTGCCTCAGGTACTCTGGCAGCTATGGGGGAAATGCCGTGTACAAGGCCAAGGGCATCGCTTCTGAAAGCGTGGTTCAGAATTGTGCACAGCACCAGAGCCACTGGGGGAGCTTGTTAAGAATGAAGGGTCATGCTTGCTTCCCCACTCAGAAATTCTGAGATTAGAACCCAGGAATCTCTCTTTTAAGACACTCCTTGTGTGTTCTCTAAATCACAGTTTGAGACCTTCTCAAGTGTGGGGATAGGCATTTACGTTTCTCTGTAGAGGATGATATTATGGGGAGAGGGGCTGCAGCTGGGAGAAGATGGACCTCCACTACCGACTGTGTCCTACAGATCCCAGGAAAGCTGCTCTTCTCCCTGGTGAAACGCTACCTGTGTGTCACCTCCCTGCTGGATCAGCTGAATAATAGCCCAGAGCCAGGGGCTGGAGACCGAGGCTCCCTGTCCCCAAGGGAGTTCGGCCAGGAGAAAAGCCGGGGGCAGCGGGAGCTGGAGTTCAGTATGGCCGTGGGCAGCCTCATCTCAGAGCTGGTGCGGAGCATGGGCTGGGCCCGGAACCTTAGCGAACAGAGCACATTGCCACCGCGGCCGGCCCGGTCCATCTTTCAGCCCTGCATTTCAGGCCCTAGCCTTTTGCTCCCCACCATGATTGCTGCCCCCAGAAGGCAAGAGCGGGCCTTCCGCCAACGCTCTGAATTCTCCAGCCGCTGTGGCTATGGTGAGTACGTGCGAGAGACGCTGCAGGCCGGGATGCGAGTGCGCATGCTGGATGACTACGAGGAGGTCAGCGCTGGGGACGAGGGCGAGTTCTGTCAGAGCAACAACGGCGTGCCCCCTGTGCAGGTGAGTGAGTGTGCGTGGGGGGCGCTGTTGGGG
Organism: Ursus arctos; assembly: GCF_023065955.2. Classification (NCBI taxonomy): domain Eukaryota; kingdom Metazoa; phylum Chordata; class Mammalia; order Carnivora; family Ursidae; genus Ursus; species Ursus arctos. Next base: position 4,550,274 of record NW_026622974.1, read on the forward strand.
ATCTAGCTGGGGGAGCATAATGGGGGCTTCCATGCAGGGGGCTCTGACAGGCCACCCACGGAGAAAAAAGGTGGTCAGCAGTGGTGAAGGGCTTGGGGAAATTTGGAGGGCTGAGAAAACGGGGTGGGCTGTGAGGCCAAGCCGAGGCTCACACCCAGGAAGCAGAGGTGCTGCGTGGAGACACTCCCTGCACCCCTACCCGTGGAGTTGGCTAGGAGGGGTGTCAGAGCAGAGGCCGGCAGGGTTAGGAGATGAGGGGCAGGGCCCACCCCATAGGGGAAGGGAGACTTTTGCTATACAGGGGCTTAGCCAGCTATGCATCTGAGGACCATGTGCCCCCGCTCTGGGCCCAGCCTTGTCCTCTCAAGCCTGTACCACCCAGGGCTCAGAAGCCTATTCTTGCCTCTTTCTTCCTCCCTCCATACCAGGTCTTCTGGCAGTCAACGGGCCGCACCTACTGGGTGCACTGGCACATGTTGGAGATCCTGGGCCCTGAGGAAGCCGCCGAGGATGCGACTTCAGGAGCTGTGGAGAAGGGGGCAGGAGCTCCTCTGCTGGGCACAGGTGAGCCTTGGAGGGCACATGGACGGCATGTGTCTGAACAGAGGAGTAGGACTGGGACTCAGCCACTCCTCACGAGGAGCTGCCCCAGAGATTCAGATATGCCCTCTGTTCCCATTGGACGCTGACACCCCTATTCCTGTATCCTCAGCACTTCCCTCCTGGGACTGGAAACCTGTGGATGGGCTCTACTCTTTGCCGTACCTCCAGCCCGAGCCTCAGAAGAATGAGCAGTTGGGCTACCTGACCCAGGCTGAGTGGTGGGAGCTGCTCTTCTTCATCAAGAAGCTGGACATATGTGAGCAGCAGCCAATTTTCCAGAATCTTCGGGAGAACCTGGATGAGGTATCCTAGGCTTGAGATACTTGGGTTTGTCGTGGGTTTGGAGGTGGGATTCTCTAAGGGAGTTCTAGATAAGGGGGTACTTAGGGGGAGTCTGGAGCGAGAGATTAGAGTGTATGAGGGGGACCTGCTGGGGAAGGAGACAAGTGCTGTGAGGTCTGGTATGCAAGGCATGGCGGGAGGCGGCCACCCTCTCTACTCCTGTCCCCAGGACCTTCGCGTCTGCTTGTCCCTGAAATGCGCACCCTCTTCTGTTGACAGACCCTGGGTGACAAGGCCCTGGGTGACCTCTCCGTGCCCGTAGAGATGGCTGAGGGTCTGCTGCAGGTGCTCAGCAGTCGGTTTGAGGGCAGCACCCTCAGTGACCTGCTCAACTCCCAAATCTACACCAAGTACGGGCTGCTGCCCGATGAACTAAGCATCTCGTCCTCTTCACGAAGTCACTCCTGTACCCCAGATCCAGAAGAGGAGTCCAAGTCGGAGGCCAACTTCTCAGAAGAAGAGCATGAGTCTCCCAAAGCAAAAGCTGAGCCCCCGAAGGCAGATGCAGAACCTGCCAAGGGAAAAACTGAGCCCCCCATGGCACAGAGTGATTCACAGCTGTTTAACCAGCTTCTGGTGACTGAGGGGATGGCTCTGCCCCCTGAGATGAAGGAGGCAGCCAGTGGTGAGTCAGGTGCTGGGAGGGGAGGGCAAAGAAGTTGGAGCAAGTCCTGGGCAGTCGCCACAGAAGTAGTCAGGGTAGACAAGAGCTGTGGACTAAGGTTGCTGTTGCATGGGGAATGCTCTGGAAGCATGCATCCATCTTCCTTCCTTTGACCTTGAGTGTGTCTAACCAATCGCTGCTCCCTTCAGCATCCCTGGAAAAGGAGGCTCAGCTTTCCAGAATATCTTCATCTTCAGTGTTTGGCTGTTAAATCCCTCACGCAGAATTGGAAAAGCTCTGAATGCAAGCTACAGGAATGAATAATGTATTAAAATATCAGTAGGATAACTGGGCTTGACCTTTAAAGACTTCCAACTTGGAGGAGCCTCAATTTTTTTTAAGCCACTACCTTTCCCTCACCAATTTCAGAAATGGCAAGAGGCTTGCGGGGTCCTGGTCCACGCAGCTCCCTGGATCAGCATGTGGCAGCGGTCGTGGCCACTGTGCAGATATCCAGCTTGGACACACACCTGCAGCTTTCAGGGCTCTGTGCCCTCTCTCAGGCCGTGGAAGAGGTCACTGAGCGGGACCACCCTCTGGTCCGTCCCGACAGATCCCTGAGGTTAGTTAGAATGGTGGGGAGGGAAGGGGTTTTGGTTTAAGCTGCCAATGTGGGAGAATGGTGGTAGGGAGGGAAGGAGCTAGATGAGGAATTTGAAAGGCTGAGGGTGAAAGAAGGGTCAGCCTGAGGAGCAGCCCAGCGGGAGGATGCAGTATTATAACGGAATATTATAATATCCTTGGAGGACTTCTTACTCTGTGTCAGCCTCTGTGCTTAAAATTTTACATGTGTTCTCTCATTAAATCCTCCTCTCTGTCTTCCTTCCTGAGGAAGAGTTGGTGCTATCATTGGTGAGGAAACAGAACTTTGGAAAATTTAACTTGCGGAGTTTGACAGCAGAGCCAGGATTCAAACGTAGCTCTTTTGGGCCCTAGAGCTTGGCTTCTTTCCTTCCTTCCTTCCTTCCTTCCTTCCTTCCTCCCTCCCTCCCTCCCTCCCTCCCTCCCTCCCTCCCTTCCTCCTCACCCAGTGTGGGGCTCAAACTCATGACCTCAAGATCAAGAGTCACACACTCTTCCGACTGAGCCAGCCGGGCACCCCTGAGTTATTTTCTTCTTTTCTTTTTTATCGCCTCCTATTTTCCATTTTCAGAGGTTCTTTTTTTTTTTTTTTTAAGATTTTATCTATTTGACAGAGAGAGACATAGCGAGAGAGGGAACACAAGCAGGGGGAATGGGAGAGGGAAAAACAGGCTTCCCACCGAGCAGGGAGCCCGATGTGGGGCTTGATCCCAGGACCCTGGGATCATGACCTGAGCCGAAGGCAGACGCTTAACGACTGAGCCAACCAGGTGCCCCTCAAAGGTTTTTTTAAAGTCACTTCTTAATTACACAAATGATGTACAAATACGTTCTCATTTTAAAAGATTTGGAGAATGTGAAAGAGCATAGAAGGAAAAGACAGTCCCTTTCCGCCACTGTTGTCAGTCTGCTGTGGATTCTTCAGACCTTCCACAGATTTATGTTTCTTAGTGTGTTTGGAAATAGAACATTTTCTGAGTTCGTGTTTAAATCTATGTAATCACGCAACATGTTTCTACAACTTTCCCCCACACTCAGTATGTCTGAGAGGGCTCTCCATGTCCGTCCACATAGAGCTGACTTTTTACTCTCACTGCTGCATGGGACTCTGCAGCAGATTATCTCCAAGTTCAAGTACAGTGTTCTCCTGGATCTGTTTTCCTCACGTCTGCCAACACTGCATATTATCTTTTTTTTTTTTTTACTCTATCAGATTGGCAGAATTTTAAACGATTGGTATCTCTGTTTTAATTTCTTAGTTCTAGTGAAGTTAAGCATATTTGCATGCATCTGTTGTGTTTCTTCTTGTATAAATAATCTCTGCTGATCCTTTGCCCATTTTTTTAGGGGGGTCTTTGTTTTTTCCTTACTGATTTGTAGACAATCTGGATATTAATCTGTTACTTATGTTTCATATATCTTGCTTGTTTTTTTTTCCAAAATCACATTAACTCTTTTCTGAATATGAAATAATATATGCCTCCTATTAAAAAAATTAGAAAAATATGAAGATAAAAATTATCTGAAAACCCTTTGCAGAGAGAGTCACTGTTAACATTTTGGTAAACATCCTTACTTATATTTCTATATCCATTCATATATACGGCCTATGTGGTATTAACTTGTTTATAATAAATCCTGGCTACAGAAGGGGATTTATATCTGAAGCACATCGGATTCATGCTGTTGTCATCCTAAAGCTCATGAGAAAAGACAAAGACAGAACTTTCCCAGGCCACCTCCTCAGGCTGCATCTCCGTCACTGTGGAGAGAGAGAATGCCAGTTTTTTCCTTCTTGAGGTGCTCAGTGTGATCCAGGGGCTCTGGAGCCCTTCTTCCTTTCTTCGGATCAGCATTTCCGTAGGGCTGTCTCTGTCCCTCACATTGCCTCTCTCTTAACCTTGTGGAACAGCGTCTTTCATTGTGCTGAAGTTTTAGAATTTTAGGTTAGAATATTTTTAAACTTTTTAATGGCTTCTAGGTTTTGAGTAGGTTTGCTCTATTCCAGGATTAGAAAAATATTTCCCTTTATTTTCTAAATATTTTAAAATCTGTTTGCAGGGTCCCTATGCTGATGGAGGGAGGCAGAGTCCCAGCTGTTTCGGGTGTCCCCACTTCATGGGTCGCATGGCCCTTGCTGTTCTCACTGGCTGGGATGCCACCCTTAGCTAGCGATCTGTATCTGCCCTGTGTCATTTCTTAGCATTTTAGTTTTCACGAGTTTATATTTTGATAACTAGCACACAAGTCTCCCGTTCTTTCTTTCTAAACATTTCTTGACTCTTCTTGCATATTTTCTCATCCCATGCCTGGGTCTCCCTGTCCTGTGTTTTCGTAAAAAATCTTGTAGGCATTGTGATTAGGATTACATTGACTTTATAGATTTATGTGAAAAGGTGAGCCAGAGTTTGTGACCGTTTTGCCCTCCGGCCTCCTTCCCACGGCAAGGAGCCAGAGGCAGTTAGCCTGCAGAGGAGCGTAGGTTGGAGATAGGTTGGAGAGGGGTGGGGGCGATGGGTCTTGGTGGAGAGGGTCGGGCGGGGAGTCGGGCGTGACTTTTGGGATGGGGAGCGCCAATGTCTCTTCTCTCTAAGAGAGAAGCTAGTGAAGACGCTGGTGGAGCTGCTGACCAGCCAGGTGGGAGAGAAGACGGTGGTGGTGCTGGCCCTGCGCCTCCTGTACCTGCTCCTGACCAAGCGGGAGTGGCGCCCGCTCTTTGCCCGGGAGGGCGGCATCTACGCTGTGCTGGTCTGCATGCAGGAATATAAGACTTCCGTCCTGGTGCAGCAGGCGGGGCTGGCGGTGAGTGGGCTGGGCCTGGCGGGAGAGCTCGATGGGCAGGAGGGGCACGTGGGGGGCTGCCGATCTTGAGGACGTGCTGTGGCGATTTAGACCAGGGAAGAGACCTTGGGATGGAAAGGCACAGGTGGGTTGAAGGTTCCGGCGGGACGGTCTCAGAGATTGAGTGCGTGTTTGGAGAAAGGGAGAAATATATTTTTAAGAATGACTCCCAGGTTTAAAAGGGAGCAGCAGAGGGGATGTGGAGGCCATTTACTCAGTGGGGGAATGTGGAAGGAGGAAGAGGTAGGGGAAGAAAATCTGGAGTTGAGTTTTTAGGTTTGTTGAATTTCCTGAGTCTTTTGAGTTACAGTGAAGCGTTTGGTTAGAGACTAATTTTCTGCACACGACAAAGTAGTTTTTTACCCTTTGATCCGAGTGGTACCCTTACGTAGAAAATACCCCCTCACCAGATGTGGGTGCCTTGCCACCCGGGCCTAGAAGATGGGGAAGGGGGGCCCCATTCAGGAGAGCTCACAGAAGAATTGGCTTCCTGACTACTCTAGACGTGATTGCTGGCTGGTAGGAGGTGTGGGTAGGCTGTGCTCTGTATAGCCTCCGGTGCCTGCGGGGGATGGGTAGGCCGCAGCCCGAATCAGTTCTGAGAATGGATTCCTGCAGTATAATGGTAACAGCATGGACAGGAGCACAGGTCCCCCTGGAGCAGGCTGTTCCAGGGCGAGGCTGAGAGGCTCTTTCCTGGAAGGCGCCAGCTAGGTGTAGTTCCTCTGAAGAGCAGCCAAGCATTCATGTCTAGGCCTTGTTTGCTCCAAGAATTCCCTAACCCTCTCAGATTGCATGACCAAAATACAGCATTTGCCCCTAAATTCAAACTCTTGCCCCATAGCAGAAGTCATCATCTTGTTTATAACTTCAGGTTTACAGAATTCAGCTAATTGGGGAAAGGGGGTGGGTAACGACAGGGAGAAAGGCTCGTTATGAGGTAGCATATGCATGGAGGGTTCAGGCCATATAAGGGAGAGCGTCCTGAGAATTGGTTCTACTCTCCATCCCCGACGGGTTTCTTCTCAGGTGTCAACCCTTTCCCCAGGGAAGGTAGCCTCCACTCTAATGGTATAGCTTTCATCTTAATTTAATTTTCTTTATAGTACCAGCAAACAAGTCCACCGACGCCAAGGATTTTTTCCTATAATTCCAGTCACTCTTCTTGTGAGACAACCCCAATAGTCTTGTTGAAGAGGGTTGGCTACTGGCTTTGGAGGCCAAGGGACATATGTTTGCAAGTGTTAGCCTGTGGATGATAATTGAAGCTGTGGGAATGGATGAGGTTGCCCAGGGAGGAGTGCAGAGTGAGAGGGGACAGGAACTTCCATGTTCAAGGATTAAGCAGAGGAACTCCAGAGAGGCAGGCCAACCAGGAGGCTATGAAGTCCTGGAACTCAAGAGAAGGGAGGTTTTGCAAGGGGAGGGGTGGGGCAGGGGGATGGAAGAGAATGTCAAGGGAACCCTTTGAAGACAACTAGATGCTGTGACAGGTTCCCCGCCCCCCTCCCCAAGGAAGTTGCAGGAAGGGGCGGCCAGGCCACTCAGCCTTGGTGCCGGCAGAGTGAAGTGGTGGGCTGATTTTACCACTGACCCTCATTTTTTCCTTTGCTTTCTTTCCTTCTCTCTCTTTTTGTTTGTAGCATTTGATATCCCATCATGACTCTTCCATTTCCATCTCCTACTTGACCTATTTGCAAACAGCTCAGCTGCCCCAAAGTTTGGAATCGAGAATGAGGACCCAGCTCTCCTCTTTCTGTGCATGGTGGCCCTGCCCACAACTAACTCTCCATCCACATCCTCTTTGCAGGCACTGAAGATGCTGGCCATTGCCAGCTCCTCGGAGATCCCCACTTTTGTTTCTGGCCGAGATTCTATCCACCCTTTGTTTGATGCCCAGATGACCAGAGAGATCTTTGCCAGCATCGACTCAGCCACCCGCCCAGGCTCTGAGAGCCTGCTCCTTACTGTCCCTGCAGCCGTGATCCTGATGCTGAACACAGAGGGGTCAGGGCATCACCCTCCAAACTCCCGCTAAGCCCCAAGCCCCACTGCTGCCCCGCCCACATCTCATGGGCTTCACAGAAATTCACTTTATGTTGTTACCTCCAGATGAAATGTTGGTGGCCCTCTCTGACTGTTTTTGGTAGAGAGCCCAAGTAACTGGGGGGAGGGAGATCCCCAGAGAGAGCAAGGGCACGCTGACCTTCCTTCCTGGGGTTGGGAGGAGTGACCTGAGGTCAGGGAGCCAGATGTCCTGCCCTCGGAGGGAGCCCGGGGCCCTTTCCTCCCTCCGCAGCTGCAGTCCCCCTCCCCTCTGTACTTGCTTTCTGCTTCCATTGTGTTCACTCCCTCTCCATTCCCTCCTGGGTTATCTCCCTCCTCCCAGGTGCTCCTCTGCAGTGAGAAACGGTTTGCTCCTTCTCAACCTGCTTCTGTGCAACCACCACACTCTGGGGGACCAGATTATAACCCGAGAGCTGAGAGACACCTTGTTCAGGCACTCCGGGATAGCACCGGGGACAGAGCCCATGCCTACCACGCGCACCGTCCTCATGATGCTTCTCAATCGCTACTCAGAGCCACCGGGCAGTCCTGAGCACACAGGTACATTGTGGAAGGGGTGGTTTTCTTCTCAGGAATCAGGCAGTGCCGCCCTGTGGCCAGGAGGGCTAAGGCTTGTGGTACTAGCGCCTTCCTGGAAAGACACGATGAACCTTCAGGAAATGAGTAAGGGTCTTGGCGCTCCAGTTAGGTCTTAAGTAGAACTTCTAACCAAGAGGAGAAGGAGACTATAGAGTAGGTAAGGAAAATTACATATCTAGGGCCAGCCCGCGGGGCGCCTGCTGGCGCAGTCAGTAAACCTTGCGACTCTTGATCTTGGGGTTGTAAGTTCCAGCCCCATGTTGGGGTAGGGATTACTTAAAAATCAAATCTTTAAAGCCACCATGCTAGGTAGTAGGGGGATGTAATTATAATGGTTTATATTTATTGGTTGACGTAACGGCATAGCTACCATTTAATAGTAACAGGTAATTGTGTGACTGTATGAGATTAAAAATGTCTGTTTAACATGACAGTGTTTGCCATACTAAACTTTTTTCCAGATGCAGCTAGCTATATATTTGGGGCCAGAGAAGAAAATCCCCCACAGTTTGGTACAAACTACAGACATCCTCCAAACAGGAGGAAAATTTGGGGGTGATTTTCTGGGCCTGCCTAGTTCATGGTTTGACCAACTTGCATGACTCCTCTTCATACTCGTTTTTTTCCTCCCATGTGTCCGGGCAGCAGCACTGGAAGCCCCTGGTGCCCAGGGCCAGGATGGGTCCCCCGAATGCCTGATCCAATCCCTGGTGGGGGGCCCGTCTGCAGAGATCCTCCTGGGCTTGGAGCGGGTGCTGTGCCGAGAGGGCGGCCCAGGGGGCCCTGTGAGGCCCCTCCTGAAGCGCCTCCAGCAGGAGACCCAGCCCTTCCTCCTGTTGCTGAGGACTCTGGACGCCCCAGGGTCCAACAAAACTCTGCTGCTGACCGCACTGAGGTGAGGGGCCTGTTGGGGCACCCCTGCATCAGAGGCGAGGGGAGCCGGCAGACCACAGGGACTTTGCTTGTTTCCATCCCCTCACCAGGATCATGACCCGGCTGCTGGATCACCCTGAGGCCATGGTCCTCCCCTGGCACGAGGTCTTGGAGCCCTGCCTCAACTGTCTCAGTGGCCCTAGCAGTGACTCTGAGGTACCAGAGCCCTGGTAAGGGTGGGGGAGGGAAAGCCCGCTTCTGGGGCACCAGCTATCTTGTGAGGCTCTGGAGGGCAAAGTGCAGCCTTTCTGGGTGGGTCTGAACAATGAGAGGGGTGGAGAGGAAGGAATGTCATCTAAGAGTCCTCAGAACTGGGGCCGTTGAAGTAGAAATCTTTTGGCTGCAGCGGGATTTTAGATTCTGGGTTTGGGAGAAGTGCGCACAAACACTCCTCACTCTCCACCCTTCTGGGTTTGTGCGTTGTGGACCGAGGCTTGGGCACCAGGGCGGGCTGTTGAGAGAGCTTCGCCCTGGCAGGCAGAAGCACTGGAAGCTGTGCCCAGGCTCTGCCAGCTCGGGAGTCCCAGCACCCTCCTGCTCTGCCCCAATCTTCTTTGGTACTCTCCTTTTCCTGGGCTTTCAAGCTTCTCCAGAACCTCCCTCACCCACCACATTCTCTTTTCGGAACCCACCCCTCGTCCCTTCGGGGGCCCGCCCTTCGTTTCCCGATGTTAATCTCTGCGGCTCTGGGCTCAGATTGTTCAGCAGCTGCTCTGCTTTCTGCACCGCCTGGCCTCCATGCATAAGGACTATGCTGTGGTTCTCTGCTGCCTGGGAGCCAAAGAGACCCTCTCCAAAGTCCTGGACAAGCACTCGGCTCAGCTGCTGCTGGCCTGTGAGCTTCGGGACCTGGTGACGGAGTGTGAAAAACACGCCCAGCTCTATAGTAACCTCACCTCCAGCATCCTGGCTGGCTGCATTCAGGTGAGGAGACTTGTGGGTCCAGAGGCGAGGGAGAACATCAGCCAGAAGCAGGGGAAGGGGATTCAGTGTGGGTCCCTGTTTGGCACCAGTGGTAGCAAATCCGGGGCACTTGTTTCCCAGCCGTTACCCCACACGGTCCTGTTCTGCCAAAATGTGTGAAGAAGGGCACTGAGTGCTTTGGTGCCCCTTGGCTTGTTCCGCAGACATGTTTCTATATGTTCTTCATACTCTTGCCTCCTCCCCACACCCCTTCTCTCTGATGTTGTGGCTGCAGATGGTCCTGGGCCAGATCGAAGACCACAGACGGACCCACCGACCCATCAACATCCCCTTCTTTGACGTGTTCCTCCGGCATCTGTGCCAGGGTCTGTGCCCCCATCTGCTTTCTCCTGGCTCGCACCCCAGTATTTGTTCTCCCCGGTCCCTTTCCTTTCTTCTCTCTCAACTAACCACGCTGCGACGGCCACCCCTGCCCCCTGCCCCCAGGCTCCAGTGTGGAAGTGAAGGAGGACAAGTGCTGGGAGAAGGTGGAGGTGTCCTCCAACCCGCACCGGGCCAGCAAGCTGACCGACCGCAACCCCAAGACCTACTGGGAGTCCAACGGCAGCACCGGCTCCCACTACATCACCTTGCACATGCACCGTGGTGTTCTTGTCAGGTAGGAACACGCACACACACGCATGTGCAAATATTTTGATACACCCCAGTATACATTCTCCCAAGTGCCCACATACGCGACTGTGTAAACCGGGTGCGTGAGGGACACACTCAAACTCGTTCTGTGCGGTGAACAGACATATTGATCCGCATTCCTTGTACAGTATAGACATCCTCACTCCCTGAGCTTGGTGATGTGCTTCTCCCACCAGGGACAGATGTCACTGCCCTGTGCGTGGTGTTGAGGGAGATTGAGAACTTCCTTACTCACTCTTCCCATGGGTGCTTGTTTCATGTGTACTCTGTGCCAGGCCCTGGGTGAGGGTTTGGGGCTGTAAGGGCAATAAGATGTGATCCCTGTCTTTGGGGAACTGGTGTTCTTGTTGGGGAGCTAGCCTGGAAAATCAGTAAGAGCAAGAAAAGGTGACATGGACCCTGAGGCCAAGTGAGAGGTGAGAGAAGGCTTCCAGAAGGAGGGGTTAAATGAGCTGAGCTTGGAAGTAGAAATTAGCTACATAAAGAGAGGGCAGGGTCTAGTCCAGGCAGAGAGACAGCGCATGTGCAAAATGGAAGTAAGAAACACAACGACGTGCTTGGGAGAAGTTTAAGTGACTGTGTTTGGCAGGAATGTAGGGTGTTGTTGTGAAATGGCAGGAGACAAAGCCAGAAAACTAAGCAGAGCCAGACCACAGAGCATTTTGTTAAGAAGTTAAGAAGTTTGAGCTTTATTCTGAAACTGGGGGAGCCACTGAAGGATTTTAAGAAGAGAAGAGATGCAACTAGTTTTTTTTTTTTTTTTTTTTAATTTAGAAAAGTCACCCAGGTGAATGGGAGTTTCGGTTGGAGGCCGGAGGGTTGGAAGGTTTATGCAGTGGTCTCTTTGAGAAATGAAGATCTTCAGTTAGGCAGAGGGAGTGGGAATGGCGAGGGGGTGGTGGGCTGACAGATCTCAAGGGCCAGAGTCTCCAGGATGCGCCATTGACATGAGGGAAGCCATGAATGGGAGAGTCACAGTGACAGAGTGCTCTAGCGAGGTGGCAGTTTTCTTCCCGAGGGGGATGTAGGAAGAGGAGAGGAGCAGGCTTCTGTGGTTGGATGAGGGTGCCGTTTGGCATGTTGACTTTGAGGTGCCCGCGGGGTGTGACATGGAGATGTCTGTTGGGTACACGGCATGAAAGCTGAGAAGAGCCATTTAGGGTAGAGATGTGGATTTGGAGTCATTCGGGTATTAGAGTTTGGTTGAAACTGTGGTTTTAAATAAAGTCACTTTGGGGGAAGATAAGAGGAGGGCAGAGACTGGGGAAGACTGACACTTAAGGAGGCGGAAGAGGGACAGGAGGCCAGAGGTGGAAGTGGTGGGTTGAAGTCATTTTGAACAAAGACCAGGGCCCCAGTTCGAACTCATTGATTTCTCCCCTTCCAGGCAGCTGACTTTGCTCGTGGCCAGTGAGGACTCAAGCTACATGCCAGCCAGGGTGGTGGTGTTTGGGGGCGATAGTGCCAGCTGCATCAGCACTGAGCTCAACACGGTGGGTCCCTGGTGCCCCCCCTTGACCTTACTCCCCATCTTTCTGTCCCAGGACCTCCTTGGAAGGATCCAGTCCCTGGGGGATTCCCACATTCCTTCCCCCAGGCAGGCTTTGCCTCCTAAGCGGTGAGAGCGCGGTTTGGCATGCAGATTTGCATGGGTCTATGGGCTCAGTGCAGCAGTAAAGTGCACCCACTGTCACAAGATTGGGTTGCTGTCAGTTGTCCCTCCAACCCCACTTCTAGAGGTGACAGTCCTTTCTCCTCCTCCCCTCCCCCATCAGGTGAATGTGATGCCCTCCGCCAGCCGGGTGATCCTCCTGGAGAACCTGACCCGCTTCTGGCCCGTCATCCAGATCCGCATAAAGCGCTGCCAGCAGGTGGGCTGAGGGAAGAGGCGGGGGGGGGGGGGCGGTCACGGGGTAGCACAGGGTCTTCCTAGTGATTGTGTCCCCCAGCACGTGGGGGCGAGGCTCAGGCCGTGCATCTGCTGGGGGATGGCCCAGGAGCCTGTTGAGTTCCAGGGATGTGGGAATGTCTCACGTGCCTCTGGGTAACTCAGGGCGTGAGGCCTGGATTTGTTTTTAGTAGTGCTTGGTGGCTGGGTGGCTTAGGGGATAGACAAGTCTGTGCATGTTACAGGGCGGCATTGACACCCGGGTTCGAGGCGTGGAGGTCCTGGGCCCCAAGCCCACTTTCTGGCCACTGTTTCGGGAGCAGCTGTGTCGCCGGACATGTCTCTTCTATACCATTCGGGCACAAGCCTGGAGCCGGGACATAGCAGAGGACCGCAAGCGCCTCCTCCAGCTCTGTCCCCGGTGGGTGGAGGAGGCAGGCAGTGGGCCGGGTTGAAGGGAGGAGGGAGAGGTTAACACAGCAGGAGGACTCTGTTAAGAAGTAGCTGGTGGGGAGCGTCTGGGTGGCTCAGTCAGTTGAGCAGCGGACTCTTTTGGCTCAGGGCATGATCTCACAGTCATGAGATTGAGCCCTACATGGGGCTCTGTGCTCAGCATGGAGTCTGCTTCAGATTTTTTCTCCCTCTCTCTCCCACTCACTGTTTCTCTCTCTCAAATAAATTTTTTAAATCTTTTTTTTTTTTTTAAAGTAGGTGGTGGGAGACTTCTGCAGGAGTCTGAAAGGTCAGGCAGCAGCTTAGACATGAGGGGAAGGGGAACACGGGTGACAAGTGTTTGCTGATGGCAGCAAGCTGGTTAGGGGACCAAGCACAGCGAGAGTGGGAGTTGACTGTACTTAATTGGAGGCCACAGAGAAACCTGTGCCTTAAACCCTTGACCACACATTCCTTATCCCCAGACTCAACAGGGTTCTGCGCTACGAGCAGAATTTTGCTGATCGCTTCCTCCCTGATGACGAGGCCGCCCAAGCACTGGGCAAGACCTGCTGGGAGGCCCTGGTCAGCCCCCTGGTGCAGAACATCACCTCCCCCGGTAACCATCCCGACCCCTGGCCCCACTAACCAGCCCCTCGTAATGATTCTCAGGGATCACATGAGTTAACGCTCTTGGTTCTCTTGGTCCCTGTCTTTATCCCTTAAGGCCTGTCGCCTCAGTGTTCCTCTCCTTCCTGCCCCAGGGACTGCTCCCTGAGACTCTGGTATTTGACTCTTCTCCTCCACCCCACCCCACCTGCTTAGCACCCCCCAGACTCCAGCTGAAGTAAGCCTCGGCCCGGCTCCCCCCCTTGAATTTTGTGTAATTGGGCCTTCTCTCTCCTCTTCTTGGGCTTTTTATCCCCCTATTTCCCATCACTTGTTTCTGACCTGTCTTCTTTTAGATGCGGAGGGTGTGAGCTCCCTGGGATGGCTGCTGGATCAGTACTTAGAGCAAAGGGAGAGCTCTCAGAACCCCCTGAGTCGAGCAGCATCCTTTGCCTCTCGAGTTCGTCGCCTTTGTCACTTGCTGGTGCATGTGGAGCCCCCGCCTGGGCCTTCTCCTGAGCCATCCACTCAGCCCAGTAAGTCCCAGCAATGGCCTGTTGAGCTGAGAACCTGGGCAGTGATGGTACCTGACTTCTCCCTGTCTTGGATCTTACTTTCCCTCACTGCTCCGCTCTGGGGCCTTTCCAGGGGTCAGTACCCAAGACCTCTGGATTCACTGCGGGGCTGAGACAAAGCCGCTTCCCTTACCCTCTGTCTCTGCAGTCAGCAAGAACAGTAAGGTCCGGGATCGGAGCCCCGGGCCGTCGGCAGCCCTTCCAAGCAGCAGCCTGAGGAACATAACACAGTGCTGGCTGACCGTGGTGCAGGAGCAGGTGAGTGCAGGGAAGCTGCAGGTTGGGGGCGGGGGGCTGCCAGCTTACTGCATCTGACGCTCCTTCTCCTCCCTTCTCAGGTCAGCAGGTTCCTGGCTGCAGCCTGGAGGGCCCCTGACTTTGTGCCTCGATACTGTAAACTCTATGAGCATCTGCAGAGAGCAGGCTCAGAGCTCTTTGGGCCTCGGGCAGCCTTCACGCTGGCTCTGCGCAGTGGCTTCTCTGGTGCCTTGCTCCAGCAGTCCTTCCTCACCGCTGCCCACGTGAGTACCACCAGCCTCCCGGTCACCTGGTGCAAGCTCACCTCTTTCTCTGCCTCTCACCTCCTCTCACCCCGCACTCTCCTGCTTCCACACCCTCTTCATGCTTGGCTGGTGCCCTTTCCATTGCCCCCAGATAAGTGAGCAGTTTGCCAGGCACATCGACCAGCAGATCCAGGGCGGCCTGGTTGGCGGAGCCCCTGGAGTGGAAATGCTGGGGCGGCTTCAGCGGCATCTGGAGCCCATCATGGTCCTTTCTGGCCTGGAGCTGGCCACTACTTTTGAGCACTTCTACCAGTGAGTGCAGGTCTGAGAGGTAGGGGAGGGGAGGCGTAGAGTCTAAAGAGGGTGAAGGTTTGAGTCTTGGAGGGAAGGGGGGGAGGAGGCAGGGGAGAGGAGAGATTAAGACACAGAGATGGCCATGGCACTGGTGGAAAGGGAGTAAGGAGGGAGAGGGGAGGTCGGGCCTGTGACTCAGGCCTGCTGCAACAGAGGAACCTACGTTCTGGAGGGGGAGGCAGGACCCGGGCCGGGCGGCCGCACTGAGGCTCGCCCGCTCTGCGTGCGCTGCAGGCACTACATGGCGGACCGTCTCCTGAGCTTGGGCTCGAGCTGGCTGGAGGGGGCTGTGCTGGAGCAGATCGGCCTCTGCTTCCCCAACCGCCTCCCCCAGCAGATGCTGCGCAGTCTGAGCATCTCGGAGGAGCTGCAGCGCCAGTTCCACGTCTACCAGCTCCAGCGGCTTGACAAGCTGCTCTTGGAGCAGGAGAATGAGGAGGAACAGGGCCTGGAAGAAGAGGAGGTAAGAGCAAGGGAAATGAGTGGGAGAATAGGAGAGCAAAAGGCTAGACCAAAGAAGGGAGCCCAAGAGCCCTTGAAATCCTTCTGTCTCTCAGGAGGAAGCAGAGGAAGAGGAGGCTGAAAAAGAACTATTTATCGAAGATTCAAGTCCAACAGTTTCCATACTGGTCCTGTCACCACGCTGCTGGCCGGTCTCCCCACTCTGCTACCTGTACCATCCCAGAAAGTGCCTTCCCACTGAATTCTGTGATGCCCTTGACCGCTTCTCCAATTTCTACAGCCAGAGTGAGGAGATAGGGACAGGCCATTGGAGATTGGGGTGAGATTTGGGGTGGCAGGAGAGGAAGAGGAGAGGACCTGTGGATAGGAATGCGTAGATAAAAAGAAAAATGGTCTCTAGGGACAGCAGTCTCCTAGGGAAGGGGGAAAAGGTGGGTTAGATCTTTCTTAACATCTCTCATCATTGCCTTCACTTTTGTATGAATTTGTTCCATTTTTCTTTTTCTAACTTCAAGTTGCATGCTTACTTAATTTTTACCCCTTTCAGGCTTCTTTCTAAGTAAAAATGCTTAAGGCTATTCATTTTCCTCTCAACATTGCTTTAGTTGCATTCATTTTCTTTTTTTCTTTTCTTTTCTTTTTTTTTAGATTTGTTTTTCTTGTCGTATCGTTTTCGGTAAAGTACACGTCTTAATTATGACTTAATGAATTTTATATACACATATACTCCCATAACCACCCCCAGAGCATTTCCAGCACCCGAGAAGACTTCCTGCTTCATGTCCCTTTCTAGTTAGTATGTTCTTCCAAGAGAAACCATTGTTCTTCTTTTTATCACCATAGATTCTTGCCTGTATTTGAACATCGTATAAACGGAATAATAGGGTATATATTCTGATGTGTCTGGTTTCTTTCAGCGGATGTAGTGTCCGTGAGGGCTATCCAGGGTGTCAGTTGTATTATTACTTTGTTCTTTGTGCTGTGGGTTCCTTTCCATTGTATGCATGTATTTACCCTTTCTGCTGTTGATGGGCATTTGGGATGTCGCCTAAGTTTTTATTATGCTGTGTGTGAGTATTTAGTATTTTCTTAGTTCTGAGGATTTTCTAATTTCCATTATTATTTCTGCTTTGATCTGTTACTTTTTTAGAAGTATATTTTAAAATTCCCAAACCAGTTTTTCTTCATTTAGTTGTCTTTTTGTTTTAGATTTCAACCCTCATTCCACTGTGGCTAAAGAACATGGTTTCTTTGATTCTGAATCTTTGCAATGTCTTGAGACGTCCTTTATGGCCTAGTAGATGGTCAGATTTTGTAAGTGTTCCATGTGTGGTTAAGAAGAACGTGTATTCTTCAGCTACTGGCTTTTACACATTACACTAAATCGACTTTGTTCATTGTATTCTTCAAATCTGCTGTAACCTTACTCATTTTTGTCTCCTTGATCTGTTACTGAGAGAAGTGTATTAAGATCTATCATTATGATAGTGAATTTTTAAAAGAATTTTTTGTTTATTTGAGAGAGAGTGCGCACAAGCAGGGGGAGTGGCAGGCAGAAGGAGAAGCAGACTGCTGAGCAGGGAGCTGGATGCGGGACTCGATCCCAGGACCCTGGATCATGACCTGAGCCAAAGGCAAACGCCTAACCAACTGAGCCACCCGGGTAACCCAATAGTGAATTTTTAAACTTTTCATCAGGTCAACTTTGCTTTTTATATTTTTTGACTGTGTTATTAGATAAAAGTTTAGGGGTGCCTGGTGGATGGCTCAGTTGGTTAAGCATCCGAACTCTTGATTTTGGCTTAGGTCATGATCTCAGGGTCGTAAGATCAAGCTACTCCTTGGGCTCCACGCTGGGCATGGAGTCTGCTTAATATTCTCTTTCTCCCTCTGCCCCTCCTCCCCCACCACATGCTCACACTCTCTCTAAAAATTAAAGTGTGGATAGAGGGGCCTGGAAGGCTCAGTCAGGCATCCAACTCTTGGTTTTGGCTCAAGTCATGATCTCGGGGTCATGGGATCGATCCCTGTGTTGGGCTTTGCACTCAGGGGGGAGTCTGTCCCTCTCCCTCTGTTCCTTCCCCCTGCACCCCACTCTCCCTCTCTCAAGTAAATAAATCTTTAAAAAAAATAAAGTTTAGATAAACATTTAAAATCATTTAACAGTGCCGTTCAGTAGAACTTTCTGCAGTGATGGAAAAGTTATTTTCGGCACTCTTCAGTATGATTTCCATTTGTGGCTACTGAAATGTGACTAGTTCTGAGGAATTGAGTGTTTAATTTTATTTACTTCAACCAGTTTAAATAGTCACATGTGGCTACCATAATGAACTATGCAGGTTTAAAGTCTTCATAGTTAATTAAACTTTATTATTATGAAATGACCTTCTTTCTTTCTAGTAAAGCTTTTTCTCTCAAAGTCTATTTTTATCCGGTGTTAATAATACACCAGCTTTCTTTGGTTAGGGTTTTTCCAGAATATCTTTCTATCCTTTTACCTTGTCAGGGGAGAATGATAATTCTTTTGGATTTCTTTTATTTTGGTGAAAGATAAATATAAAATTAGCCATTTTAACCATTTTTTAAAGATTTTATTTTTAAGTAATCTCTATACCCAGTGTGGGGTTCGAGCTTACAACCCTGAGTTCAAGAGTCATATGCTCCACTGACTGAGCCAGCCAGGTGCCCCTCCATTTTAACCATTTTAGGTGGACAATTCAGTTGTCCATTTACATAATTTTTTTTATTTGGAAATAATTTCAAATTTACAGGAAAATGGTAAGAATAATACAAAGAACACTCACATGCTCTTGTTTTTAAAAAAGACTTAGAGAGAGAGAGAGAGAGCATGAGCTGGATGGGGGGCAGAGGGAGGCAGAGGGAGAGGCAGAAGCAGACTCCCGAGATCATGACCTGAGCAGGAAGCCCGAGATCATGACCTGAGCCAAAGGCAGACACTTAAGTGACTGAGCCACCCAGGTGGCCCAAGAACACTCACATACTCTTTAGCCAAGTTTACCTTTCGTGAACATTTTGCCCCGTTTGCTCTTTGTGTATATATACATTTATAAAATGTGTATTTGTGCGCGCGCACACACACAAACACATTTTTTCTCCCCTAAACCACTAAGAGTAAATTGCATATATGCTGGCCCTTTGCCTCTAAATACTTGAATATATATTTCCTAAGAGTCATGGTGCTGAATAGTAATTCATTTATCAATTTCAAAAATTTAACATTGGTGTCATACTTTAGTCTATTGTCCACATTCTGCTTTGGTCAAGTGACTCCATAATGTCTGTTATTTTTTAGTCCAGGACAGCATCCAGGCCAGGATCATCTATTATGTTTAATTGTCAAGTCTTAGTGTGGAACAATTCCTTAGGCTTTTTTTGTCTTTTACAACATTGACACCCTTGGACAGTATAGCCATTTAAAATTTTCTACACGTTTTTCATTTTAATTTTGTATATCTCCTCATAATTAGATTCAGGTGATGCATTCCAGGCTAGAATCCTAAGTAAGTGACATTATGTCCTCTGTGTGTTTCGTTTGGAAGCACACAATTTCCATCTGCTCCTCTTTTGTCATGTGAATTTTGACAACCTGAACAAGAGGTGGTTTGATTTTCCACTGTATAGTTAATATTTTCCCCTTGCCACTATTAATAAGCAATCTGTTGGGGAGATACTTCCAAACCATGCCTATATTCTGCTCTCATCAGAATATGTGATCCCCAGAATATATCCCCCAGTATCATTTACTTTTAACTTTGCCATACTCTTATTTTAGGCAGGTGTCTTATAAATACCTAGAATTTGTTTTTTATTCAATTTAACAATCTCTCCTTTTGAGTTGTCAATTTTAGCCTGTTTATAATTATTATG
Organism: Ursus arctos; assembly: GCF_023065955.2. NCBI lineage: Eukaryota > Metazoa > Chordata > Mammalia > Carnivora > Ursidae > Ursus > Ursus arctos. The sequence continues at coordinate 4,569,213 of NW_026622974.1, forward strand.
AGTAATGATATATTTGGCTTTTATTGCTAAGCTTTTACATTTTAGTGTACCCTTATAATTTTAAGTTTTAGTTATTTCACATATACAAAAATATATATAAAATGCATGTACAGGTAAAAGAAGAATAATAAATTGAACACCTTTATAGATATGCTTCTACCTTGGGTTTTTGTGCATTTTTTCCCTCTTCTTTTGGATTGATCTTTTTTAATTCCTTTTTTTGTCTCTACCAGTTTTGAAAGTCACACATTCTAGTTCTGTGGTTGATTACCCTTATGTTTATAATCTGTATGTTTGACGTGTTAATATCAGTCACCCACCTTCCTGAGCAATAAAAGGGCCATAGAAAATCTTTTTTTTTTAAGATTTTATTTATCTGAGGAGGGAGAGTGGGAGATCACAAAGGGAGAGAGGAAGAAGCACACCCCCCACTGACGGAGAGCCAGATGTGGGACTCAGTCCCAGGACCCTGGGATCATGACCTGAGCCAAAGGCAAACCCTTAACCGATTGAGCCACCCAGGTGCCCCAGGACCATAGAAAATCTTAACTGCAACTCTCAATCCCATCTTAATTGTTACTGTTGTTCGATATTTTAGGATTATCTTTTTTTCCTACCTCTCAAAGAGTCATTATTATTGTCTTTTTCAGTTGATGTTTAGATTTGCTATCATACTAGTTGCTTCCATCACTAATCCTTTTGCATCTTGACCCTTCTTTCTGAGTTCAGTCTCCTTCCTTAAGAACATCCTTTAGAAGTCTCTTCATTGAGGGAGTATTGGTGGAAAACTTTATCAGTGTTTGAGAATGGCTTACCTTCACTCTCATTTAAATACTTTTTTATTGTGATAAGTTTCAAATGTACACAAAGGTAGACAGAATGTGGGGCACCTGGATGGCTCAGTCACTTGAGAGTCTGCGTTTGGCTCAGGTCATGATCCCAGGGTCCTGGGATCAAGCCCCACATTGGGCTTCCTGCTCAATGGGAATTTGCTTCTCCCTTTCTTTTTTTTTAAATTTTTAAAAAATTTTTTAAAAAAGATGTATTTATTTATTTATTTGACAGAGACAGCCAGCGAGAGAGGGAACACAAGCAGGGGGAGTGGGAGAGGAAGAAGCAGGCTCCTAGCAGAGGAGCCTGATGTGGGGCTTGATCCCGGAACGCCAGGATCACGCCCTGAGCCGAAGGCAGACACTTAACGACTGCACCACCCAGGCGCCCCGTGCTTCTCCCTTTCCTTCTGTGTACGCTCTCTCTCTCAAATAAATAAATACATCTTAAAAAAAAAAAAAAGTAGTCAGAATAAACTCCAGTGTACCAACATGGGTCAATTCATGGCCGATCTCATTTCTTCTGTACCCCCACCCACTTTCCCCAGTTCTCAGATTTAAAAGATTAAGGATTCTCTTTTTAAAGGCAAGGACACTACAGTGATCAAACTTGGAGAAATTAATAACAATTCCTAATATCAAACAGTAAAGTGTCCATATTTCCCGTTTTTTCAAGTTTTCAAAATTAATTTTTTTGTTCATTGGGGATCCACACAAAGCCCACACCTTGCATTTGATTGAGCTCTATCTTCCGTCTCCATTAATGTGTAGCTCCTGCTTTCCGTTTTTGCCCCCTTACAACTGTCTGTGGAGGAAAACAGATCTCTTGCCACACAGAGTTGTCCACAGGCCGGATTTTGCTGACTGTATCCACATGGTGTCCTCTGGCCTGTCCTTCTGTCTCTTTCATTTCCAGAAAACAGATCCTTAGATGTAGAAGTTGATTTCGATTTGGGCGTGATTTCTGGGGCAAGAGCTTCATAGGTGGTAGTGTGTACTTCTGTCTGCCTCTGGGACGTCTTAAGATGGGTCAGTGGACTGCAGTGTTGCAAGTGTGCTCTGTAAATTATATGTAGTTTCCTGTCAGCTTTTAATGAGGCGGTCACTCGTTACCATTGCTTAGCTCTGTCGTTTCATTAGGCCGTACAAACTTGCACCATTCTAATTTTGTCATTCCCTATATCAGCCGGAATGTTTTCTCTATAAGGAGAAACTTCCGCTCGGCAACTTTTTGGTTACCCGGAAGTACGGTTTATACAAGAAAGGCTCGATTCTCTCCTCCTCCCCCTTATGTTTAACCAGTTTTCATAATAATGTGTTGGTTCCTCTAGCACCCTCCAAAGATAACCAATGTGGTCTTTTAAAAAAAATATATCATTATGATCTTCTGAATTTTAAGATATTTCATGTGTTTCAATCCAGCGCAGGTGTTACTTTCTTGATGTTCAGACTGTCCCATCTCTAGCCAGAGAGCACCTCTCACATTGGCTCCTTGTGATAGTCTCTGCCTTTGACAGCAGCCTTGCTTTCTAGTATGAGTGACCATCCAGGCTCATGTCGCCTGAGCTGTGACACAGGAGGAGGAAGAGATGCAGCCTAGTGGGTCTTTAAAAACCGTCAGCTCTTTGAGGGCAACACACAGGTCTCTTCTCTCTGGTGTTTCTTTCGTGGAGCCTGCCTGGTGTGGGGCGAGGCACAGGGTGGGCTCCCAGATACATGTGGCGGACCAGGGAGGCAGACACAGAGGAGGCTGAGCTCTGAAAGCTTAACAAGTCACTTCTGTGGGGGCCCTTCTCCCCACAGAGATCAGCAGGAGCAAAGCCTGACTGATAGTACACCCTGGCTGGCCTCAGCCTCTAACCCCCTCGCTCCCCCTGCTCTTTGTCTCTCCCCTTCTCTTCCGTGCTTTCCCAGGTCAGAATCATCCAGCCCTGGACATGGGACCCCATCGGCGGCTGCAGTGGACGTGGCTGGGCCGGGCTGAGCTGCAGTTTGGGGACCAGACCCTCCATGTGTCCACTGTGCAGATGTGGCTGCTGTTGCATTTCAATCAGACAGAGGTGCCCCAGCTCCTTAGCCTCGCTGTCTTCTCTTCTCCCTGTCACCGTTCTCCTCCTAAACTCTGTCCCTTCTTCCATCCTTCCCCCCTCTTATTTTCCTTTCCCCTGACTACCTACTCCTGACTGGCCCTGTTTCTCCTCACCAGGAGGTGTCTGTAGAGACCCTGCTGAAGAATTCTGACCTCACCCCGGAGCTGCTGCTCCAGGCACTTCTGCCCCTCACCTCAGACAATGGCCCTTTGACCCTGCATGAGGGTCAGGGCTTTCCATACAGGGGTAGGTCATCGGGGGGCTGGGCTGTGCCTCTGCTGCTAGGGGGTGGGGCTCTCATGGTGGGCGTGTGGCAGGGAATGAATGGGGTTCCCTTTGCCGCCACTCACCTCTCCCTCCCCTCCTCTGGTGCTGACTGGGAGTGAGTTCCAGGTGTGCTGCGGCTTCGGACGCCTGGGTCCCAGCGCTGTGGGGAGGCCCTGTGGCTGATACCTCCGCAGACATACCTGAATGTAGAGAAGGATGAGGGCCGAACTCTGGAAAAAAAGAGGAACCTCTTGAGCTGTCTTCTTGTCCGTATTCTCAAAGCCCATGGGGAAAAGGGCCTCCATATTGATCAGCTGGTTTGTCTGGTAGGCAGAGGGGACCGTGAAGTTAGGGGAGGGAGAGAGTCAGGCTCAGGGTTGGGGCTTAGTGCCAGGGATCAGCACAAGGGAAGGTAACCTCTCTCAGTACGAGACCTCGTAGGGTGATGTTTGCATCTGGGTTTTCTCTTCCTGACCGAGCACTTAGTTAGACAAGAAGATAGAGACAAGATGTGAGTGTTCACCACGTGCCAGGCCCTATTCCAAGAGTTTGCATGAGTAAGTCATTTAATCCTCACAGCAGTCTTATGGGACAGGTGATGGTGGTGGTGGTATCATCATCATCATCATCATCATCATCATTATTTTATTATTTACTATTATTCCCATTTGACAGAGAAGAAAAGAGGCATGGGAGTTAGTAACGCATCCATAGTCATACAGCTAGTAAGTGGAAGAGCTGAGGATTGAACCTAGGCAGGCTAGCTCCTCTAGGTAAAAGTGGCTTCGCTGTTTCCTCTTTTCCCATCCAGGTGCTGGAGGCCTGGCAGAAGGGTCCAAACCCCCCTGGAAGCCTGGGCCGCACTGTTGCAGGAGGCGTGGCCTGTACCAGTACTGATGTCCTCTCTTGCATCCTGCACCTCCTGGGCCAGGGCTACGTGGAACGGCGCGACGACCGGCCCCAGATCCTGGTGTATGCCACCCCAGAGCCCACAGGGCCTTGCCGGGGTCAGGCAGAGGTCCCCTTCTGTGGCAGCCAGACCACCAAGACCTCCAAGCCTAGGTAGCCATCCTCAGTCCCATTCCCCTGCTGCAAGGGCTCCAAGCCAGTAGGGAGGGATGGGCTCCCCAGGACAGTTGGCGCTGCGGTGACATGGAGGAGGTTTAGTGCCAAAGTCAGGCTCTTTTGTGGGAAGATGCTTCATTTCTCTCTCTGTTTTACCCCATTTTCCCTGCCTCTGTTATTTCTCCCACTTTGCTAGTCCTCATTACCCCTGTCACCCCCTTCTCTGCCTTCCTCACTGGGGGACCTTGTTGTCCCCATCCCCCTAGAGCCAACCCTTAGGCAAGGGACCCAGACACATACCTTCTGTATAGATGTCTCTCATTCTAAGCAAAAAAGAAGTATCACACCGATGCGCATAGAGTGCTGATGAGGCATTCTGCTCTGTGAAATGTACAAACTCTACTTTTCAAGAAGGCTGTTCTACAGAGGAATTTGCCGTAGGATCCCCCTAATTAGCTGGCACCCCTAAAGCTTGTCCCGTCACATCCAGTTCACCGAGTGTTGTTCCGGCACTACTTTTAGGCCTGCCCCTGCACTGCGTGTAAAGAGAGTTCTCTAGAGGAGTCGCTTGCATACACATCACATGGGGATCTCATTAAAACGCAGATCCTGATTCAGTGGAGCTCCCTGTGATACTCAGGCTGCTGGTCCTTGGCCCATATTTGAGTAGTAAGGCCGTAGACTTTGGTTTCTCACCAGACGGATCGCTGGTGTTTGGGGTGGGGTTTACAATGGGATTATCCCATCCATCCACTGTGGGGATCCTGTCCACCCTTAGCATCCAGATCCCTGCCCACCAGATTCCCGGAGTGCCCAAAATCACTGTGACAGCCCGCCCCAGCCCTCGCGTACAGATGCTTCTGTGGAGAGCCACGCTCTGACTATGGGTTCAGGTGGTCATCCTGGGGCTGGTTAAGCGCACACAAGCAGGGGCGCACAAGTGGGAGCTGAGGGCCAGGGGAGGGGTTCGCTTAGTAGATAAGCAGGGCAGGGAGATGGATTGCTGCCTCTTCTCTCCCCTCAAGCCCAGAAGCTGTAGCCGCCCTGGCCTCTCTCCAGCTGCCTGCAGGCCGCACCATGAGCCCCCAGGAGGTCGAAGGGTTGATGGAGCAGACGGTACGGCAGGTGCAGGAGACGCTGAACCTAGAGCCCGATGTAGCTCAGCACCTTTTGGCTCATTCTCACTGGGGTGCTGAACAGCTGCTGCAGAGCTACAGTGATAACCCCGAACCCCTGCTGCTGGCAGCTGGGCTGTGCCTACCCCAGGCCCAGGCTGCCCCCGCACGCCCCGACCACTGCCCTGTGTGCGTCAGCCCGCTGGAGCCCGACGACGACTTGCCCTCCCTCTGCTGCAGGCACTACTGCTGTAAGGTGAGGCCCCGCCTGTTTCTCACCTGCCCCGGCTTTCCACCTGCAACACAATTCCTTGGCAAGTCTGGGGTTCGACCCCAGCACTGCCATTTCCTAGCTGGGGCAATGTTGGACAGGCCGCTTAGTCCCTCTCAAACTGGTTTTGTCATCTGAAAGGGTGCCACCAGCCTCAGCATTCTGAAGAGTGGTTGTCAGGATCCAGCACTAATGTATCAGTGGCTAAAACTTTGCTACATATTATAATCACTGGGAGCTTTTAAAAATCCTCATGCTCGGGGCGCCTGGGTGGCACAGCGGTTAAGCGTCTGCCTTCGGCTCAGGGCGTGATCCCGGCGTTATGGGATCGAGCCCCACGTCAGGCTCCTCTGCTATGAGCCTGCTTCTTCCTCTCCCACTCCCCCTGCTTGTGTTCCCTCTCTCGCTGGCTGTCTCTATCTCTGTCAAATAAATAAATAAAATCTTAAAAAAAAAAAAAAATCCTCATGCTCGTGTCACCCGGGCAGCTCAGTCGGTTGAGCACCTGACTCTTGATTTTGGCCTCAGGTCATGATCTCAGGGTTGTGAGATCGAGCCCTGCATTGGGCTCCATGCCCAGCATGGAGCCTGCTTGGGTTTTCTCGCTCTGTCCTTTTTTCCTGCCTTTAAAAAAAAAAATCCTCATATGCTCAAACTGTAACCCAGACCATTTAATCAGAATCTTGAGGTGAAACCCAGGCATCTGAAGTTTTATTTTATTTTTTTTATATTTAAAAATTTTTTACTTTATTTTTTATAAGATTTTATTTATTTATTTACTTGAGAGAGAGAAAGAGTAGGGGAAGAGGGACAAGCAGACTCCATGCACAGAGCCCAGACCGGGGTTCGATCCCATGACCCGGAGATTATGACCTGAGCCGAAATCAAGAATTGGATGCTTAGTCTGCCTTCGGCTCAGGTCATGATCCCAGCGTTCTGGGGTCGAGCCCCGCATCGGGCTCCCTGCTCAGTGGGAAGCCTGTTTCTCCCTCTTCCACTCCCCCTGCTTGTGTTTCCTCTCTCGCTGCCTCTCTCTGTCAAATAAATAAAATCTTAAAAAAAAAAAAAAATTGGACACTTAACCGACTGAGCCACCCAGGTGCCCCATTATTTTTTGAAGATTTTACTATTTATTTATAGCACAAGCAGGGGGAGGGGCAGAGGGAGGAGGGGAGAGAGAATCTCAAGCAGATTCCACACTGAGCACAGAGCTCCGTGTGGGGCCGATCCCATGACCCTGAGATTGTGACCTGAGCCAAAACCAAGAGTCAGATGCCTAACTGATTAAGCCACCCAAGTGCCCTAGGCATCCGGAGTTTTAAAAACTCAGGTGATTCCAGTGCTCAGGGTAGGTAGGTAGATAACGCACACACGTAAACCCTACACCACGGTACTTCATAAGTGAGAAGCGTTATTAAATTGGTGATGACAGTAGTTTATGGTTTCCTTATCACCAAGTCTCTTTATCTCAGAACATCATCACTTACCATATATTCTCATTGAATACAAACATGAAGGGGATGGTGTAAAACAGAGAATAACACAGAAGTGGAGGGAATTACGGGAAGCCAGGTGTTGCCACTGTGAAGTGGAGCAGAGAAGGCTCTAGACGGGGGAGTGAGTGGTCCTCACTGGCAGGGGAGAGGGCCTGAGGTGCAGGGACCCAGGGTGCTGAGTGTCACATATTCCCTGCCTCACAGCTCTGAGAACTGGTCCCAAGCCCACATACCTCAGCTTAGCAGGACGAGCAGGCTTGTTGCCGTGAATCTAGCTGCCTCTGCCAACAGCGTCTCCCCAGGGGTGGGTGATCCGGGACTTGAGTATTGGCTTCGTGTAGACGGGTACTTTCTCTCACTCCCTTTTGCTCGGCTTCAAGTTACTCTTCCCACACCATTGCCTGCACTCCCATTTTCCCAGGTTCTGAATTATTTCCTTTCTACTTCACTTCATCATTCAACTAATGTTTGTCATGAACTCACTGTGTTCACAGCACCGGGTGCTGCTTTATGAGGGGGGGGGAAATCCCAGCAAGAAATGACCTAAGAGCTAATAATACGAGCAGCTAATACTTATAGGGGATGCGTTCTGGGCCGTTCCACTGTGACATGCGTTATCTTGCTTAATTTCCTCGGTAGTTGCGTGAGGTAGGTATTTTTACTGTTACCATTTTGCTGGAGACAGATGGAAGCGCCCGGAGGAGAAGTCACCTGCCCAAGGTCAGGATTCGGACTTGGGCAGTCTGGCTCCAGGGCCCTCCCTCACACTCTAATGACAAGTGCAGGAAGGAAATACAACAGGGTCATGTCTTAGGAAGTGACCCAGGTGAGGAGTGGGGGAGGGGCCTGTCAGGGACTTCAGATTGGGGAGGTCAGGGAAGGCCATCCCGAGGAGGTGACGATCTAGGGGAAGAGAGTGACAGAGGGGACAGTGAGTACGAAAAAGCTGAGCCTGGTGGCTAAAGCACAGTGACGTGGTGGGATAGCAGAGGGAGAGATTTGGGAGGGAGACGGGGGCCCACTTGGGTTGGGATTGGCAGACGGTGGGCTTGATTTCACGGAAAGCCACGGTGGGGTCAAGCAGGGGAGTGATAGGAATGATGTGATTTATATTTTTGAAAAGGTGACTGCTTGTGGAAGAAGGACTTGGGCGGATCAAGCGTGGAAGCAGGGCACGCATTGGGAGACTTGTACCAAGAGCCAGGAGGTGGTAGGAGTTTGGCCCAGGGTCAGCCGTGAGGAAGGAAGCAGACGGATTGCTGTACATCAGGAGGGAGAGCTGACAGGGCTCGGCGGAGCCAACGTGGGGACTTAGGACAAGGGAATCAAGGGTGCTTCTTGGGTGCTTCCTCTGACCATGCTTTCTGACCTGAGTATCCGGGTGGATGAGATGTGTCATCCGCTGAGTTGAGCAACATGTTGGGGCTGGGGCTCGGTGTGGAGGGCAGGTTTTCGAAGAGAAATTCAGTCTGTTCTGGCCATGGGAAGTTTGAGCTTCGTGTTGGACACCTGTCTGGGACAGGGGAATTTGGAATTAAGTCGAGAGGCCTGGCTAGCATCCCGTAGGGAAAGAGAAGCAGGCCCAGGGTGCCGAGCCGCGCAGATCCTCCTGCAGAGTTGTAGAGACAGGAAGACTGGGGAAAACAGGCACACTAGCCAAGTCCCAGCCAAGGAGGAGCCTTGGGCAGCACAGTGCAATGCAAGAGCACTCCGAGAAGGGAAATCCTGGGGCTTGCGGCTGTCCGAGGAGGCTTTTGCGTGTGAGCCTTGAGTGACAGGCAAGGTTGGCGGGGCAGGAGGGGGATACAGGCTGGAGACTGCATTCCAGGTGGGCTGGACAGGGAGGACAGCAGAAGCTAGAAGAAGCCATGGCAGAGGGGCTCCTTAGGGAAGTGGGAGGGGCTCCAAACTGAGAGGCCGGCCTTTGAGCTCTAGGCCATAAGGGACCCTATCGGGCCTGTGTGCTTGCGAGTGTGTGGTCTGAATTTGGAGCGTTTTCCTGTTTTATCTCAAAAATGCAGGAATTCTGCATTCAACTTCCCAGTTTACCCAGATTTGTTTCACTATAAAAGGGTTTTGTTTTGTTCTGTTTAGTACTTTGCTTTGAGTAAAAATAGTCGGGTAAGGCACTTTTCATTTGCCCTGGAGCTTTGGTACCACTGATAAGGATTCACACCCTCCCCCGGGGTCTAGATGCATCATCTTGGAAAGCTCTACAGTGGGCAGTGTGAAGGAAGGGGGTCATTAATGGAGTGTTTTAGGAGGCTCAGGCTGCTGATCACACCTAAACCAAGTGGATTGCATGGAGGAGGGATCGGGGCAGGAAGACCACTTATGGGGACAAACTCCTGCTGCAATTTAGGGGTGACGGGATAATGGCCTGATTTAGGGTGGCGAAGTGACGCAGGAGCTAGAAAAGGATCGAGAGATGTGAGGCTTCCGACACCGGTGACTGGGATTGGGGGGAGGCGGTGGGTGAGGCTGTTTTGTGAAGAGGCTGGGTCTGGAGAGATGGGAGCAGCGAGGAGCCAGGAGAGCAGATGAGTGGGGAGGAGAGGCCACGGCAGCGTTCACAGTGTCCAAGGTCAGCTGGTGGGGAAAAGGCGCCCTACTGCCCCAGCCCTCCTTCCTCTCCGACTTTCTTGCTTTCTCCAAATCTTTCTTAGCACTTGAATCATCTCCTTTTTCTTGATTCTCTTACCCATTCCCTCCATGTCCATCCCAGCAATAATTAAAATGAGACCACTGTCCTGACCCACACATTCTCAAAGGGAGCTGTGATTTGGGCCAATCCCGGGAAAACCCATAAAAGCCAGAAAAGTTAGGGTCCGGTTTGAGGTTGCTCGGGAGCAGGCTTGTCTCTGGCCTTCCATATTGTCAGGGATGGGTGCTAGGTGAGTTACCAGGACACCAGCATCCTGTGCTGCTCCCCCGCTGTCCCTGAGCAGCCCCTCCTTCCCCCCCAGTCTTGCTGGAATGAGTATCTGACAACTCGGATTGAGCAGAACCTTGTGTTGAATTGCACCTGCCCCATTGCCGACTGCCCTGCGCAGCCCACTGGAGCCTTCATCCGGGCCATTGTCTCCTCCCCGGACGTCATCTCCAAGGTAGCCCCTCTTCTGTGGGAGGCGGCGGTATGCAGCCAGAGGGGCAGGCCCCAGGGAGTGGACTGACATGCAGGGGACGGGGTGGGGAGGGGTGGTGGTTACAGAGGTGTGTCCTGGAGAGCCATGCCCTCACCTGGTGGTGCCTATGTCTCCACAGTACGAGAAGGCCCTCCTGCGTGGCTACGTGGAGAGCTGCTCCAACCTGACCTGGTGCACCAACCCCCAGGGCTGCGACCGCATCCTGTGCCGCCAGGGCCTGGGCTGTGGGACCACCTGCTCCAAGTGTGGCTGGGCCTCCTGCTTCAACTGTAGTTTCCCTGAGGTGGGTACCTGCCCAGCCCTGCCCCTGAGCAAGGCCTATACCCCTCATCTGCCAGCACCCCTCTCTGCCACACACACACACACTCACACTCACCCACTCTGTCTTGTCCTCACCCTCTGCCATCGGGTTGAGCTCTGTTCCTCCGCCTGCAGTCCTCCACATGCAACCTCCCTCCTCTGCACACCCACGGCACCACCCTTGGCCAGGGCTCAGGGCTCGGCCGTGTCCTCCCGGCCCCCTCCTGCTCTAGGCACACTACCCTGCCAGCTGTGGCCACATGTCCCAGTGGGTCGATGACGGCGGCTACTACGACGGCATGAGCGTGGAGGCCCAGAGCAAGCACCTGGCCAAGCTCATCTCCAAGCGCTGTCCCAGCTGCCAGGCTCCCATTGAGAAGAACGAAGGGTGTCTGCAGTAAGGGGGGTACTGCGGGCGTTGGTGGGGTCAGAGGTCACGGGAGAGGGTGGGAGGCCTGGAGGTATGGAGGGCCCGTGGGGCTTACCAGAGAGCTGAGCAGAGGAGGGCAGTCACCACCCCTGTCGTGGCAACCTCCGGTGACTGCTGCTCCTTTACGCTCCTTCCCCTGCTTTTAAGTCTGCACTGTAAGGGGCTTGGAAGCGAGGGTGCGTGCACTAGGGATTGGTAAGGTTAGAGACTGTCAGGGCACGGAGGGGCCAGGGCAGGTTCAGTGGGGCCTCCAGGCCTCATCCGGGTGTTCCCAGTTCCCGGGTGTTGCTCTGACCAGCCAGCTTCCTCCTTAGTATGACCTGTGCCAAATGCAACCACGGATTCTGCTGGCGCTGCCTCAAGTCCTGGAAGCCAAATCACAAAGACTATTACAACTGCTCTGCCATGGTAAGGGGCCAGGGCTGGGGCCGGGGCCGGGAGGCCCAAGGGCAGTCGGGATGGCATGCTGGGCAGAGTGGGCTCTGTGTCCTGAGCAGCCGAACAGCTGTTGGGACAGAGGCTCAGTGGGAAGACAGAAGCCACCTGGGCCTGCAGGTGCTGGGAGTTCTGTCCTGGGAGGTCCGTGCCTCCTCAGAGGCACTAGGCCAGAGCAGAGCAGAGGCCGGGCCTCACATCAGAGCCAGGCACCGCTGCTTAGTAGGTGGCTTTGGGCCAGTTGCCTTGCCCACGCCTTGGCACCCTCTGCTGCAGAAGGGGACAGTGATGTGACCTACTTCAGAGTCAGGATTAAATGAAAAGGTCTGGGTGAAGTGTCCGAAGGCCTGTATGCCGGGGTGCCTGGTGTGTTCACGCCGTCCTGCCCAGCAGAGCACCCCAGAGCCCTCCCTCTCAATCTGTCCCTACCAGGTGAGCAGAGCAGCTCGCCAGGAGAAGCGGTTTCAGGACTATAACGAGAGATGTACTTTCCATCACCAGGCCCGGGTGAGCAGGGAGCAAACAGTTGCGTGGGTGAGAAGGTCGAAGGGCTGGGGTGGACGGCCGGCCAGGGGCCCAAGATCCGCATGGAGTGGGTGCCAAGCCGTTGTGGGCGGGCGGGGAGGGCTGCCCGCCGCCCTGATCCCCTCACCCTGCACAGGAGTTCGCTGTGAGCCTGCGGGACCGCGTGTCTGCCATCCACGAGGTGCCACCCCCCAAATCCTTCACCTTCCTCAGTGACGCCTGCCGGGGACTGGAGCAGGCTCGCAAGGTCGGGGTGGGGGTGCTGGGGGCGGGGCCGCGGGACTCTGACCCTGTGGGATGGAGGGCATGAGGCAGTGGGGGTGGGGAGGTGCCAAGGCTGAGCAAGGCAAGGCCGACGGGGGCTCCACAGGTGCTGGCCTACGCCTGCGTGTACAGCTTCTACAGCCAGGACGCGGAGCACGCGGACGTGCTGGAGCAGCAGACCGAGAACCTGGAGCTGCACACCAACGCCCTGCAGATACTCCTCGGTGCGGCCCGCCCCCCCGCCCGTTTGCACACTCCTTTCCCATCTGCACGCCCAGCATCCCCTCCCAGCAAACAGTGGGCAAACAGCACTCCCAACCCAGCTCCCCACCGCACTGTCCTCATTCTTCACAGCCTTATCACCGATAACAGCCTTTTAGAATTCAGGTATGAGGGTACGTGGTACTTGCCGTAAGGTGCCTGAGGGCACAGGCCTTCACCTGACCTGTTCAATTACCGTCTGCCTCCCTCCACTGGGACGGAGGTGCCCCGAGAACGAATGTCTAGTCTAGAGCCCTGCCTGGCAGGTGTTGGTAGGACTTGGTAGACGTTCAGTAGGTGTTTGAAGGAAGGAGTGGAAGGAGGGAGGGAGCCCCTGTGCCTTGCCCCCTCTGCAGAGGAGACGCTGCTGCGGTGCCGAGACCTGGCCTCATCCCTGCGCCTCCTGCGAGCCGACTGCCTTAGCACGGGCCTGGAGCTGCTGCGGAGGATCCAGGAGAGGCTGCTGGCTATTCTGCAGCATTCTATGCAGGTGCACGGCCCACGCGGGCCTCCTGGGCCCAGCACAGCCCCTGCCCTGGGGGGGCTGCAAAAGGAAAGGCAGCGAAGAGGAAAGGGCTGTGTGGAGACCTGGGCGCGCACCCAGCTCCTAGGCCAGCCTCCCAGATGCAGCTGGGCTCTGCCACTCAGCCACCTGGCGAGTGCTACAGAATGGTCTGCCCACATCAGGGGTATTTGCCCAGATGTGTGCTCACTCTGGGAACTTTCCCATAGTTCCCAAGTGGGACGTTGGGATCGGGATCCACTGAGGTTCTTCCCAGGTCTGATACACTGACGTTTCGTCTAAACGAGGAGACCTGTCCTTGGGGAGCTTACAGAGGAGTAAATAACTTGGGCAGACAGGACAGGAACATACACCGTTAGCTCCCGAAGCGCGGGGATGGGGGGGCCTCACCAGCATGACCCATGTCCCCAGAGACCGCCCGAGTTCCGGGACACGCAGGCTTGGGGCTGTGGAGTCCCGGGATGACGGAGAGGAGGTGGGAGCACCTCTGTGGGGGAGGCCAGCAGAGAACGGTGGGTGAAGGAATGCTGGGCAGAGGCCCAGGTCCTCCTCTACTCTCCGACTTCCCACATCTCCCCGGCTCCTCGCCAGGACTTCCGGGTTGGTCTGCAGAGCCCATCGTTAGAGGCCCGAGAGGCGAAAGGATCCAACGTGCCTGGCAGTCAGTGAGTAGGGTGGGCAGAGCCGCTGCAGGGGCGTGGGCGCCGTGTGGCTTCGCCTGGGGCTGAGGATGGCGCTCTCCCTCCCTCCCCAGGTCCCAGGGCTCCTCGGGGCTGGAGGTAGATGAGGAGGACGATGACGACGACGATGATGACGACGGGCCCGAGTGGCAGCAGGACGAGTTTGATGAGGAGCTGGACAACGACAGCTTTTCCTATGACGAGGAGTCTGAGAACCTGGACCGAGACACTTTCTTCTTCGGTGACGAGGAGGAGGATGATGAGGCCTATGACTGAGGGGCAGGACACAGGGAACACCTGGAGCCAGCCCTGGATGAGGGCCGAGGGGGTGAGGTCGCCCCTTCCTGCCATCGTTGGGGGAGGCGATTCCCAGTGTCTGCAGTACCTTCTGTTTACTGAATACACTTTTTTCCAAATACTTCTCTGGAAGCAGTCTGCGCAGCTGCGTCCCCAAAGGCTAGCATCAGCTCCCCGCTCCCTCTACATACCCCCAACCCTCATTCTTCACTTTTCTTTTAGACCTCTAGACGCTTGTGTTCTCAGAAAAGGCACCAAGCAGACCAATTTGACCTAAGCTGACAAAGGGAAATGAAGGTCCACACGGTCCAGGGCCAGGTACAGGCCTGTCGGCTTGCCCCAGACCCCACCCAGCATCAGAGGAGACGGAGAAACAGCCACCACCGCCCCCCCCCCCCCGCCCCAGCCTTCCTCCAAACTCTTGAACGTTCCTGGCAGGAGTCTGAGAGCATTAGGAAGTACTCTCTCTTGGGGAGCCTGGGGTACAGAATGTTAACAGGTCTCTCTGCATCTTGAAGTGAAGCAGGAAAGAAAAGGATATTCCTGAGGACCTGTCCCGCCCCCCCCAACTCATATAGACATAGGTAGAATTTTAAACATACCTTTTAATTTGAAACTGGGGCAAAGAGGTAGGAAGGGTACTAGGGCAGAGTCTGGGATTAGAAGAATTAACAAAGTGGGGTTAAATGGAGCAGTTGGGTCAGGGGAGGCAGCCCCCTGCTAGGGAGGGTCAGCCTCAAAGTAACGATCCAGCATGGCCTCCACCTGGCCCTCCTCGTAGTCCAACACCTGGAACCTTGAGCCATCTGCTGCTCCTCGGATCATGGCTGAAAGCACTGGGGAGGGCGGAGGGAGGTGAAGGTGTCTTCCATCCACGCTCCCTCTCTCCACTCCCTTCCCATTCTGGGGGGTAGGCACTGTCCTCAGAGCCCCCAAGGGCTGGGTCTGCAGAAAGCTGGGGCGGGAGGAGGGGCTGCCCAGGGCTTGGAGCACTCACCTCGGCCAGACTGCGGACGGAAGAGGCACAGGACCCGCTTATTGAGGGCCACGGCCCGGCCCAGCTCGTAGCCCACACCCAACGATGGCTGGGTCACTTCTGCCACCACCACTGGGAAGAAAGAAGAGACTGCGCTCAATATCTGGGGCTTACTAAGGGACAGATGACAGAGTCTTGATGTGGTGAGAAGGGTACTCCCAGGTGTGGACGACAGGCATGTCCAGGGGATCTAACACCCCAGAGGGGTTTGTGGGTGGGAGGGGGGACCGCTCACCATCTGCCTGCTGCAGCCAGGCCAGGTCCCGCTCATGGATGAGCCTGTCACCCCCAGCAGCCTCTTCCCCTGTGGAGGAGGAAAAGCTGGTTAAGGCCAGGCCCCTGCCTGGTCCTCAGCACTCAGTACCTCTCCTCTGCCCTCGCCACCCCCATATGTGTCCTGCTCAGGCAGGGCAGGAAGGCATGCTAGGTGACCTCCGAGGACCCACTCGACACTAAAGCTCCAGGGAAAGGATGAAATGGAATAGTCACAAGAAAACTTCCAGGAGAGATGTGGTCAGGGCCAGATGAGGGATACAGAGGAGACTACGGGAAGGACTATACCTCACTGTGGGTCAGGGATCAGAGATGGAGAGGAATAGCCGCCTGGGGCGCGGGAAAACGGCAGGCAGGAGCAAGAGCCCCCGCCCGTGCAAAGAAAGGCTGAACGACCAGAGCCTGACCAAGTGCTTCTCCAGCTTCGCTGGGCACCAGCATCAGCTGACAGCTTGAGAGCACGCCGGCTGCTTCATGAGCTCTCCGGGCGATTGTGAGCCCCACCAAACTTTGAGCACCAGTGCGGGAATACAACGTGGTGGGAAGGATGGTAGGAGTGGCTCTAACGGGTCAGAGGCGAAGCCTCTCAGTTCAGGCTTGAAGAAATGTTACTGCTCCAATCAGAGCAGAATCCCTGGAGAGCTTGTTAAAAATACATCCTAAGCCTTCACCCCAGATGGCGACGTGCACCTGCATTTTAAACAAGTTCCTTCACACTACATTTGAGCACACTAAATTCCAGAACCACTGGGGGAGGGGGGCATGGACAGGACATGCCCTGAAACCAAGGAACCTTTAAGTTTCAGGGTCCCGCACCTGCACAGACCCTTTCCAACGCCCTAGCAGTTTTGGTTTGGGATTTCACCTGATGAGGGAGAAGGCAAGCTGAGAACAAAGCACAAGCTGACGGGGCAACCCCCGCCCCACCCCGAGGTGGGATCTGCGGGACCTTCCTCAGGCACTCCTGCCTGCCCTAAACTAACAGAAGGAAACACAAATGGTGAACTCATAGAGACCACAGCCAGGAGGACAGGAGTCTCCCATCAGTTTACCAATGTCTTAGTGATTTACAAGGAAAAAGCATTCTTATCAATAACCTAACTTCCAGAGAACCATAACTCAATTTCCTGGAGCCCTAACATCACTCTCCCCTCCACAGGGATGTCGGAAACAAAAGTAGAAGGAAATGCAGGTAAAAATGAAATGCCCTTAGAACCTGCCGCCCAGTGACAAGTACTTGAGGCAGGCAGAGTATAATGTTCCTCCAGGAAGCTCCCAACAGTCTTAATGCTTTGCTACAGGGAAAACCACCTTAGCCTGACAATGGCAAGCCCTCCAGTATCTTCTTCAGCATACCAAAGCCCTCTTGGACACCTTCCTTTTTCCTTACCTCTCCCAACTCTCAAGTATATAATCAGCCATTCCTCGCAACCCTAGTGCAGCAGCTCTTTCTGCCCACAAGTCCTGTACCTGCGCTTATAAAATCACCTTTTTTCCACCAAAAACATTTCAAGAATTCTTTCTTGGCCACGGCTCTGGACCCCAACCTCACCAACATTCCAAAAACTACATCACACCTTTTTAAAGAGGTCTCTCAGAATTGCGTTAGATCCCACAAAACCTGGCTCCGCTCCTGGGTCTGGCGAGGGGAAAGCACTTAAAAGTTTTTCTGAGCAGAAGTGCAAAGAGTTCTAGGCACAACTTTCAAACTAGAAGACTCGCGGAGATTCCAGACCAAAACTGATAAAAGCCACGCTTTAGAAAGACCCAGCAGCCAGGAAGTAAACAGCCTGATGAGAGGGCGTGAGAGAGATGGTGGCGGGGAAAACGGGGGGTTCGTGGGGTCCAAGAGAGGGCGGATACTTTGACCGCCAAGGGGGAAGCAGGTGGGGGAGCAGATGGCTGCGCGTGAGGCGGGAACTGCAGCAGCCCCATTCATTCTCACTCTGCTCCTCCCTGCTCCGTCCCTGGAAAGAGGAGAAGAAAGTTCTCCAGGAAAGAATCAAAGTCAAGAGAACAAATGAACGCGGAGCCCGGCCTCCCACCCGCAAGCTCCCTGGGACCCACGCTGTCCGAGCTCTGCCTCCCTTCCCGGCTTGGCAGGAGGCGACGGTCTCCGGGCCAGGGGGACCCGCGGCCGGAGTGCAATCTAGGTAGCGGGGCGGGACCCGCCCGCCTCACCGCGCCGCGCCGCCCGAGCCCAGCCGCCCGCCTCACCGCGCGCGCCCAGCTCGGCGGCCGCCACGTGCTCCGTGAGCACCGCCCCGAAGCGCCGCAGCCGCGACACGATCCGCCCGTACAGCGCCCGGTCCTCGCGCCCGCCGCGGACGCTCCCGCAGAAGTACAGCGCCCGGCGGCCCGGCTGGCCCGGCTGGCCCGGCTCTCCGCGTTCCCCCGCTCCGGACACTGCCGCCGCCATCCCGCCGCCGCCGCCGCCGCCGCCGCTCCTTTCCCCGCGCCAGGGGGCGCCCGCTCGCGGCCACGTGACCCGGCCGGCCCAGGACTCCGCCCTGGGTCCCCGGAGGCGGCTCCTGCGAGCTGGGGGCGAGCTGGGAGCCCGGCGTTAGCCTCCGGACGCTGACGACGGCACGGCTGGAAACCCATGGCCTCCCGGGCTTGGTCGCTGCAGCTGGTCGCCTACACTCCAGCCCTCCTGCGCCCCTCGGCCCGGGCCTTCCCCCATCGCAGCGAGACGCAGGTGCTTGCTCTGGTGACCCTACCTCCCTAACCCCACCTCCTACGACTCTCACTTTCTGCAGCCACGCTGGCTTTCTTGGCCCTTCCTCAAGCATGTTGGCCATGCCCTCTGCATTTGCTGTAGCCTGGAACCTTCTTCTCCCAGGTAGCTCCCTGGAGCACTCCCTCACCTCTTCCCTGTCTTCACAGGTCACCTTCCCTGACCATCCTATTCAACATGGCAGCCTCCTGTTTCCTATCCTCCCCATTGCCCTTCCCTGCCTTACCTTTTATCCTGCTCCCCAGCACACTGATGAATTTTATTGTCTTTCCCTATGCAGTAGAATGTAAGTCCCCAGGAGGGCAGGAACTTTTCTCTGTTTTGTTCACTGCTATATCCCTAGCTTCTAGAACTGTGCTGGACACAGAGGAACGATTTATCAAATATTTGTTGAATGAATGAGTGCTTCAGCTGAGAAGCTATATTTGCCAGCACTTTGTAATCTGCCCAGCCCTACAGTAGGCTGATGGAGATAGGATCTTCAGGGAGGCTGGCACACCATTGTTCACTGGTAACACCAATTATAACCCCTCATTATGTGATGAAAATAAAGAAACACAGGACAAAAAAAAAAAAAAAAAAAAAAATCAAATGGAACAAGAGAGTCCTTGGTGGAAAGTGAGTCCTGTGACCCCAATACCATTCCCTAGAGGAAAGCTCTGTCGGACTTCCTTCCAAATTCTTCCTGAATGGTAACTATAAAATACCAGAGTATGGGGTTACAGGGCCGACACAGTAATAATTTTTAAAAATGCAAAGACAGGGCGCCTGGGTGACTCAAGTTAGCTGAGCCACTGACTCTTGATTTCGGCTCAGGTCATGATCTGAGGGTCATGGGATCGGGCCTTGCTTGCTCGCTCGCATGCACACTCTCTCTCGCTCTCAAATAAATAAATAAATCTTAAAAAAAATAAATAAATAAAAATGCAAAGGCACAGGGGGGCCTGGTGGGCTCCCTTGGCAGAGCATAAGACTCTTGATCTCAGGGTTGTGAATTCGAGCCCCACATTGGGTGTAGACATTACTTAAATAAATAAACCTAAAAAAAGTGCAAAGACACAAGAGATTTTCGGATATCTCTGCCCCCTGGTGGGCCCAGCCACAGGTACACAGACCATGGGCCAAACATGTATGCAGAGCCGTCTGATAGTGCCCCAGGCCCCCTCTCTCACACACACTCACACGCACCTTCAGGCCCCTTTAGGAAAGAAGCCTCGTGTGCCAGATGACGTGATGGGCACCTTCCTCTACCCTTTACCCTGGCTCACGCCTTCCTTCCGTTCTTCCCACAGAGAGGAACCCGTATACGCATGTACAGACACCGCATCTTATTTCTGCCTCTGTGTCTTAAAGAACATAGACTGGCCTCTATCTCCTCAGGGCCCGCACGGTGATGTGGCTGGCCTCCCCTTCCCACCTCAGGCTGAAGGAGAAAGAAGAGAAGCACTGGCAAGCAAGGCCCTGAAGTTGGCTCTCTGTCCGCTGTCCGGTGGGGGGTGGAGAGGTGGAGGATGCAGAGCCAGCGGTGGCTCCCAGCTCGGTCCTCCAGCTCCACGCAGGGAGGCCCGAGGTGGGAGGATGGGGATGGCATGGGGGCAGTGAGGCAGGTGGGCAGTCTAGTGAGGCAGCCTGAGGGGGCGCGGATGGAATCCTAGTCCCGTGAACTCGTCAGACAAGTAACTACTTGCCAGCTCTGTGACCTGGAGCAGGATCCTTAAAGCCTCTGAGCCTCAGTTTCCTTGTCCCGAAGTAAGAAATGTTACCCGCCTCACACAGTTTGTTCGCACGGTGCAGTTCTGACGAAGTTCGTGGGAGCGCTTTACAGAGCACCAGGTGCTCTACAAATGACACTCAGTGTTCGGTCCCACAGAACTGTTGGCATGACAGACAATGCCAAACTTATATACACAGTGCATAATTCCCTTAAAAATTGTTTTATGTCTGTTTTTTTTTTTAGAGAAAGAGCACTCACAGGTGGGGGGAGGGGCGGGGGGAGAGAGAGAGAGAGAGAGAGAATCTTAAGCAGGCTCCATGCCCAGCACAGAGCCTGAGCTCAACCTCACAATGCTGAGATCCTGACCTGAGCTGAAGTCAAGAGTCCAACGCTTAACCAACTGAGGCACCCAGGCGCTCCCACCCATAATCCCATGTAAATGATCTGCTTTCTGTCTCCAAACAGGGCTTTTCTGGACATGTCATTTAAATGGAATCATTTAACATCGATGCTCACAAAATATTATTAAATTTTACACTTACAATTGATAGAATGTATTGATATGTAAATTATACTTCATAAAGCTGTTTTTTAAAAAGCCAAACTAAAGCAGGGGAAATAGGGAACGATGTAATGAGCCTCAACAATTATCAATTTATGGCCAATCTGGTTTCATCTCTGTACCCAAACTGAATTTCCTTGCTCTACTGTTTGTTTTTTTTTTAAGATTTTATTTATTTATTCGACACAGAGAGAGATAGTGAAAGAGAGAGCACAAGCAGGGGGAGGGGCAGGCCGGCAGAGGGGGAGGGAGAAGCAAGCTCTCCGCTGATCAGAGAGCCTGATGTGGGGTGGGGCTCAGTGGAGGACCCTGGGATCCTGTCCTGAGCCGAAGGCAGACGCTTAACCCACTGAGCCACCGAGGCGCCCCACTCTACTGTTTCGACGCAACTTCAAGGTTGCATTTTTTTGGTGAATATTTTAATATGTACCTTTAAAAGGTACTCTTTTAATTTTTATTTTATTATTTTTTAAGATTTTATTTATTTATGTATTTATTTATTTATTTATTTATTTATTTGAGAGAGAGAGAGAGAGCAGGAGGGAGAGGGAGAAAGAATCCAAGGCAGACTCCCTGCTGAGCCCAACATGGGCTTGATCTCAGGACCCCTGAGATCACAATCTGAGCTGAAACCAAGAGTCAAACACTTCACCTACTAAGCCACCCAGGCACCCCAAGATACTCTTTAAAAAAAAAATTAACCATAATACCATTATCCCAGCTAAAATACTTAACAAGATTTTTTTAACATCATCAAGTATTCTACCACAGTTCAAATCTCCAGTTGTCTTAGAAAAGTTATAAATGTTCGTTTCCAGTTTGTTTAAAAGCAGAAGCCACATATAAGTCCACAGGTTCTGATTGGTTGATATATCTTTTGAGGCTATTTGAATCAACATGTTACCGCTGCATATCGTCTCCCCCCAGTCCCCTCATTTGTTCTGCTGAATTTCCTATAGTCTGGAGTTTACTGATTATGTACCTGTGGTGTCATTTAAAGTGTTGTCTGGGGGCGCCTGGGTGGCTCCGTCGGTGAAGCGTCTGCCTTCGGCTCAGGTCATGATCCCAGGGTCCTGGGATCGAGTGTCACGTCAGGGTCCCTGCTCAGCGGGGAGTCTGCTTCTCCCTCTCCCTCTGCCCCTTCCCCTGCTTACTCTGTCTGTCTCTCAAATAAATAAATAAAAATCTTAAAAAATAAAAAGGTGTTCTTCCGTCCTATAAATTGGAGTTGGATCTAGAGACTTAATCAGATTCGGATTCCGTTTTGGGCAAGACTACCTCACAGGTGGTGGTGTTACTCCCATCGTGGGGCATATGGTGTCTGGATGTCTCTTTTTTTTTATGTTAGCAACCACTGATGCTCAGTGCCCCCAATGATTCATTCATTCACTCACTCACGCACTCATTCATTCATTCATGGAACATACCAATAAAAATGATTTTATTTTAAAATAAAATCCACCTGCAGCAAACCACCTCAAAGCAGATTATTATAAGACACTCTTGTAACCACCACTCATGTCAAGAAATTGATCTTCAGCCACCCCGAAATTTCCATGTGCCCCATCCCCATCACAGCCTCCTTGTCCCTCTAAAAGTAACCACTGCCATTTTATAGTAAGGACAAAGAACGGCCATAAACTTCTTTATGTTTCTTTATGGTTTTATCACCCAAACGTGCATTTCCAGTCATACAGTTTAAACTGATTCATTGTTTTTAATATGTTTTTAAAGTCTCTTATCTCCAGCTTCGAGGATACATTTTTTGGAAACATTTGTGTGAGACACTCAGTGGGCACTAGAGGAACCACAAAAAGGAGGAAAGTCTGAGACTTTACGACTCGGGTCTGGGGAAGGGCCAGCGTTGGCTCAAGGACAGAGGTCAATGTAATGCCGAGCAGCGCTGTACAAAAGTGTTGAGCAATTCGAAGAAAGCAGAAATCAAGCAGCTGGAGGATCCAGTTTATCCTCACGCTCCTGCCGGTTAATACCCAGAGCGAACAAACACCTGCTTCTTCAACAAGGAATAGCAAGGACCACATTTGCCATTTGCCCTCCCATGTTTTGTCTTCATTTGTTTTTCAAACGTGATACTGCTTCCTCAGATGTGTTGTAGAGAAAGCAGGACTGAGGATCTCTGCCCTAATATATACTATATCCACCTTACCTGAGGACGTTCCAAGTCCCCTCCCTCCCTTCCTTCCTTCCTTCCTTCCTTCCTTCCTTCCTTCCTTCCTTCCTTCCTTCCTTCCTTCCTTCCAGCTCTCTGCCCAGTGTGGGGCTTGAACTTACGACCTTGAGATTAAGAGTCACATGCTCTGCCCACTGAGCCAGCCAGGTGCCCCCTGACTCATTTCTTCACCATCCCAGGTGCTAGGATGATTTCTTATGATGGAGATTTTGTGCAAGGAGGGAGCTCTTCAATGTCAGGAATTTGTAGAGGCCAGAACGGGGAGTTCAGCCTTAGCGCTCAAGTTTAGATTTTTTTGGTGAATAATTATTAAGGTAAAAAACTTATTACAAAATATATCAAATATGAGTAAAGTTTGGAGAATGGTAGATCCTATATCCTTGTAGTCACTGCTCAGGGTTATCAGATCTTAAAATTTTGTTATATCTATTTCAGATCTATCTATACATTATATCATAATACCTATTATAAATATTATCTGTTATTTTTATAATAGGCATGTATGTATATAAAATCTATCTATAATAGATATCTATGTTTCCAACGGATATCATATCTAAAATAGATATAATATATATTACTTATATGTAATTGTCTTTTTTTTTTTTTTTTAAGATTTTATTTATTTATTTGACAGAGAGAGACAGCCAGCGAGAGAGGGAACACAAGCAGGGGGAGTGGGAGAGGAAGAAGCAGGCTTCCAGCGGAGAAGCCTGATGTGGGGCTTGATCCCAGAACGCCGGGATCACGCCCTGAGCCGAAGGCAGACACTTAATGACTGCACCACCCAGGCGCCCCTATATGTAATTGTCTATACACATGTATACACTAGATCAAACTTGTTGGTTATATTTGTATTTTTCAGATCTTCTATATCTTGACTTTTTTCCACCATTTATCAATTACTGAGGTAATTTTGTTGAAATCTCCCTTGGACAGTGGATTTAAAATTTTTTCCTTGTGATTTTACCTATTTTTACTTTGTATTCTGAGACTATTATTAGGTGAGTGCAAGTTTAGAATTTTTATATGTTCTTGGTGGTATACTTTTTGTCTTCATGATGTGACCCACTTTTTCCCCAATAATTCTTTTGGACTTACGTGTTTTTACATCTTCAGTTTTAACCTTTTTTGTAGTCCAGTGTGTCTCTCTTAAGCAGCTTATACCTGCATTTTTACAAAGCCGATGTTCTGTTTATCAATGAATTTCTTCCATTTATATTTATTGTGATTATTAACATATTTGGATTTTTTCCTATTATCCTTTTTTGTGCTTTATATTTACCATGTTTTCCTTGCTCTTTCTGCTGTTTGTCATGCTTTTTTTTTTTCCTGTGATTTAAAAAAATTTCTTTTGGCATTGCATTAGTTTTAGGTGTACAACATAATGACTTGATATGAGTATGTACTGTGAAATGATCACCACCATAAGTTTAGTTAACATTCATTCATCACCACATAGTTACAAATATTTTTTTCTTGTGATGAGAACTTTTACGATCTACTCTCTTAGCATTTTTCAAATATACAATGCAGTATTATTAACTAAAGTCACCATCTGTACTTTACATCCCCGGGACTTCCTTATCTTATAACTGGAAGCTTGTACCTTTTGACCACCTTCGTCCACTTTGTTCAATGTCTCCTCCTCCCTTGACTCTGGTAACCCCCAATCTGTTCTCTGTATCTATGAGTTTGTTTTTGCTGTTTTTTCTTAAGATTGAACATAGCCATTCTAACAAGCACAAGGTGACATATCATTCTGGGTTTTTAAAGATTTTTTTAAAAGATTTTTTTCTTTAAAGTAATCTCTACACCCAGCATGGGGCTCAAACCTACAACCCTGAGATCAAGAGTTTCACACTCTACTGACTGAGCCAGCCAAATATTGTATTTTTAAGTAATCTCTACCCCCAATCCGGGGCTCAAACTTTCACCCTGAGATCAAGAGTTTCATGCTCCACCGACTGAGCCAGCCAGGCACCCCTATCACTGTGGTTTTGATTTGCATTTCCCTAGTGGTTAGTGATGTTGAGCACCTTTTCATGTTCCTGTTGACCATTTGTATGTCTTCTTTGGAAAAATATCTCTTCAGGTCCTTTGCCTATCTTTAATTGGATTATTTGGGGGTGTGGGTGTGTGCTATTGAGTTATAGGAGTTCTCTATGTATTTTGGATATTAAGCCCTTATCAGATATATGGTTTACAAGTATTTTTTCCCATTCCATAGGTTGTCTTTTCATTTTTCTGATTTGGGGGGTGGGGGTTGGGTTTGTTTGTTTGTTTGTTTGTTTTTGGCTGTGCAGAAGCTTTTTTTTTTTTTTAAGAATTTATTTATTTGACAGAGAGAGAGACAGCCAGCGAGAGCGGGAACACAAGCAGAGGGAGTGGGAGAGGAAGAAGCAGGCTCCCAGCAGAGGAACCTGATGTGGGGCTCAATCCCAGAACGCTGGGATCATGCCCTGAGCCGAAGGCAGATGCTTAACGACTGAGCCACCCAGGTGCCCCCGTGCAGAAGCTTTTTATTTTGATGTAGTCCCACTTGTTTAGTTATTCTTGTTGTTGCCTCTACTTTACATGTCATATTAAAAAAATCATTACCAGGGGCGCCTGGGTGGCTCAGTCGTTAAGCGTCTGCCTTCGGCTCAGGGCATGATCCCGGTGTTCTGGGATCCAACCCTGCATCAGGCTCCTCCACTGAGAGGCTGCTTCTTCCTATTCCCTCTGCCTGTGTTCCCTCTCTCGCTGGCTGTCTCTCTCTCTGTCAAATAAAGAAATAAAATATTAAAAAAAAAAATCATTGCCAATAACCATGCAAAGGAGCTTTTTCCCTATGTTTTCTTCTAGGAGTTTATGGCTTCAGGTCTGACATTTAAATCTTTAATCCAATTAGAGGGGCACCTGGGTGGCTCAGTCGGTTAAACATCTGACTCTTGGTTTCGGCTCAGGCCATGATGTCAGGGTCATGGGATCAAGCCCCACATCAGGCTCCGTGCACAGCACAGAGTCTGCTTGAGATTCTCTCTCTCCCTCTGCCCCTCCCCCTACTTGTGTGTGCACACACACTCTCTCTCTCAAATAAATAAATCTTTAAAAAAATAAAATAAAAAAGAGGGACGCCTGGGCTCCCTGCTCAGTGGGGAGCCTGCTTCTCCCTCTGGCTACCACTCCCCCTGCTCGTGCTCTCTCTCTCTGATAAAGAAATAAATCAAATCTTAAAAAAAGAAAGAAAGAAAACTAAAAAAAGTTTAATCCAATTCGAGTTAATTTTTGTGAGTGTATAAAATAGGGATTTAGCTTCATTCCTTTACATGTGAATATCCAGTTTTCTCAGCACCATTTATTGAAGAGACCGTCTTTTCAAAATTTTTGTAATTGAAGAGTAGTTGTCCCACAATGTTCCATTAGTGTCGGGTGTACCACATAGTGACTGGACAAGTCTAGATGTATGCTCACCACAAGTGTAGCTCCCCTCTGTCACCATACAATGCTATTATAGCACTTTTGACTACATTCCCTATGCTCTTCCTTTCAGCCCCATGACTTATTCCATAACTAGAATCCTGTATCTCCCACTCCCCTTCACCGATCCTGTCCATCCTCCTACTGCCTTCCCCTCTCAACAACCATGTTTGTTCGCTGTATTTAGGAGTCTGTTTCTCTTTTATTGTTGTTGTTTGTTTTAGATTCCACATACAAATGAAATCATACAGTATTTGTCTTTCTCTGTCTGACTTATTTCACTTAGCATAACGCCCTCTGGGTCCATCCATGTTGTCACGAGTGGCAAGATCTCATTCTTCGTTGTGGCTGAGTAATATTCCACTGTCTCTATACACCACATCTCCTTTATCCATTCATGTATCAATCAATGGACACTTAGGTTGCTTCTATGTCATGGCTATTGTGAATATTGCTGCAGTGAACTACAAGGGTGCTTATATCTTTTTAAATTAGTGTTCTCATTTTCTTCAGGAAAATACCCAGAAGTGGAATTACTGGGTCATATGGTACTTCTATTTTTAGTTTTTTTTTTTTAAGATTTTATTTATTTACTTATTTTAGAGAAGGGGTAGTGCACAAGCAAAGGGAGGAGCAGAGAGGAAGGGGATGGGAGGGGAAAGAGTCTCAAGCCGACTCCGAGCTTAGCTTGGAGCCAGACGTGGGGCTTGTGCTCACGACCCAGAGATTACGACCTGAGCTGAAACCAAGTGTCAGACACTTAACTGACTGAGCCACCCAGGTGCCCCATTAGGGGTTTTTTGTATTTTTTTTTTTAAGATTTTATTTATTTATTTATTTATTTATTTATTTATTTATTTGACACAGAGAGAGAGACAGCCAGCGAGACAGGGAACACAAGCAGGGGGAGTGGGAGAGGAAGAAGCAGGCTCCCAGCGGAGGAGCCTGATGCGGGGCTCGATCCCAGGACCCTGAGATCACGCCCTTAGCCAAAGGCAGATGCTTAACGACTGAGCCACCCAGGCACCCCGGTTTTTTGTATTTTTTAAAAGATTTTTCCCCCAAGTTTTTATTTAAATTCCAGTTAGTTAACATACAGTGTAATATTAGTTTCCGGTGTACAATTTAGTGATTCAACACTTGCATACATCACCCGATGCTCATCACAAGTGCCCTCCTTAATTGCCATTCCTACTGCACCCATCCCCCCACCCCATCCCCTCTGCTAACCATCATTCTTTTCTCTATAGTTGAGTCTGTTTCTTTCTTTCTCTTTCTTTCTTTCTTTCTTTCTTTCTTTCTTTCTTTCTTTCTTTCTTTCTTTCTTTCTTTCTTTCTTTCTTCCTTCCTTCCTTCCTTCCTTCCTTCCTTCCTTCCTTCCTTCCTTGTTCTTTCTTTCTTTCTTTCTTTCTTTCTTTCTTTCTTTCTTTCTTTTCTTTTTCTTTTTAAAAAAGATTTTACTTATTTATTTGTTAGAGAGAGAGTGAGCACAAGCAGGGGGAGCGCCAGGCAGAGATTAGAAGCAGGCTCCCTGCCGAGCAAGGAGCCACATGCAGAATTCAATCCCAGGACTCTGGGATCGTGACCTGAGCTGAAGGTTACGTTTAACCCACTGAGCCGCTGAGTAACTTATTTCTCTTAGCATAATACTCTCTAGCTCCGTCCACATTGTTGCAGTTGGCAAGATTTCATCCTTTTTAAACATTTTATTCTTAAGTAATCTCTAGTGGGGCTGGAACTTAACAACCCTGAGATCAAGAGTCTGCCCACTGTACCGTCTGAACTAGCCAGGTGCCCCTATTTTTAGTTTTTTGAGGAACCTCCATACTGTTTTCCACAGTGGTTGCACTAATTTACCTCCCCACCAACAGTGCTTGAGGGTTCCCTTTTCTCCACATCCTGTGCAACACTTCTTATTTTTTGTCTTTTTGATACTGGCCGTTCTGAGATATAAGGTGATATCTCACTGTGGTTTTGATTTGCATTTCCCTGATGATCAGTGATGTTAGGTATCTTTTCATGTGTCTGGTGGCCATCTGTATGGAAGAAATTGTCTTTTCTTCACTGAGTATTCTTGGCTCCCTTGTCAAATATTAGTTGGCCATATATGCATGGGTTTATTTTTGTGCTCTCAATTCTGTTCCGTTGGTTATGTGTCTGTTTTTATGCCAGTACCATACTGTTTTGATACTCTAGCTTTGAAATCAGAAGGTGTGATGCTTCCCACTTCATTCTTCCTCAGGATTGCTTTAGTTATTCAGGGTCTTTTTAGTTCTATATAAATTTTAGGATTGTCGGGGCACCTGGGTGGCTCAGTTGGTTAAATGACTGCCTTCAGCTCAGGTCATGACCCCAGAGTCCTGGGATCGAGTCCCGCATCGGGCTCCCTGCTCTGCAGGGGAGCCTCCTTCTCCCTCTCCCTCTGCCTGCCACTCCCCCTGCTTGTGCTCTCTCTCTCTGTCAAATAAATAAAATCTTTTTAAAAAATTAGGATTTTTTTTCTACTTCTGTAAAAAAGTGTCATTGGAATCTCGATAGGGATTTCATTGAATCTATAGATGGCTTGGGGTAATATGGTACATTTTCATTATCTATTGGCCATTTGTATGTCTTTTTTTGGAAAAAAATGTCAGTTTAGATCCTCTGCCTATTTTTAAAGTGGACTGTTCTTTTTTTTTCCTGTTGAATTGGATGAGTTCTTTATATATTTCAGATATTAACCCTTTATCAGATAAATGATTTGCAAGCATTTTCTCCCATTCCATAGATTACCTTCTCATTTTACTGATGGTTTCCTTTGCTGTCGAGCCTCCCATGTTTAACAAGCAAAAAACTGGGCAGGGTATATGAAACAATGATGCTTGGAACACTGGCCATCAGGCATCGTGGGACAGGGATCCCCGAAATCCGAAAACAGCCAGGTGAGCTTTCGTTTGCTCCTGCAACATGCCTGCAGGTTTTCCAGGCTTCTGGGGAGAGGAACCCAGGCTAAGCCCAGCTGTCTCCTGGAGCTGAGGAGGCAGAGTGCGGCGTCCACGGAGGCCAAGGCAGCTGGTGTGTGGAACAGAGCACAGGACGGAAGAGAGAGCTTGGGAGTCTCCAGCGTGATCTCTGTGACAGTCGGCTTAGGACTGATCAGCACATGTGTGTCAGGAAACTCGCTGAAGCAGGAAAACAACCACCTGAAAGCAGCAAAGCAAACAATCTCCAGAGCTCACACGGCAATGGAAAAAGTGCCCGTTCCCTCCAGCCGATGTGGGAAAACCTCATAGTTCATGGGGCATGAGGTAGATTTTGCTGAAGCTTGTTGCCTCATTGGTGGGGAAAATGATCTGGAGACTAGAAGCTACCTAGGTCCCGCCTAATAAAGCTTAACAAGTAAGCCTTAATGGATCAAACTCTTTCTGAGTAAATTAGTTGCATTCTAGAACAAGGCTTAAGAATATTTACTAAAACGCAAAAATATTGTATACAAACAAAACCACAAACCCGACAAAGTAAAATTGACACTATTTGGCATCCGATAAAAAAATTAGGGTATGGAAAGAAGCAGAAAAATATGACCCAGAGTGAGAAGAAAGATCAATTGAAAGTGGCCTAGAAATTATTCAGATAATAAAATTTGTAAGCAAGTACATGAACATAGTTATTATGAGTATTCCACATGCTTAAGAAGTTAGAAGAAAAATCAAACCTGAAAGATTTTTGAAAGACCCGGATTGTGGGGTGCCTGGGTGGCTCACTCGGTTAAGCATGGGATTCTTGGTTTCAGCTCAGATCATGATCTCACAGTCGGGAGATCCAGCCCCACGTTGGGCTCCGCGCTCAGTGTGGATTTGGCTTGTGATTCTCTCTTTCTTCCCCTGCCCCTCCCCCAATTCGTGCACACACTCTCTCTCTCAAAAATAAATAAATCTTAAAAAAAAAAAAGATCCAGATTAAATTTCTAGAGATATAAACTAGAATGAAAAATATATTGGATGGGATTAATACCAGCTCAGATGCTGCAAAAGATAAAATTAATGAACTGCTAAAATTAATTAGCAGTAGAAACTATGCAAAACAAAACACGGTGAGAAAAAAAGATTGGGGGAGAAAGGAACAAAGCATCGGTGAGCTGTGGAAAACTTCAAGTGGGTAATTGGAGTCTCTGAAGGAAAGGGAAGGCGGAAAAAATATTTGAGAAAATAACGGCTGAGATTTTTCCAAACTTGATGACAGCTATAATATCACAGATCCAAGGGCTCAACAAACCCCAAGCACAAGAAACATGAAAAAAACTACGTCAAGTTACATCATAACCAAATAGCTTTAAAACTGTGATAAAGAGAAAATCCTAAAGTAGCCAGAAGAATAACAGATATTACATACAGAGAAACAAAATAAGGATAATTGCCAATTTCTCATCAAAAACAATGCAAGCTAGAGCGACGTTTTTATAGCACTGGGGAAAAAATTGTCATCCTAGAATCCTAACTCAATACTCGGATCAGACTGTGTTCTTCAGTGATTTCCTGTCTGAAGGTCCAGTGCCCATGACATTGACTCCGAGATGGAGGAGATCATGCAAGGAGTTGATCGGGAAGTATTCCGAAGATGAACGTCTGCGGAGGAGAGAAGAAAGCAGGGTTGGGCAGAGCTTTGATGCAGCCTCGATAGAAGCCTCAGCTGACCGTATCAGGAGTTTTGAAAATGGATGTCCCTTCAGAAATGTCCCGAGTTGGGGTGAGGGGGCCAGGCCTTTGTCCTCGCAAGCGGATCATCGGTTTGCTATGGGTTGAGCCAGAAAGGGTGCTTGATTTGGAATGAGGCAGCATCCTTGGCCAGGGGCAATTTCCAGAGAGGGAGTCAGTTGAGAGCACTCAGACTTCAGCACCCCAGGCAGCCGAAGGAATGAGTACCTAGATTCTGGAGGGGGGTCTGGACGGCTCACAACACTATCCACCACACCTCCAAAAGCGCAGTGGAGATAATCCAGTCTTCTCAAGCATGGCGTGCAGGGCCCTAGTGATCTTGTGCATGCCCACCCCAGCTCACCTCATGCCCCCTTCTCAGCTTGGAAGTCTCTCCCACCCTCTGCCCTGGCCCTACTTGTCTGCTGCAAAACTACTCCTTCAAATTACGGTGGAACGCACCTCCTCTGAGTGGTCTTGATGACTCAGTGGTCCTTCCTCCCAGCATCATGGTTAGGAGCATGGACTCTGAAGCCAGAGTTTGAATCCTAGCTCTGCCACCTGCTAGCTGTGTAACCTAAGTAAATTACTCAATCTCTCTGCCTCTCAGTTTCCTCCTCTATAAAATCGGTGTCACGTTAGTACTGCTGCATCGTACGGTTGTTATGAGGATTGAATGAGTTAATATGGGTAAAGTTAGAACAGTGTGTGGCAAGAGTAAATGGTGCCGTTTGTCGTTGTTAATGGAGGCGTCAGTATGCATTTGTTGAAGGCACAAAGGATGAGAGAGACGAAGTACAAAGTATGTTCAGAGAATGTTGAGTAATCAAATTTGTCAAAAGGGTGGTAATAACCTCTATATGGTATTATTACCATGTTGGGAAGAATTTTTAATGTCACAGTAAAGAGTGTGCATCATGGGACACCTGGGTGGCTCAGCTGGTTAAGTGTCTGCCTTTGGCTCAGGTCATTATCCCAGGGTCCTGGGATGGAGCCCCGCATCAGGGTCCCTGCTCAGTGGGGAAGCCTGCTTCTCCTTCTCCCACTCCCCCTGCTTGTGTTCCCTCTCTCGCTGTGTGTGTCTCTCTCTGTCAAATATATATATATATATATATATATATATTTTTTTTTTTTTTTTTTTTAAGAGTGCATCTTTGGGTGCCCGGGTGGCTCAATTGGTTAGGCATCTGCCTTTGGCTCAGGTCATGACCTCCAGATCCTGGGATCAAGCCCCATGTCAGGCTCCCTGCTCAGTGGGGAGTCTGCCTCTCCCTCTGCCCCTCCCCCTGCTCCTGTGCTCTCTCTTTCTCTCTCAAATAAATAAATAAAATCTTAAAAAAAAATAAAAAGAGTGCATCTTATTTGTAAGCAGTAAGAAACAATGACAGAATTAGCCAACAAATGGGAGGAAGGGCCAAAGACACAGAGGAACAGGTTGAGCCAGGAGGTAAGGCATATGTGTGGCGAGGTGAGTTCTAGGCGAGGGATGTGTGAGAAGAAATGGGGTCGGGGACTATGGGAGGATGGGTACAGGTGAAGGGAAAGGAGTTTAGAAGAAAGTAGTATGAACACATGGAAGGTGCAGTGGGACAATCATTTGAGGCTGAGGGACAGGCAGCGAGTGACAGGGACTTGCTGGGAGGGGAGAAGATAAGGGATGCTCAAGACAGATGAGGTTTGTGGGGACAGGTAAGGAGGGATGGGGCCCTCCCGGGGTAGGGGTTGACAGTCAAGTGAATCGCTGAAGCCAGCGAGGAGAGCCGAAGAGCTGGAGCGGGACCATCTGAAGGAGAACCCCACGGCTGCAGGCGTAGAGAGAGGAGCGGAGTGGAATGTGATGTCAGAGAAAGGGCGGTGATGTAAGAGCCGGGCGGTGGGGCGGTGATGTCAGGGCTGGTGCTGATGCTGGCGGCGCAGTGCATTGTGGGCAGCTCCCCGCTCCGCCGCTGCCTCCGCCGTCGCCCGAGGAGGATCGGGGCCGGGCCGGGCCGGGCGGGCATGATCCCGGGCGGGAGGCCGCCGCCGCCGCCGCCGCCGCCGCCCCAGGGAGCGGGCCGCCCCGCGCCGCACTGAGCCGCCCCCGCCCCCGCCCCGCCCCGGCCCCGGGGGATGCGCCGCCCCGAGCCGCTGCCTCCGCCGCCGCAGCCGCAGCCGCAGCGGGCACAGAGCAGGTGAGGCGGGGCGGGGCCGCCGGCGGGCCGGCGGGGTCGGGGCGGGGGCTCCCCTGCGGGCTCCGCGGGCCTCGGGCCCGGCTCGCCTCCCAGCGCAGCCTTCCCCAGCTCCCCCTCCCTGGGCCGAGTCCGCCCGAGCCGGGACGCCCGCCGCTGGCCTACACAGCCTGGGCCGCATCCCGAGGCCTGGAACGGCTCCCTGCCCCCCCCCCAGCACACACACCCGCCCTCGCCAGCCGGCCCCCCAAGGCCTCTGCCCCTCCCTTCTCACCTCTGCCCCCGTCCCCGAGGCTTCACCCTGCTGTCACCCTGACAGGCCCTTCCCGGCTGCCTCCATAACCCCTCTCCCTCTCCTCACTCCCTCCCGTCCCTCCAGTAGCTGCCGCACCTACTTCCTCACCCCTTCAGCAGTGCCCAGAAGCCCCTCCCCGGGACCTGCCGCTTCCTCACCTGTCGTCAGGATCGCTCATCACCTGCTTCTGCCTTACCCAACCCCCTCCCTGGATCCTGTCACCCCCCATCCCCTCCCTTCCCTTCTGCCTCCTTCTACATCTCTTTTCACCTGTTCCCACTACCCCTCACCGGCTCCTTCAGCTCTCGGTACCTGCGCTCCCAGACTCCCACGGACACCTGGCTCACACCGCGCCTAGTTCCCCATCAACACCTCTACTCACACACCGTGATGAGCTCCCTCCTTTGCTCTGTCCCCCTCCCTGTCTCCTGCTGCCACACACACACACACACACACACACACGCACACGCACACACACGCACTGGCCCCACACTGTCTGACAGGTATTCATAAAAACCTCTTCCACAAGCCCCCTCGCATGACACACCCATGCCTCCACATACCCAAAGGGTCCTGAGGGGGCAGTAATGGGGCAGCCAAGTTCCTTGTGGCCTGTCATCCAACCTAGTCTAAGCTGAGTGCAGTCCTCAGAGGCAGAGAGTAGATGGTGGACAGGAAGAGGCAGGGAACCCCCATTTAGCCTCCTGCTGCCACTCTCCCTTTTCCCACCCCACCTGTTCCTTCTAGGCTTGCCCGTCTCGACACTGGTTACTGCACCCCAATTTTTCTCTTCAACCTATAGAATTCGCTATCACAGGGTTGGAAGGCCCACCAGAGGTCACCAACTGCTCAAGGCTCTCTCCCTACTGGTTCAATGGCTTCTTCGGTCTTGTCCTCAACCTATTTCCACCTTTATTCCAGAACCTCCCACCCCCTACCTCTCCCTTTATCCTGCCATTTCCCTCACTGCCCTCTGAATTCCTGATGCCCCCTATGTCCCTTTGGCAGAAGGAGGGCAGCCGCCTCTTTGACATCCCCACAGTTCTGATGCTCTGAAGTTGGATGGGTTGGAGGAAAAGAGTCAGCTGAGTCACTTGAAGAAAAGACAAGAGTGACAGTGTCCCTGTGCATGAAGGTCTCTTCTCCACATGTCCCTCATGGCACACCATGACCTGTTGAAGGTTGTTTCTATGCCTTTACTATCCCACACTGCTCCCTGTATCAGGATGGCTAGACACAGGAGCCTGGGGGAACTACCCCCGTCCCAAGGAAAGACAGGTTTATGGAGTTTCCACCCCATCGATAGATACCTTAGTCACTTTCCTCCTCCCCACCTCGTCCCCTGCTGGAGTAACTGCCGTCCAGCTGTGACTCTCCAGGGTCACTGTGAGGGCAGAGCTGTGTGCTTATCCAAAGTGCAGTGGGAAAGAAGAGAAGGGAAGATCCTGGTTCCAATCCTGTATGGGGTTGACAGAAATCTCAAAAAGTGTCCCCCTGCCTACACACGTGCACATCACAGACAGACACAAAAACACACGTAAGCACACGCAGACAGATGGACAGGCGCAGATACACAGACACACCAGACACACCGACATATACACATTCTCAGGGAAGGGCACGTGCAGATACACATACAGACACATACACGTGCACACACATTTACTTCCCCGGATAACACTGGCGGGCTGTCCCAAGCCTCGCACTCAGGACACTGTCCTTGAGAGTCAACTTCCACCTCTATGCCAGTGCGACAGGGGCTGTCCTCCTCCTGTTGTCCCGGAGCAGACAGAAAGGTGTGGTCAGAGCTCTCAGCACACGCCCACCCCGGACCTGCTGCTCCCCACCATTCCTCCTGCCTCCTGTTAGACTCATCCCACTCCCTGTTGTCCCCAACCACCACTCCCCCCACCCCAGTTCGGCCTGTCTCTCTCCCTTGGAGTGGCTGCAGGGCTGCGGTCCCTCTAGAATCCATGTGCTGAGTCCATCACCTTATGTCCACCCCATGGCTCCCATCCTTGCTTCTGGACCCCACGGCTGTCAGTGAGCTGGGCTCACCCCGACAATGGTGTGTGCCTCACACAGCTGCGTCCTCCTCACTCAGCTCCAACCCCAAGGGGCTGCGTGGAGCTCATTTTCTTGATTACCCCGCCTCCCGTGGTTGATTAGCGGGTCTGCATCACTCTCGAGTGGGCCTCCCATGGGTCACCCCTCGGTCAGCAGGTCTCCCCTTTTAGTAAGCCTCAGATACACAGCTCCGTGGGCATTCGGTGGCACATCTGCATAGGAATGTGTGGGTGCCGTGGGGCCTCAGATCGAGTCACTCAGATGGGTCCTTCTCGGCCCAGGTGACCCCTACACAAGCATGGGTCCTAGATTAGTACCCCCACTCCTGGTTAGCAAGTCTCCTCCACATTAGCATCTCTCTCTTTGGGAGACGCTGTCCCCATAGCCTGTTCACACAGCATTTTCCTCCCCTTTTCCAACATGTGTGTCCTGTTGCTGGGTTTCACACCCCCAGTTTGTAGTTTGTGTCTCCCTTCCCGCGGATAGTATTCCTGTCTTCCCTTCTGACCTCCACCTGGGTGTTTACACAGTGCTTCCCCCAGGAACCCCTGCAGCATCTGCCCAGCGGGCCCGGGGAAGGATGCCTGCCAGGAGAATGGCGCTCCCCTCCTCCATTTCTGCGAGCCGGTCCCGGGTCCGTTGCCTGCCCCCCTCACAGCCCCTCCCCGCTCCCCCAGGTAGATGGCCCCCCCAGGGCAGGCCCTGCGGACACCCCTCCCTCCGGCTGGCGGATGCAGTGCCTAGCGGCCGCTCTTAAGGACGAAACCAACATGAGTGGGGGAGGGGAGCAGGCCGACATACTGCCGGCCAACTACGTGGTCAAGGATCGCTGGAAGGTGGTGAGTGACCCGGCGGGGCCAAGGGAGGGGTGGGGAGAGGAGGGGAGGAGAGGAGAGGAGAGGACCGGAGACCTGTTAAAACTGTTGTCCCCCACTCCTCTCCCCTAAGAGGGAGGCGCCCCCGAGTTCATCTGCATACTGCTCGCGGTCACTATTTCGGCGTACACTTGTGGACAATCGCGTTCTCCCAGCGCCCTCTCTCACCCCTTTCCCTGCTAGGTCACGTTGCTCGGGCCCAGCCTGGAACAACTCCTGGTTGGACGTCGGAGCAGGAGCTGCAGAGCTCTGTGTGGGAGGCGGGTGGGGTGGGGGAGGGGGCTCTTTAGTTTGCCGGACCTTGGAGAAGGGCAGTGAGTGAGCATGTGTCCCTCCGCTTCCGCAGAGGACAGAAAGGCCTGGCTTCGGGGAAAGAGGCCCTGCGGGCTGCTCCCACCGCAGCCGCACTCCATCTTCTCCTTCCACCCTCCTCCCCTCACTGGTTCCTGCGGCAGGTGCAAGACGCCGAGACTCCATGTCCCAGCGTGCCTTGCTTCTCCAGCCCAGGACTTCAGGCTGTTCAGCCTGCTGGGAGTTGTAGTCCGAGGCTCCTCGCGGGTTTGGGCCTGGATGGGAGGGGGACGTGTGAGGGTTTGAGGGGAAGGCAGTGTCTGGGGGAGCGGTACCTATCGTAAATCAATCCCTGTGCACCCCCCTTTTCTTCCGTCGCTGTCGCTTAAGAGCTCTCTGGTGTCCTCTTATCATTGTGGGGGCAGGATGGTGTAGGGCGGATTGCAGGGTGATGGTGTGTGAGCTGGTGGGTCTGCACGGTTGGGTCTGCACGGTGAAGTGGGGGAGCCTGGAGGAGAGGAGGGAGAACAGCACAGGCCTACACTGAGCCTCTGTGTGGGGGTGTGTGGGAGTTGAGGGGGGAGGCTCAGCTCACCTGGGCTGCAGGGTTGAGGGGAGAGTGGGCCTGGGGCCTAGCTGGTCTCCATGGCAACAACCATCCTTCTGGCAGGTTCCCTAAAGGGCCCAGGGATAGGGGCAAAGGTGGCAGCGTTGTCTGAGATGTCTCTGGGATTGAGAGAGGTGGTGGCACTGGAGGGCCAGAGAGCTGAGGGAAGGGGCCATCTAGGTCCCAGAGGGGACTTCCTGAGCCGGAGAGTGACAGGACAGAAATTGGGGGAGGAGGAGCCAGGGTGGTAATCAAGGGAATGAGGGTCTGGCAAAATGAGGAGTGTTCTTTCAAAAACCCTCTGGGTCCCCTGACATGAGAGCTTAGTCTGACAGATTGGAGGCAGAAGGACATTTGCCCTGAAGAGGTGAGAAAAAGATGGTGTTCACACCAGACTGAGTTTGGGTTAGAACTTTCCACCGGTTTTTGAGGGAGGCGGTGGGAGATGAGTAGGGAGAGAAATGGCAGGGGCGGAGTTGGGGGAAGGGGCAAGCTTGCAGTCTGCCAGGCTGACCTCTCTTTACCATCACTCCGTCCCTGGCTCCTGGAGAAGTAGAGAGGGTGGGGTGCCAGATGTCTCCCCTCTACCATCTCGCCGTGAGGGGCGGGAGACAGAGACATGAGGCAGAGCTCAAGAACCAAGAGCACGCTGCCCCAAGAGAAAATGAGCCGGCCAGGAGAAAGGGAGGGGCGGTGGCCCTGGGCAGAGTACTTACAAATAAGAACATTTGACCCTTCTTGAGGGGTGCTTCTCAGAATCAGAAGCGCAAACAAACCACGACTCAAAAAACAGCATCCGTTTTGAGCACTTTCAGTCGCCAGACACTGTGCAAAATGCCTTGCATGCATTATCTCAACAAATAAGGGAGTAGATATTATTACCCCCTTTCCACAGGTAGAACAACTCTTGTTTTACAGAGGAGGAAAAGTGGAGGCACAGAATTTAAGAAACTCACTCCAGGTGACCCAGAGCTGGGCCAAGAAACCAGGTTTCCCTTTTCCTAAGTGAATGCTGGTCCCATTGTGTCATATTAGCCCTCCCGCAACCCTCCTTTACAGGGGAGGGGATCCTGAAAAAAATTAGGAGGGGAAGAATAGGGTCCGGCAAAGGGAGATTAGGAGAACATTCTGGTTGCCTGGCTTGGACAAAGCTGCATTATGGCTTTCATGGGCCCTGGGCGCTTTTGCCTTCACGGACCCCTTTCTCTATAACAAAGTACTAAAAACTAAATTTTATAACTGCATTGGATATAGAGGAATGAATTAACATTATATATCAAAATGTTTTGACTTAAGAGGTCATTTGTTTTCCCTCTGATTTAAAAATATTGAAACATTTTTATGGCCCCCTAAAAGTATTATGGGCCACTGTGCCTGCTCTGCCCGATGGATAAGTGGGGTCTATAGGGCCTGGGGAGGAGGGGTGTTAGGTGAGTGGGTGGGTGCAGACCCCCAGCTTGCTGCGCCAGGGAGGTGGGATAATGGGCGTGGGGGCGGAGCAAGGAGGGAGTTCAGGGGGGAGAAACAGCCTCTGCTTGGAAGTGAAGATGGCAGAGAAATACCACTGGCCACCCTTGGAAATTGGGGAGCGTGTATGGGAAATGTCTTGGCTGCCCTGAGCCCTCCTTACCACCTCCAGTGGGGATTTTGGAGCCTGACAGACTCGGGCTTGAGTCTCAGCGCTCACACCTTTAAGCCCTGTGCGGTCCCAGTTGCTGTGATATCACGGTTAAGAGTGTGGGTTCTGCCTCGGACTGCCCGGGGTTAAAGGAAACCTGGCGTTGCTGCTTACTAGCAAGTGTGACCTGGGGCAGACTACTTAACTCCCTGCGCCTTAGTTTTCCTTCTGTGCAAAATGGTGACTCTTATGACCTCCCACACCTGTGTTGTCAGGACCCTTAAGGGGATGAGCTGAGATGCTGTCTGTGAGTGTGGAGCACAGAACCCAAGATGCGGTCCTTGTTCCCTCCCCCTCCCCCTTTCTTCCTTGCTCACACACAACAAATCATAAAGGATTCTAGAAGAGACTAGAATCTCCCCTGAGTTTAAACTTCTCCAGAGGGAGACATGCCGCTGCTTTCCTTGAGTCTGCATCTGTCCCTCCTGATTCTGAAATTCTTCTAGGAGTCTGACTTAACTTTTGTCTCAAGTTGAGAGAGACTCTGGTTTCAGACCCTTCTTTCTCCTTTCTCTTTCCCTGTCTCCTTCCTGGGCACAGAGCCTCCAAGATGCAGCCAGATGTCCACTTCTCTCCTAAATCTGCCATCTTCCCTTCGTCCTTCTGTCTCTTCCTGGAGTGCTTTCAACTGTAACCCGCTGGGAACTCCCGGTCCTGGGCTCTGCCCTGCCCCCTTCCCCCCTCCATCCCCACGCTTCAGCCACCATTAAACATTTAATGGGACCTGAGTGCTGAATAAATGCTAAGGGGAGGGCTTGGAGATGCAGGAGGCTCAGAGCCCATTTACGGGCTGGCTGATCAGAGCAGCCTCTGCCCAATCCCTGGCAAGCCCAGCTGTGCTGGTGAGTTAACAAGCCAACAGGAGGCAAGCGAGCGTTCTGGAAGATGTTCGCGAGGGCAGGCCACCCGTGAGGCGAGCTGTACATCTTTTTTAACCAAATGAGTCCCAACTTAGAACTCAGCACCTTCTCCTTGTCCCTCATCATTGCCAGCAGCGCACTCGCTCGCCAGGAGCCCTGGCGCCTCTGACTTGAAATGATTTTACTCCCTCCCCATCACTCAGCTTTGCTCATTTCCCCTGGCCGACTCTTCCTCCAACACAGTTCTCCCCTCTGCCTTTTCTCACTGCCTGCCCTGGGATGCTGGAGGAGGAGGGCCTAGAGGGTCAGGTCTGTACTGCCTCGTCCCCTGGGTTGGGGGTGGGGGAAGGATAGACAGACTTTTCAAACCTGCATTCCCACCAGAGTCCCGCAGCGCCCCCTGTCCCCAGAGAAGGCTCACCCTGGTTTGGGGCATCTGACCAGGGGTCTAGGGAGTGCTGGGAGCTTCGGCAGCAGGCATGGGCCGTGAATACCCTTCCTTGAGTCTCCTCCCCAAATACCACCCCCCCCCATTACTCTCTCCCTTTAATGACACCTGTCAGGAGACTGCCAACCCCAGGAAGGGCCGGCTTCTCCGGAGGATCTGCCACAAAGCTGGGAGGTTCTGGAAACTCATTTTCTTTCTGGATGGTGGTGGTTCAGTCTAGTTGCGGGATGGGGGAAGGGTGATATTTCTTGTCCTTCCAGAGAAGAAAAGTTTCACGATGGCCCCTGGTCTCTTCAGAACACTACACAGGCTCGTCTCCATGTCTGTATGGAGTCAGAGGTCTCATACCCTCTCCCACCGCCCACTCTGACATCCAGCCATGTGTGTGTGTGTGTGTGTGTGTGTGTGTGTGTCTGCACACCCATGGGCTCAGCTGTCTCTGGCACTAGGAGAGGAGGTAGGGGCACTGGCGGGGAGGGGCGGCAAGGACGGCAGACACAGGTCCTCCCCTTCAAGGTTAGCCCTACCCCCACCAATGAAGGGTAGAGCCAGCAATGGATGCCGTGAGGAGCTGCAGAGCCTGATCCCTGTGTTTCCTACCCCCTCTTCCGTCTCCGTAGCTGAAAAAGATCGGGGGTGGGGGCTTTGGTGAGATCTACGAGGCCATGGACCTGCTGACCAGGGAGAACGTGGCCCTCAAGGTGGAGTCAGCCCAGCAGCCCAAGCAGGTCCTCAAGATGGAGGTGGCTGTGCTTAAAAAGCTGCAAGGTGCGGGCCAAGGGCAGGAGGCTGGGGTTGGAGTCAGGGGGTGGGGAGAGCTGGTGGGGGTGGCGAGATGGGGCGGCGGTGCTGAGAGGGGCAGGGGGAGGTGGTGGGAGAAGTCATGGGACCAGAACTGAGAGCGCACGGGAGCCGGCTCGGGACTGGAAGTGAGGAAGGAGTGGGAGCTGGGAGACCCCTGTCTGTGCCCCACAGGGAAGAGCCATGTGTGCAGGTTCATCGGCTGTGGCCGCAACGAGAAGTTTAATTACGTAGTGATGCAGCTCCAGGTGAGTGCCCGTGGGGGCCTCCCTCCGCTCTCCCCCAGGAGCTTGGGTTGCGACCGCTGGGGTGGGGAGTAGGGCACAAAGCTTGGGGGATGAGGCCGGGCAGAGCGTCCCGGTGGTGCGACGGTGGTGCGACGGGGTGGGCGCAGGGCAGCTGAGTCCAGCCGGCCCCCGCCGCCCCCAGGGCCGGAACCTGGCCGACCTGCGCCGCAGCCAGCCGCGGGGCACCTTCACGCTGAGCACCACGCTGCGGCTGGGCAAGCAGATCCTGGAGTCCATCGAGGCCATCCACTCCGTGGGTTTCTTGCACCGCGACATCAAGCCGGTGAGGGCTGCCCCACCTGGCCCCTCCTCCAAAGCACCCCCCCTCCACCTCTCCCGGTCCCACGGTTTCTGCTCCAGAGCACTGGTTGGGGCAGGAATAGCCTCTTCCACCTGCCCCTTCTCCTCCTCTCCCCTGCCTGCCAAGAGCACACACCCCTGCCTGTCCGTGGCCTACATCTCTTCTCTGTTCTTCTCTTCTTCCCCCCTACCCCTGCCCTGACTAGTCCTTGAACTTCAAAAGGT
Organism: Ursus arctos; assembly: GCF_023065955.2. Lineage (NCBI taxonomy): Eukaryota > Metazoa > Chordata > Mammalia > Carnivora > Ursidae > Ursus > Ursus arctos. The sequence continues at coordinate 4,610,758 of NW_026622974.1, forward strand.
GCAGGGGTGGGGGAAGCACAGAGGAATCTTGAGTGAAAGGGACTGAGGGGCTGGGCTTGGTAAGAAATTCCAAGGAGCTGATTATGTGGGATCTTGGATCTGGGTGTTGTATAAACCTCCAGTTTAAATAAGGGCTGACAACCAAGGTCCAGAAAGATCGGTTGAATGGGCCAAGGTCACACAGCAAGAACAATGCAGGTCTTCTGCTGCCTCAGAGCAGGACAGTGACACTAAGCCACACGGCCCTGCTGGGGCGTCCCAAGGATTGAGGGCAGGACACACACCTCGGTTCAACCCCCAGCTGGGTCATCGCCTGCTGTGTGACCTTGGAGAAGCCCCGGAAGCTTTGACCTTCAGTCTCCTCATCTCTAAGATGAGGGTAATCCCATCTGCCTCTCAGCTGGGACACAACCAGCTGCGGTACATGGTGGTGCTCGCGCTCAGACACGCTTCCTGGCGCCCCGCGAGGTGGGCCAGGGGGGGCTGGAGCCCCACGGTCACAGCTGTTGTCTTCCCCAGTCAAACTTTGCCATGGGCAGGCTGCCCTCCACCTACAGAAAGTGCTACATGCTGGACTTCGGGCTGGCCCGGCAGTACACCAACACCACGGGGGACGTGCGGCCCGTGAGTACCGCCCCTCGCCAGCTCCCCGACCCGGGAACCCTTCATCAGTTTTTCCCCGCAGCTGCCTAAGCAGGCCCAGGCTGGGTTCAGTACGAGCAGCGCCCAGCTCAGTCCTGAGACTCTCGGCCCGTCCCCTGGCTCACAGGGCTCCTGGTGGATGCATAGCCGCCCCCCGGGACCCGGCTGCCCACCCGGGTCCGGCGTGGACACAGGGGCCGTGAGCAGGGTCAGGAGGCAGGGGTAGGACTGGGGTTGGTGTGTCAGGCCTGGGGGAGGGGTAGGGAGTCAGGGCTCGGCCAGCAGGGTGGTGGAGATGTGGCCGGAGTCAGGGGCAGCCGGTGAGGGCCCTGCTGTGTTCTCCCTTTTGCAGCCTCGGAATGTGGCCGGGTTTCGAGGGACTGTTCGTTACGCCTCAGTCAATGCCCACAAGAACCGGGTGAGTGGCAGAGCCGGGCCTGAGGAGGCGGGGGCAGCAGGGCCCTGGTCAGGGGCAGAGCGTGCCGCCGGGGAAGAGGGCAGGGCGGGCGGCCGTCGAGGTGGGGAGAGAAGTACGGGGCAGAGGCCGAGAGCTGGCACGCCAGAGACCCTGGCTGGAAGAAGGCTCCGCTGCCGTCTCCCCGCGGCCGCACCTTCTTCCTTGTGTCGGGGGATTCCCTCCTGTCTGGTCGCACCATCAATGTGTGTGGGGTGAAGCAGCATGGACAGAAGTTTTGACACTGGGATTCTGCGTGTCTGGCGGTTCATGAGGGATCCCCCTCGGGAAGGGTCAGCCCCCCCCTCCCCCGTCCGAGGGAAAGACCTGAGAGCTGTGGGTGACTCCCCTCGCCCCCCCAGGAGATGGGCCGCCATGATGACCTGTGGTCCCTCTTCTACATGCTGGTGGAGTTTGCAGTGGGCCAGCTGCCCTGGAGGAAGATCAAGGACAAGGTGAGGCCCCTGCGGCTGGGTCTGAGGAGGCGGAGGGGGCGTGGGGGCCCGGGGGCTCCATCACCCCGTGCCCTCTGGCCTCCAGGAGCAGGTAGGGATGATCAAGGAGAAGTATGAGCACCGCATGCTGCTGAAGCACATGCCTTCCGAGTTCCACCTCTTCCTGGACCACATCGCCGGCCTCGACTACTTCACCAAGCCCGACTACCAGGTGGGAGCCTGCCGCCCGGCCCCCGCACCCCTGGACGTCTGTGGGTGACCGTCCCCAGCAGCACCCGTACTGCCGAGGCCCCGCTCCCCTGCCAGCTGAGCCCTGCGCATCCCCCGCCCCCACCCCGTCTTCCAACTGCATGACTCTGTTTCGTGCTCTTGTAAGTGGTGTTCACAGCTGAGAGTTACCAACAGCTTACCCTCTTCTCAGTGCTTTTCACGCATTAACGCATTTAAACTTCAAAACAAGCCTCTGGTGATAATGTGTGTTCCTTATGTGATTATTCTAACACTTCACAATTAACGAAGCAAGTGCTCTCAAGTGCTTCACACCAGAACCCTGCATTGTCCCCATTTCACAGATGAGGAAACTAAAGCCTGATAGCACGGTCGGGAGCAGGGCTGGGCTCAGGCACATCTTCTGACTCCTAAGTCCAGGACTTTCTCCAAGGTCCCACCATCACACCCCTAGGGGACTCACTTAGACCCTAACAGGAGATCAGCCGTGTTCTGCCCAGGACCCACTATGTGCCAGGCACAAGTCTACACACCCGAGGGAGCACAGCGACAGGCATACAGGGGGCCCTCAGCAAAGTGGGTCCTGCCAGCAGAGAGACCCTGCCCTGCATTCTGGAGAGAGCTAAGTCAGAAGTGGAATGGTCTGGGGGCCTCTGACGGTCTCCAGGTGCCCACCGTGTCCTGAGCCTAGAGCCCTGGTGGTTGGCAGGGATGCCTCACTTGGGCAATAGAAGGCCCTGCCCCCCAGTCCTCCTCGTGGGGTTCCCCAGACCAGACAGCTGCAAGCAAGCGAGCACACAGTGTGCTGGCTGCTAGGAACAGAGAGTGGCAGATCGGGGAGTGTGTGGGTGGGGGAATGAGGGAAGGCTTCGTAGAGGAGAGGACTGGTGGGTTAGGCTGGGCCGCTAGAGGCAGCAGCCTGTGCAGAGCGTGACCCCAGGTGGTGGCTTTGGGAAACTACCAGAGCTTCCGGGCTGCTGAGGCTTCCTGAGATGGTGGGGAGGGCAGAGTGGGCTGGGGATGGTAAGCAGGGGACAGATCTCAGAGGGCTGGTGTCCAGCCCGTGGGGCTCAAACCAAGATGGTAATTTGCATGCTGATTTGCGTATCATGTGCATGTTTTCATTTAAAATCAATGTGCCCTTCTCCTTCCAGTGCCCCCTCTCGGCCCATCCCTGTCCTGGAAGGTCCCTCTCTTCCCCCTGCAATCTCGGCAACGGCCCCCCTCCTCCTGGCTAGCCCCAGGGTCACCTCTCTGTCCTCCCGCCACCCCCACCCCTGCAGTTGATCATGTCGGTGTTTGAGAACAGCATGAAGGAGCGGGGCATCGCTGAGAATGAGGCCTTTGACTGGGAGAAGGCGGGCAATGATGCCCTCTTGTCCACGAGCACCTCTACTCCACCCCAGCAGAACACCCGGCAGACGGCAGCCATGTTTGGGTGAGTCTTGGGAGGGACAATGGCCCAGTGGGGGTCCAGGTGACACCTGCCCGCGACTGTTGCCCAAAAAGCCAGTCCTCTCCTCCTCTGCAGAGAAGAATCTCTTGGGAATTCCTGGAGCCGTATCTCTACAGAACGGGGACCACGATGTGCCGTCAGGCCCTGCGGAGGCTCCTTTCTGGAGCCCCTGCCCATGTCTCTCCCTGGTTCCTCCCTGGGCGCACCTGGTTGTTCTTCCTATTCTTGGTGCTCAACAGTGGGTTCTCGAACTGGGAAACTCGAACCCCAGGCAGTTCTGCCACACCTCACCTTCAACGTGGGGACAGGGTGGGCGTCCTCATTCGGAGATTTTGACCTTACTGGGGAGTGTGGAGCCCTGAGTGCAATGACCCGAGCCCCACAGTTTGTTTCTGTTGCTCGCACGCATTCCTTCAGGGGACGTGGCTTGAGCCCTGGCACCTGGCCCTGTGGGGCTCGGAGAAAACACCTGCAGGCCCGTCCTCAGAGTGCTCGTGGTTGGGTCTGGGATATTTGCCATGGACCGGTCTGCGGTATCAGAACTGGGTGACCAGCACAGAGACTAGAGGCACTTGAGGGGGGCGGGCAGAGTGAGGAGGGGTCCCCCAGCCTGCCCCGGGGAGGAGCCAGGGAGAGACATGGGCAGGGGCTCCAGAAAGGGGCCTCCGCAGGGCCTGACGGCACATCGTGGTCCCCGTTCTGTAGAGATACCGCTCCAGGAATTCCCAAACGGTCCTTCTCTGCAGACCCAGTGCTGGTCTACATGAGGCCGGCCAGTGAACTGCAATGGAAACCTGGCAGGGCCGGGAAATGGGTCTCCTAAACTGATGGGGTGATGTGGCGCCCGTGCTGGGCAGCTGCATCTCCTTGGTGAGCCGGGGATGGTGATGGGCCCCGCTGAGGCCTCCCTTGTGCCGGTTTCCCGGGGTGGCAGTGATCTGTGGGGCCCGTGCTGGGAGGAGAGAGCCCCCCTGCCAGCCTTGCCCACGGCCCCTCCCGGCCTCTCCAGGGTGGTCAACGTGACGCCGGTGCCCGGGGACCTGCTCCGGGAGAACACCGAGGACGTGCTGCAGGGCGAGCACCTGAGCGACCAGGAGAACGCACCCCCAATCTTGCCCGGGCGGCCCCCTGAGGGGCTAGGTCCCAGCCCCCACCTGGCCCCCCACCCCGGGGGTCCTGAGGCTGAAGTCTGGGAGGAGACGGACGTCAACCGAAACAAACTCCGGATCAACATCGGCAAAGTAACTGCAGCCAGAGAGAAGGACGTGGGTGGCCTTGCCCCGCTCCCACCCTGGTTCCCAGCCCACGGCCCCCTTCCCGCTCCTCCTGTGTACCCTCTCCCCGGCCACACGCCCGCTGGCCCTGCCTCCATGGCCTCGGCCCATGTCAGGATCACCAGCGTCGACCTCCCGCTACCTCTTTCACCCTGGGAAAAGCACTTGACCCACAGCCACCCTGTCGGCCCCCGTTCATGGGACTCCCCTCTCCTGCAGACCCCTTGTGTGGTGGAAGAGGAGCAGAGCCGAGCTGTGGGGGTCCCTAGCTCCCCGGTGCGTGCCCCTCCAGACTCACCGACAACCCCAGTCCGTTCTCTTCGCTACCGGAGGGTCAACAGCCCTGAGTCCGAGAGGCTTTCCACAGCGGACGGGCGGGTGGAACTGCATGAGAGGAGGTAGGTCTGGGGCCCGGGGCGGGGTGGCGGGGGGTACAGCCAAAGGCCCCCTGGTCCCTTCAGCCTTCGCTCAGCTGCTCTGCAAGAAAGATCAGATTCAAGGTGGAGGTAGGCGGGGACCCTGGGAGTGTTGAGGGGGGTATCCTTGGGCCTGGGGTCGGACTTGGTTAGTCAGTGACAAGGCCTGGAGAGGGGTGGGGGGTACAGAGGTCCCAGCTCACGCCACAAAGGGATGTGGGGTGGAGGCGGGCTGTAGGAGGGGTAGGCTGGGTCCCCAGGCCCAGGAGGGGGTGAGGGGTGAGCCGGTAGGTGGGTGTGCTCCCAGAACCTCTCCCTAGAGACTCATTACTGATGCCTCAGAGCAGCTGACTAGGCTCCCTTCAGCTTTGGGGGAGGGGCCTGGGAGGAGAGCTCAGGGAGCGCTCAGCTCCAAGAGGGGGTGGATCAAGTTTTGGGGGTCAGGGCTCAGGGATCTGAATGTCACAGGGCGGGGGGGAGGGGAAATCTGGTTGGTGGGACGGAGAGTTTAGAGCCAAAATGAGCCTTCAGGATGGAGGGATGTGAGGGTGGCCCATGGCCATCAGGGACCAGCGTCAGAACCCCACCCGAGGCCTCTGAGAGATGTCCCCACCCTGGCCTGGCTCTGGGTGGGGCTTCACCGCCCAGCAGGGCTGCGGTCTTCTCTGCACCAGGAAAGGGGACTTTTCCCAAGGCCCAGCTCAGGAGGATGGGGTACTTTTTCCCATCCACGCTGTGTGCCTTCTCCTCCCCACCTCACCCATGGCCCCTTCTCTGGATTCTGCTCCATACTGTACCCTGCCGTTGGGATGGGACACAGTGCCCCTTTGAAGTGTGGCAATACTCAAGACAGGAGAGGCCTATGCCAGTCCTCGCAGCAACCCCAGGACGGAGGGACATGGGCCCTGTGCCCAGGTTGCCGACAACCCTCACACTCTCACACTCACACTCACACAGGTTGGCCTCCCTGGGACTGAAGGCCTCGTTTGCATCCATGGTAGCCCAGAGGGTTGAGGAAACAAGGAGAACCAAGGGAGGGCAGTGTGGAAGGGGTATCAGTGGAGAGGACAGGTGGGAATGCCCTGAACAGACAGTCCTGAAGAGCAGATTGGTTTGACTCAGAGAGAACCCTTGTTTCAGGGCTAATATGAAGAGGAGACAGCTGAGGAGAGATGTTCTGGAAGGGAAGGTTCAGGATCTTGTAGGGCAGGGCAGAGGGTCTGGGTGGGTTCTGGGGCTCTTGGGAGCAGGAAAAAGTATGAAGCAGATGAGATTGGATGGCCCACCTTCCCCTCCTTTCTTCACCCCCTTTCCCCCACCTTCAGCCCCTCTCTTCCTTGGGCACCCTCTCACCTTTATGTCCATCAAAACAAACCACGCGCTCAGGAAAGGAAGCCACATCAGCCATTTCCGGGAGACCCTGGATGGCCTCCCTCAGGGATGTATGTACTTTAAGCCTTATTCAATCAGTAAAAATCTCGTGGAGAGGGAGGAGGTAAGTCCCACAGACCAGGGTGGGAGGAGGTTGAGAAAGCCGCACAGTGGCTCGAGCCGCACCCCCTTCTCTCACAGGCTTGAGGCTGGGGGAGAATAAGAGTCAGCCCCCCGCCCACAGCCGAGTGTGAGGGTGTACACCACCCTGGGGAGCTAAGCCTCCGTGGGTCTCAGTGGGGGGCGCCTTTCCTACAAGCAGCAAAACCTTCACCTCGGGGCTGATTCCCAGCCCCCTCCCAGGCTGAGAACCTCTGGAAGTAATGTGAGGTTCACCGCACAGTGGAAGGTAACAACAGAAGAGATGTCCCAAGGTAGGATCCCTGGCCCAGCGTGACCTAGCCCTTGCCTGGCGGAGCTCACGGCCTCTTGGGGAGGCAGATATGTAAACACACGTGCTCCACTCCTTGGTGAGAGGGGTACACAGACCGCTCTGGGAAGACAAACTAGCCCCCGAGCAGGACAGGAAGGCTCCCCACAGGAGGTGCCATCCATGCCTGGTGGGATGGCAAAGGGTGTGCAGAGAGGGACAGGTGTAATGGCACCGAAGTTTGAACACATGGGCAGTTTGGGTAAAAGCCAGTGAATCGGAGATGGGTCTGGCTAGGAGAATGGTGAACCTGGGCCTTGGCCTGGCCACTTGAGTGCCAAACTAAGGTATATGGACTTTGTCCTCAAGGCTGGGAGCCACTGGAGTGGCTGGGAGTGTTGAGGGTGGTGAAACCAGCCAGGCAGGCCTGGAGGGTGGTGGTAGAAGAAGCTAGAAAGACCATCTACCCACTCAAGGGCAAGGTGGGTGCTTTTGCCCTGACGGCAGCAGGAGGGAGCCTCTGATAGGGTGTGAGCACTGCACCGGGAGCATGAAGTTGGCTTTCGGGAGATTGGGTTTCCCGGGTGGTCCCGAAGAGAGTGTTGCTTGGGCACAGGACCCGGGTTTTATTTTCTGCGTGTTTGTATTCCTGGAACACAGTAAGCATCCGAATCCTTGTGTTGAGCGAATGAATGAATGAACGCGTGAATGGATGGGCTCTCTAGGGCAGTGAGGTGGGCGGGGCGGTGAGCCGGGAGGCGAGGAGGCCTGGCCCCGGTGGGAGAGATGTTCTGCTCAGCGGGCTCCAGGCGGCGCGCTCCCCCTGGCCTCCTGCTCGGGTTCCTTGGAGATTTGGAGAGGCTGGGCACTGAGCCTCCCTCGGGTGGCTTTGCAGGTCGCGGATGGACCTGCCCGGCTCCCCCTCGCGCCAGGCCTGCTCCTCGCAGCCGGCCCAGATGCTGTCAGTGGACACGGGCCACCCCGACCGGCAGGCCAGCGGCCGCATGGACGTGTCCGCCTCCGTGGAACAGGAGGCCCTTAGCAACGCCTTCCGCTCCGTGCCGCTGGCCGAGGAGGAGGACTTTGACAGCAAGGAGTGGGTCATCATTGACAAGGAGACAGAGCTCAAGGACTTCCCCCCGGGGGCCGAGCCCAGCACGTCGGGCACCACGGACGAGGAGCCTGAGGAGCTGCGGCCGCTGCCTGAGGAGGGCGAGGAGCGGCGGCGGCCGGGGGCAGAGCCTACTGTCAGGCCCCGGGGCCGAGGCATGCAGACGCTGGCTGAGGAGGACCCTCGGCAGACTCCATTCCAGCCCCTCCCACCCCAGCCGAGCCAGGCCGAAGGCCGGTCAGAGACGTCGCAGCCCCCCACGCCCGGCAGCCCTTCCCACTCGACCCTGCACTCGGGACCCCGTCCTCGACGGAGAGAGTCGGATCCCACAGGCCCGCAGAGACAGGTAAGCTTGGGCTTGCACCCCACTCCCCAGCCCTGGATGTCCATAGTGTTGGCCTGGAGTGCTCCCCGTGGGCTCCTTGGGGGCTGCTGACTAGCACCCGACAGTTGCAGGCTGCGGGGAAGGTAGACAGGTTTAAGGGTCCAAAGCCACACTTGGGGGAGGCCAGAGCTTCCCAGAGGAAGTGCCCTCCACGGTCTGAGCTGAGTCTCGCCTGATGAGCGGCGTCAGTCAGCTGACAAAGCAGGAGAAAGGCCTCTGGGGCCAAGGGGACCGTGCGTGCAAAGGCCTGGCGGCCATCAGAACCCGCCGCCCTGATGGTGTGTCGCAGGGCAGGTGAGGCTGCGAGGCAGGTGCCCCGCCCGGCCCGGAGGGCCTCGGGGCGAAGCTAAAGGGTGAGGGTTTGATGCGGAAAGCTCGGTGAGCCACCCAAGGCTTTTAAACAGGGGTGTGCCATGATCGCATCGGTGCTCTTGAATGATCCCTCTGGCTGCTGGGTGGGTGAAAACGGATGAAAGGGCCCAGAACTACAAGCAGGAAGGCCCCACGGCAGGCGCCAGCAGGAGAGCACCCTGGTGGCTTGGACCAGGCAAGGGGCTCTGGATGTGGGCAGGGTGGACGGAACCAAGAGGTGTTCGGGAGAGGACTGAGGGGCTGTGAGCAGGGGTTCTCGGCTGATGCCAAGAGTTCTGGGTGGACAGTGGTGCCATCACGGAGTGGTTTTGAAGGGAGCGTGGCTCCTCAGAGGGGCCGGGGAGAGCCAAGGAGGTGATGCTGGAGGGCTCCGGGGCTGTGCCGCGTTCCACTCAGTCACCCCATGTCAGGGGCGTGCGCCAGGTGGCTCTGGAAAATGCCAGGGTTCAGGGCCAGGGTCAGATCAGTCTGCTGCCTGTGCAGATTGGGAGGCTGGCCTGGGAGCACGTGGGTGCCTTGGAGAAGAGCAGCCCCAGACAGGGCTGTGTCCAGTCCCCATCCTCTTGTCTAGAAAAGACGGCTTTAGGGGTGTGCATCCAAGCCGTGCCATGGACTCTGAAAACTGGGGGCTTAGAAAGTGGGAACTCTGAGCCCCCACCCAGAGAGGTCCTAGCCAACCTGAGTTGGAGGCTCAGCCAGGGCAGGGTGTGGGCCAGCACGACTGGGTTGGGGACCTTGTTCCCACCATGGCCAGCACTGGACAGAGAGGAAGCTCTGTCTCACTCCTCTCTCATTTTTTCCTGCACTCATTCAGCTGTTGGGTACCGAGTCCTTCCACACTTGCTGAGCATCTGGCCTGTGCCGGGTACCAGAGGCATCAGAGGTCATAGGAAGTGCAGAGTCTAGGAGGGGAGGCCGACAGTGGTGGTGTCGGGTAGAGAGACAGCCCAGAATCAAGGTCAGGGGGCCGGGGCTCTGGACCTGGGTCCTCTGCTGGGCCCCTCCTGGTGACTACAGGCCAGCTGGGTCTCAGAGAGGGAGCTGAGCTCTCTGGGAGGTTTTCCTCACCTTCAGATTCCTCCCGGGTCCTGGGAATGGTCCTTATAGGAGGGACTTGCAGCCGCCCGGGTAAGGAGAGAGAGACGGGGAGCGGGCGGGGGCCTCGTGTAGACTCAGGGTGGGGCTCAGGTCCTGCTGCGCTGTGGGCACGCAGTGAGTTGTATGTGTCTGGAGGGCGTGTTAGGTATTCCTGGGCCTTGGTTTCCCCACAGCGCACAGCAGCGAAGCCGGTTAGCCTTCTTCAGCTGTGTGCGTGTGCACGTGCGTGTTTCCGTGTCTGCGTAGCTCAGGCGTGCACGTGGGTGTGGGTGTGCGCACCGGCGGTCTACGCAGCATGCAGCGGGTCTGCGGGAGCACGGAGAACCCTGGAGGCCGGGATGGGGGTGGCAGAGCTGGAGGGCTGAGAAGGATCAGAGCATAATTCCCGTGACAGTGACCAGAGCCGCACTGTCGCAGCGCCTCCGTCCGTCACGTGTGTCTTCCTTACAGCAGTAACGTGAATAAGGCAGTCCCCCCCTTTAAAAGGTAAGGAAACCGAGGCTGGGAGGAGCTAAGCCTTTAGCCCAGGCTCGCCAGCGGTCCAGAGGTAGAGCGGGGTGAGCGCGGGGTGAGGCCTGTGTGTTTAGGAGAGGAGCGCACGCAGGCCACAGAGAGCCCGAGCGCGTGGGAGGGGGGCATGCACACGTGTGTGTGCACCTGCTGCCGGGGCCATGTCAGCAGGTGCGCCTTGGGCACAGCAGTGCATGCGGTGGCCTGTGTGCGCGCGCGCGTGGCGGGTGACAATACCGAGTATTCGGTGTAGCACAGTACAGGCGAAGCAGGGACCTTCCTTGTCAGGGGCACAGGAAGACAGAGAAGGGGACTGGCGCATTTGTTCCTTCTTTTCTTTGGTCTGGAGGGAGTCCCGATCTCAGCCTACGTGGGGGCTCCCAAGCCTGGCCGCACGTTGGAGTCAGCTTGCGGACCCCCACCCTGCCACGTTCCTGCAGGGAATCCCCTCCTAGATCTAGCTTGCTCTGCTCAGTGGCTGATGTGTGAACTGTCTCACAATAACAGTGATCCCTAAGGATATGAGCCCTTGAAACGCTGTCATCTACGCCCCGCCCGCCCCGCGGGGAGCAGGGACAAGGATACTGTGGAACCAGGCATAATTTTAGAGCATCTCTTGTTCTTCGGGGGGAATGCCATGATACTTTAAGCTTTTTCTTTGCACACACCTCACTTTCTTCCCCAAGGAACTGAAGGTGCAAATTAGAAGTGGCTGGAAATCTAGGGCAGAGGGGAAGGCAGCAGACAGAGTGTGTGATTTGGGGGAGGGATGTTTGCCATCCTTTGCCGGCTGTCTCTGGCTGATAACACTGCAGGTCAGCATTCCCTGAGTATGTGGACTTTTGCTTGGTGGCGGCTAGAGCATTTCCCTCCCATGTGCCAGGCAGTATGCTGGGGGCGGGGAGACAAAGAACAAGGCTTCGCAGTCCTGCCCTTTTGGAGCTCAGCGTTTCGAGTGGGGGTGGGGATGCCAAGGTGTGGACATGGGTGTTCATCGTCAAGGGCCCTAAGGTATTTAACAGAGAACGCTTCTTTGCTAGAATAGGGAGCCTGCCTGGGAAGCTGAGTGGTCTCGCAAAGGTGGTGCTTCAGCTGGGCATGGGAAGCAAGTGAAGGGGCAGGGGCATGCTGGGATTAAGTCCACCCGGAAGCTGACCAAACTCTGGCTGGGGTGTTAAACTCAAGCCACGCACATGTGCCGTGGGAGGAGCTGGGGGCGGCTGCTGGCACGCCTGTCTCCTGGCCGGAGGGCCTCAGACCCTTAATTCTCAGCACAGCTAGGACCAGCTCAGAAGGAACCTAGACTTGGCCAAAGAGAAGGGGAAGGGAAAGCAGGGTGGGGGCAAAGGCAATCCTATGGAATCTTCTTTCCTCCCCTCTCTGATGGAGGTTCTGCATTGGGTCCCTCTGCCCCGATTTGATGTCAGCAAGGGAGCCCTGGAGCTGAGTGTCCTGGGCCCCCTCCTCTGCAGCTCTCTGGCAGCTGGCCCAGGCCATCCTCAGCCCCTGCCCCCAAGCTATTCAAACTGGCTTCAGTCACAGGAAGAGCTAGGGGTCAAGGTGGGAAAGGTCTGGTGACTCCCAAGCCAACATTTCCATCCCCACAGGCCCACTTTCCCTTTGCCCTCTGAGGGTACGAGGGCAGGAGGGCACAGACAGGATTCTTCCTGATGCTTGTGATGTGGCCAAGGCCCTCCCAGCCACTGCCTTGTGGCTCGGCTGGGAGAGGACAAGGAAAAAGCCACTTTGGAGGAATGGTTTCAGTCTGCCCCTCCCCCTACCACTCCTCTATTCCTCTCCTCACTCTCAAGAGTGACTTAAAGGATGATCAGACAGCTCACATGACACAGCATTTACTCCATGGCAGTCCTAAGTGCTGTGTCTATCATAACATCTAATTCTTATAACAACCCCATGAGCTGGGAAACATTGTTGCCCCCATTTTACAGGTAAGGAAGCTGAGGCATGAGAAGTGAAGTAACTTGCTTGAGGTCACCCAGGTAGTGAGCGGTGGAGTTGGGATGCAAACATGAGTCGTTGGACTCCAGAGTCCTACCCTTCTGCTACGTTCTGTCGCGGAGCCCTTGCCCCCTTCCCGGTGACCGGGGCAGAGGGTGTGCAGGAAATGTTCTCCAGACCTCCTGAGGGGTAAGAACAGCTGGGGAGACAGATGGCAGGCAGCTGTTGCAGAAGGGCCTTCCCGCAGGGGAGGATTCCTCAGTCCGGAGGGCGCTCTGAGCTGGGTAGGGCTAAGGCAGGTAGGCTGCCCAAGGCAGGGGTGAGCACCAAGGTCTCTGCAAGGAGACCGCGGTGTGAGGAGTGCCAGAGAGGAGGAGGACTGGGAAGGGAGTTGGCGGCCAGAGTCTAGGTTCTGAGGCAGGACGGGGCGGAGTGCACCACCTCCACCTGCCCGACCTTGCCCCCCTGCCCGGGACGCCAGCGCCGCAGGGGCTGTGAGCGGTGGGTGGCCCCCGAGACGGAGCTGTCGAGTCTGTGCCTGATGCCTCTTTTCCCTCCACTCTCTTGGTCTCTTTCAGTTGGAGGAGGACAGACTCTCGGGGCACTCCCTCCCGCGGTACAGCCCTCTGCGACGACTGGCGTCCTCCGTGTTCTCCTCCTCCACGCTGGAGACCGAGCATTACCCTCACCCTGGCAGCGGCAGCTCCTCCGGTTCCCTCATTCAGCGCAGCCGCTCGGCGGAGAGCAGCCCCGTGCGGGCGCCCCACCGGCGCCACGCGCCCCTCGCCGCCGGCAACCACAGACTCGTGCCCTCGGTGCTCCGCATCTCGCGGTCCCAGCTGCAGCAGGTGTGGGCCCGCTTCACCCACAAGACCTAGGCTGGGCTCCCCCCCCTCCTGGAGGGGGCAGGTGGGGGGGGTGGGGAGCAGGCAGAGACCATGGTTCCTTCCCAGGACGCAATAATCACACACTCACACACCCCATCCCACCCCATCATGCAATACAGCCCCCTATAACGTTGGCCCAAGGTACTGTAATGCCCACCCCCACCCCCCCACGTCTCCCTTTGCTTGGTGCCAGCCAAATGGTGCAGGGGGGGGTGGGGCTGTCGGTGCCGATTCAGGGACAGGACAGAGACACAGGGCTGGAGCCACCAGTGGGTCCAGAGTCCAGTGGAAAGCAAGGCCGCAGGGAGACAAGACATGCCGGGTCAGAGGCAGTCTAGCATGGAGTCGATTCTGTTTAATCTGTGATTTCTTGGCGTGGCGGGGCCTGGTTCGCCCCTGAGGGGGAGTGGCAGAAGACGGAGACCCTCCCGAGGAGTGTCTGTCTATCTGCATGGGGCAAGGCATGTGCCCCTGTGTATGCGATGCGGGCCTAGTCAGCTAGGTTTGGGGTTTGGTAGGGAGAGCCATACTCAGTGATGTTGGGGGGGGGGGGCGCAGTCCTGTGACCCAGTGAGCCTACCGCATGCCACTGTCACAGAGGACAGAGCTCCTGCCTCCCACATCTGACCCAGGAGGCTTGGAGCTCAGGCCACTGTAGGCTGCCCTTCACCCAAGGCATATATGCCATCGCCCTCTGCTGGGTTTGGTGGCCTGGCCCAGCTCCTTAGGAGCCAAGGATGGATGAATGGGGACCTGGCATCTGCCCGTCAGAGGAAGCTGGAGCCTGGGGGTGAGGAGACCCAGTCTAGAAGCAGTGGCAGAGACGGTAGGTTATTAAGGGTGAGGTAGCAGCTGTGAGCTCAGGACAAATCCCAGACAGCCACAGCCCCACCAGTGCCCCTCTTAGAGGGTGACTCCTTCCTGTAAGTGCTCAGCCACGCCAGTTGGGCCCCAGGGGCCATGGTGAAGACAGAGCACAGGGTAGGCAGATCAGCTAGGGATATGGAGATGGGTGAGGGGGTCAGAATGCCAGATCGCTATGTCCTTTCTGCTCATTTCTCAGCCCCCAACCTGTCACTGCAGGGACCTCCAAGGTTCCCTTTCCTCATTCCTGCCCCTGTCAGCCAGCACCTCTGTTTCCCTGGGCAATGGAGTAGTGGTGAAGAGGGTGCCAGGAAGGGTAGTGCCTATAGAGAAAGGGAAGGAAGGGATGAGACCTGAAGGTTTGCAAAATATTTATTGCAGTGAGACTGTATCTGTGTATATGCTTGTGTGCATGCATGTACGCTCGTGAGTATGAGTGTGCTTATAGATGAGCATTTGTGCATGTGGCAGGGCTGTCATGGATAGATGCTTAGGCTGGGCACTGCACAATTCCAGGGCATTTACCATTTACATTGACCCCAGTGTGAATGACACCACTGAATTTGCAGTGTTGCAGTCCTATGTGTGTGGGTGTGTGTGAGGGTGCACTTGCGTGTGTCAAGGAGTCAGAAAAATATTTGGACGGTCCTTGGTAGTTTCCTAAGTACCTACTCTCATCTTGGCCTCCTCTCTCTACCGCCTTTTCCCTTTGACTCTTCTTCCTTCCCAACTCAACTTCCTTCAACTCCCCAGCTATCTCTGGTTGCAGTAGAGGCCTCAGGGTTCTTGGCCCAGCTTGGGGATGTCGTAAGTGGGTGGGCAGTGCTGTCGGCTGAGATGTCCTCATGGCTGGCTGGCACTGTGTCTAGTTCACTCACATAAGCTATGCCCACACTCACTACATTCTTTTCTTCAAAATCTGTTCTTTCTGGAGGATGTCTGGGCCAAGAGCACCTTCCTCAGCTAGGAACGAAGCCAGACTCGTTACCTAGTACTTGTGCCCCCCCCCTCATCCCAGCCGCTCACTTTTGAACCTCCCCAAGGTCAAGCCTCTGTTGCCCTCCAGCCTGTTTCAGGTGGCTCTGCAGAGGGTAGAGGAGGGGTCAGGGTAGACTCTTTGAAAAGAAAGGACAGAAAACACAAAGCACAAAGGTTAGGGGGTGGGATGAACAGTAGCCCCACTCCCGCCTTCCGCATTGCATTCCGGCACTGCCCCCTTCCCTCCCCGCTCCCCTCTGGCCCTCTTCCCACCCTCCCCAGCGAGTGGCAGGGGGTGAAGTGAAGGGGAGTCTGTCCACCAGCAGCTCCAAAAGTCAGCAGCAGCCGTGGGGGCAGGGTCCATGCTATCTGGGGTTAGATGAAACCAAGCACTCGGTTATCCGGCATTCCCTTCCAGAGGGTTCCACTACCTGAGCACAGCTCCCACTCAGTGACCAGAACCCTGAGGTGCTCTAAGATCCCAAAGTGCCTCGTGACTTATCAAAGATGACGGCACTAGCTTCAGCCTCGTTTTAGCGTTAAATACATATTTCTGTTTCCAAAGCCTTTGGAGGTGGGGAATCTTGTTAAGCATTCCAAAGGTGGCTGAATTTTCACACAGACACCCCCCCCCCCAAAAAAAAACTGATGCCTGTGGGAGAGGGTGTGTCCTTTAAAGTAAGATCATGATTCAGATATTTTGTCCTTTGAGGGACATCCTTTTGCACACCCTCTGCGGTGGAGGGGAGAGCGTCTTGTAAGCCGGAAAGCTCTGAGCCAACAGGAGGGGATCCTGATAACATGATTATCTTTTGAGGGTGGCTCCGATTTCTGGAAATAGCGAAGGCCATTTGAAGCCACCTGTGTTGGGTCAAGTTCACGTGCAGCTTGGCAGAGCCATGCACGGTTCGGAGTTGAGTTCCTTGTCTCCAGGTCCCAGGCTGGATAGGGAAGTTGTGAGTCTGCAGTGCTGTCAGGCTTTCTCCGAAGGGTTTTCCCCAAAGAGGAGGTCAGAATATTTCAAGAAATGATTCCCTGCTGGGGGAAAGCACACAGCTTCCCCAGGGTCAGCTCTAAGAAGAGGCAGCACTCTTCACTGTACTTTGAAAATGGTGTTTTTTACTTTATAGTCACACCCTGCATGTAGTGGTGGCTTCCAACTATTAATGTTTTATTTTATTAAACGGTCACTGGCACACAGGGCTGATTATGTGCCAGGCAGTGATCTAAGCACTTTACAGAATTAACTCATTTAATCCTCATAATAGCCTATGAGGTCGGTCCCAGTATTATCTGCATTTAATGGATTAATCAGAATATTTAATTTACGAAAACGTAAAAACACCCGCCAATGCCGAATAACTGAGGTCTTGTTTGATTGGAGTTTTACAGCATTTTAGTCTGTGTAGTGATCTATTTACTGTCCTTTCTGCTTGGCCCCTCCTCACTCTATCTAAAAGGAAGCCAGACTCTCCTTTTTTCTCCATTTTCCAGAGGTGTGGGATGGTGTGGGGTGGGGGTATCCCTCCAGAGTACCAGGGTTGGTTGAAGTGGCCCACCCTATCTTTCCAGAGGCCCCACCCTCTCCATCCCACACCCCCAAGCATCCCAAAGCAGTTCAGGAGATCCAGTGGGTGGAGTCAGAGCCGCAGTGAGAAGGCAGGTGCTCAGAACCATGACTTTGAGGTATGGGGGGCGGGGCCTGAGCTTCGGGTACTGGCGTTGGTGAGCACTGGCCATGGAGATTTGAGCCGAGGGTCACCAACTCACACCTCAGCAGGGGCCGAGCCATGTCAAAGCGTGGCCAGGTTTGGGGACCGTGGTAAATGGGAGACGCACTCCCCCCATCCTCAGCTCAGCCAATGTTGCCACTATCTTCCAATTTTTATGTGAAATCTCCCAATTTTTAATTATTGGCATCAAATTTTAAAAGAACAACTTTTTAAAGAAAAATCACTGTGAGCCAAACAAAACTGGTTCAAGGGCAGAGACTGAACTCAGTTTGCAACCTCTGGGAGCCTGAGGGCTCCCCACCCCCTTCTTCTGTCCAAGGCTGCAGCACTTCGAGGGGACGGTGTTCTTCCTGGGAACTCAAATCAGGTGGGCTTCTTAGAGAGGCAGATCACGGCCAGTGGGGTTGTGTGGTGTGTGCTGTGTGTAAGTGTCGGTGACCTCATGGTTTGTGTGCCTGAATGTGTGTGTGAGCCAGTGAACTTGTTTGTGGTAAGTGGAGTCCTCCTGGTAGGACCAGGATTGTCTCTGAGGGCACAGGACCCTGGGTCAGTGAAAAATGGTCTAGTGAATTCTCAGTAATGAACAGACACTCCCACGCACTCAAGGCAGCTTGGGTCACAGCAATAACCACTCAATACTCATCCCAACCTCTAGCATCCCGAACCCATCAATCTCCCTCTGCATTTCCAGTTTGGGGGAAAATGGGCACAGCCTTGCGCAGCATGTGGGGGAATGATGGCGCCTTTGAGCCATACTGGCACATTAACCCTTGCTTCCCGAGCCAAGAGGGGTGGGCAGACCCCTTCAATCCCAGGAAAAGGTAGGGGTCCTCTCTGTAGAGGGTCCCAGGACCCTCCTTTTCTCTCCTCTGCCCTGCCTAGGTCCCTTTTTCTGGGGAGGGGGTGGTGCTGTCTGCCCAGGCAGTGGGGGGGGGGGCGCAGAGCTTGGGCCACTGGATGGCAGAGGATCTGCGGTAAACTTGTCTATATTGCGTGGCCAGGAGGGACCATGCTCAGGAGTGTGTGGGGACCCCTGGCTGCGGGAGGATGGAATATCCTCTGCTGTCTTTGGGTTGCTTTGGTACCTGCGGATGGAAGCATAGACCCGTAAGGAGGGCCTGAACATCACCCCCAAACTCCACCGAGATTCCAACCCAAAGGGCAGGAATCAGCCCGCCCCCATAGGCAGTCCTTGGTAACAAGGAGTGTGGCAAATCACTCTCCTCAAGTTGGGGGGCATGTCCCCAAGTTTGCATTATTCCCTTTGGGGGACAGAGGTGTCCCGTGGGACTAGAGGGCGAGCCTCTGAAAATTTTAAAGCATCCTTCTCCCTACGGGAGAGGCTCCCAGCCTGAGGACCACATCCCTCAAATATCCCCAATGGTTCCCCATACCACCCAGTGGGCTTCCCAGTTCAGGGCACCCCGGAGCCTGAGTGGGCCCCTTCCCCCAAGTAAAGCGTTGAGAAGCAGTGGGGGAGGAGGGGCAATGAAGCCCAAAGGACTACGGGAACCTTCCTAGACTTCTCCTTCCACTTGGCTCCGCCGTCAGTCCCACCACTTACCCTCCCTTCTACCTGCACAGGCTTTGTGGGTGCGGGGGGTGGGGTTCACCTTGCCGCGACTAACTGGCCCTCACACACACACACACACACACGCACACGCACACTCCATAGACGCGCGCACATTTCATCCACTCTCCGAACAGCAAACTAGCAGCCCCCGGCTGGGAGAGCACAAAGATCGCGTTTCCGGGCACCTTTCGCAGGTTTCTAACTCTACTGTAACAGGACCCCAATCACCACTTCCGCTCCGTTCCCGCCCCCGGGACCCGCCCCCACACGCCCGCCCCCGCGGCCCGCGCGCCACGAATGTACGGTCAGTCTTTTTAACTAGCTGCTACGCGCGCGACCAGGGTACAGGCCGGCTCCCCAGCCCCGCCCCCGCGCGCGCCCCCGCCGAGCTGCCTGCTGCTAAAGTACCCCCGCTCCGGGTTTACCCCCTGCCGCCCCGCGCCCGCGCCAACTTTGTGTTTGCTTTCCCCTTCGCTGGCTCGCGGCCGCTGGGCCCCCGACCCCGGGGGGGGGGGGGCTCGCCCCTCAGTGCTTCCAGGGCCGGGGTGCAGACCAGGGGCTGGCCGGCGGGGGGGCGTCTCCCCACCCCCGATCCCTGTTACCTCACCGCCCACAGCCTTCCCCCGCCCCCATAATTGGCCTTGCACTTGGATGCCAAAGAGCCCAGAGTTGAGGGGGAGCCAAGCTTTGAGCCTAGGTCTCTCAGAGCCACCCAACACCCCCTTTTTGCCCACGCCTCTACGTCCGTGTCTCCTGTCCCACCCCACTCCACGACTGAGGGCCCTGGGGGTCCCCAAACACGCCCCCACTTCCAGCTCTTCTCCCTCCCCACCCCCGAAAATAAAACTCAGGGACCAACATCTGCTTCCTTTGCACTTGCTCCGTCGACCCCTCTCCCCCCATTGGAGGGGCTTCCGTGGGGGAGCAGGCGGGGGTGGGGGTCCTAATGTTTGACAGTATTTAGCAAGGAGAGGGCTGGCCCCTGCCCCCTGAGAGGTGGGACTGGTGGGAGGGGGGAAGCTCAGCCTGGGGCAGCTGAGCCCCTTCTTTCCAGGGACCCGAGGATCCCCTCCCAGCGTGGGGAGACGCTTCCTAATCGTGGTGGGGAGGGGAGCGAGGGATGGGAAGGGGGTTGGGGAGAGGACCCTTCCAGAAGTCCCGAATTCCAGCCAGTTTATTCCTAAACCTCCCCCCCCATCATGGCGCCCCCTTTTTGTACTGCAATAATACTGTATTATAAGCTTGCACTATTCCCCGACCCCGGCCAGCATAAGCATGCACGAAAAACTCAAAACCACACACACACACACACACACACACACACACACACACACACACGGGACGCTTTTTTTTTTTTTTTCTTCCTCTCTCTCTCCGGGGTGCGTCCTCAGTGTACATAGCGGCGTCGGGGCGGGGGGCCCTGGGCCTGGGTGGAAAAGCATGCACTGAGCCCCCGCCCCTAGACTGCGAGTACTGTACAAATCCAACACTTGAAACCGACACGCACACGCGCGGCGCCGCCACGGGGGTGGGACACGGACACGCACCCACGCGCACACGGCAGCGCACCGGCGGGGGTGGGGGGCGCCCCGCCGTCACGCGTCGCTGTGCGAGGGATCTTGTGCCTTTTTAAGTCCCTGTATGTTAATGCAGACAATCCGGAGAGCTTGTGTACTACCAAATCCTGATTAAAGACGCCTTCCAGGAACCTGCGCTTGGCCTGCTTTCTTTTCATCCTTCTCCTTCCTAATCCACCACTCGATGGGCAGAGGACAGGGACTAGTCTTGCTGATTCTGGGGTCGGGTTGGGAAGCAAATTTCAGATTAATGGATCCAGCCTGACCGCCCCTAAGACCAGGGTGGATGGCAGGGGAAGGGGAACCCTGGGAGGTTTCGGCCTGGTTGGACTCCAGCAACCCTCACCCTGCCGGCTGTCCCCTGCCGAAGGTCTTGGGGATGGACCCTGCTCTCCCCGCTGACTCTAAATTGCCAACTTGCTGGAGGAGGGATGGGAAGTAGGGGAGTGGGCACCTAGATGTGTTCTCTGTGGCTCAGTCTATTGAAGCCGTGGTGGGGGGGCGGGGGGAAGGAGACCAGGAAGCCAGAGAGCCCTGTGAAGGGACTCTGAGAGTCTTTCCCTGGCCCTCTGCTCTGATGCGGGAGCTGAGACAGCTCTGGCCTGGGGGAGAATGGTCTGTCCCGGACCATCAGTGAGAGAATGGATTGTGCAGAGCCTGGGGGTGGGGGTGGGGTGCTATCACCCGGCCACACTTTACTCCTTGGGGCCTAAAGCAAGTGCGGGGGCAGAAGGGCAAGTGAGAGCTGCATTTCTTGACCCCTGGAGCATTTAGAATGTTCCCACGCTGTCAGCTCCTTGCCTAGGGCAGGTGAGGACGGGTTGGGGACACTGAGATCTGGGAGTCAAGTGTGTGAGGATCTGTAGAGACCTAGGGTAGGCAGCCACCTTCTCAGGTCATCTCAGCCCTTCCACCCACTGCCGGTCAACGGCCAGTGCACCTGAGTTGGGGGGCACCCCTGGGTGTGGGGCGGAGGAGCAGAGGGAGGGCTCCTGGCTTGACAGATGTGGTCTGCGAGCGCAGAGCCGGACAGACAGAAAAATGAGAAATCTGGAAAAGGTGGGGGGGGGCAGAGGGGGCTGCACTGCTGATTTCTCTTCTCCAGTTTTCAGGTGGGGCAATTATGGCAATCGGGGGCTCCCCTGGGGAGATGGAGAGACGGGAAGGGTGCCCGGGTGGCTGCTGAGGGGAGAGGAAGGGGAGCACTGCTGTGAGAGGCTTGCCAGGGAGGGGGAGGGGTCATGGCCCATCCTGCAGCTTTGGTCACTCAATAGCTCCCCTTCTTTGACCTTGGGACTGTGGGCTGAAGTGCAGTGTGCGGTGTGTGGGCTTGGCCAGGGTCCGAGCAGGACAGCCGCTCTCTGTGCTCTGTCTGGGGAATGGGGGAATGTGGACTAACCCGCCCCTGGGGTCCCGAGCCGCTGGTGTCAGACACGTCAAGGCTGAGCAGAACCCAGTTTTGGTGGCAGGAGAAGATCGGAGGCTGGTCCACCCGCCTCCCTCCACTTATCCTGCTGACTGGAGTAAACATGAACTTGGCTGGGCTCTGAAGTTGGTGAGGCCACAGCCTTTGGGTCTGGGCTCAGTGGAGGCAAGGGGAGGGCTAGGGCTTTCATTCTCTTGGAGGGTCTCACCTCTAGTGGCCTCCCCTCCTTCATGATTCTCCCTTACCGCATCCACCTTTGGCCAAACACCATCAGAATCACCAGGGAGCTTCAAAACAGAGAGATTTCTGGGCCTCATCTCTGACCTACAGAATCTGGGGGCAGGGAGGGTAGGACTCAGGGCTCTGTAGGTTTTTTTTTTTTTTTAAGATTTTATTTATTTATTCGACAGCCAGCGAGAGAGGGAACACAAGCAGGGGGAGTGGGAGAGGAAGAAGCAGGCTCATAGCGGAGAAGCCTGATGTGGGGCTCGATCCCAAAACATTGGGATCACGCCCTGAGCCGAAGGCAGACGCTCAACCGCTGTGCCACCCAGGCGCCCCAGGGCTCTGTAGGTTTAAGAAGCACCCCAGATAATGCTGCGCCAAGCCACGCTGGAGAACCACAATACGGAAATTGGAATCATAAAGGCCGATGCCTTGGGAAGGGAGTAGGACAGTGCGAGTTCCCCCAGGCCCTGATTGCCCCTGGCTGACTGACACCCAGTACACTTGCTGCCGTCTGAGCTGGAAAGGGGGAGTGTCACTCCTCCTGTGGTGTCTGCAAGCCTACTGGACCAAGCACGCAGAGGCTGTCTAGGGATCGCCAGCCGACTGAATGAGCACAGGGCGGCATGGGCAAATGGATGAATTTCGCTGGGCACGGGCATTCAGGAGAGGCTGGAAAAAGGCGAAGGAGGACTTCCCACCCTCCGAGGAGGGAGGAACTTGAGCCCAGGCCTGCCCTCCCCAACAAGAAGCCAGAAGGGATTGGTGGTGGAGGGATTCTGAAATAGAAAACCCAGCAGGTCCAGATGCCCCTGGTGGGCTCGTCAGTGATCCTTAAGGCAAAGCTGTTCTCACTCTGAGGTCCATGGCGCTTCCTGCTAAAGGGCAGAGGGTCCCAGGTTTCCCTGCATGGGAGAGTGGGAGGCCAGTGAGGCGATGGAAAGAGTTTGGACTTCTGAGCCCCCTTGGCTGATGTGCTTTGTGAGGTGGCCGTGCCAGTGGCTCTCTCCAGGCCTGTGTCCTAATCTGACCTTGTCGCTGCTGCCTGATTTCAGTGCTCATTCCCCCTCCCCGCCGTGTAACAGAAGGGGAGGGCTTTGAGATGGAAGGAGAGAGGGTTCCAGCTGTGATCATCTAACGTGGACACTGTGAGCAGAGGGTCCATCCTAGGGATGGGGCTTTTCTAAAGGGATCCAGGGCCGGGCCAGAGGAGAGGGTCTCAGTGAAGTGGTCTGGATGGCAGCTGAAGCTGTTGGAGGGGTCAGGTCTCTGAGGCTTCTGAGCTGGGTGGGCTGTGTTTAGGAAGACAAGGCCCAGCATGTTCAGAAAGGCCCACAAAGCACTGGACGCCGTCAGCAC
Source organism: Ursus arctos (assembly GCF_023065955.2). Taxonomy (NCBI): domain Eukaryota; kingdom Metazoa; phylum Chordata; class Mammalia; order Carnivora; family Ursidae; genus Ursus; species Ursus arctos. The sequence continues at coordinate 4,633,541 of NW_026622974.1, forward strand.
CATCCCCACCCGAAACGAAGCCGTGTCAGCCCCGATGGGGCCTGGTGCACTGGGGGTGCCTGGAGATGGGTGTGTGCGTGCGTGTGCGCGTGTTGACAAGTGCAGAGCTGGAGACGATGCAAGCCCTGAGGTCCTGACAGGGTGATCAGGCCTTTCTAGTCTGGAAGGAAGGAGGCTAAAGGGAGACGTGGCAGGAGTCCAGAAAACCAAGAACAGGCATCACATTGCCAAGGGCCCTGCCCAAACCTTCAAAGGGCGAAAACTTAATCAAGTGGAAAGCAACCGCCCTTCATAAGCCGGCTGTGAATTCCTGGAGGAAGTGTGGACTCAAAGCACACCCGGAGAGGGCTGGACCATTCCTGAGCAACAGGCCAGGAAGGGGCAGGGGGGAGGGGGGCTGGAGCTCCAGGGGTCCAGCCTGCATTCTGGGGTGTGGAGGACAGCCGAACTTTGCCCTGGTCCCGCACAGGCTCTGATGGCCCTGGCGGCCTCTCTGGACCTAGTTTCCTCTGTCAAAGGGAGAGGTGATCCACGCGGTGGCTCTGATGCCCTGCGGCTGTCACTGTCTTCTGCTGACTGAGCCAGAGCTGGCTCTGGGTTCGCAGGGGGGAGGAGGGCGACAGGAGGCGGGAGACGGGAGACGGAAAAGCTGCCAGGATCGGGGCCTCCGGGGAACTGGAGCATGCACTCGGTCCTTAGAGATTTCCTGAGCGCTCGCTAGGTGCCAGGGACCCTTCTAGGCCATGGGGGATAGAGCAATGAGCGAACAGCCCCAGTGCCCATCCTCACGGAGCACACACTCTGGCGCATGCGCCTAGACACGTGGGCCTCCCAGCCTGTGGGTGCTGTCCCGTCTCATGGGGCCCAGCGGGGCGGGTGACATCAGCAAGTCCCTGTGTGTGCTCCTTGCAGGTGTTCTCCGTGGCGCCCCCGTTTGAGGTCAATGGTCTCCCGCGAGCTGTGCCTCTGAGCCTGCCCTACCAGGACTTCAAGAAAGACCTCTCTGATTACAGAGAACGGGCTCGGTTGCTCAACAGGGTCCGGAGGGTGGGCTTCTCCCACATGCTGCTCACCACCCCCCAGGTCCCACTGGCTCCTGTTCAGCCTCAAGCTAATGGGAAGGAGGAAGAGGAGGAGGAAGAAGAGGAGGAGGAGGAAGAGGAGGAAGAGGAGGAGGAGGAAGAGGAGGAAGAGGAGGAGGAGGAAGAGGAGGAGGAGGAAGAGGAGGAAGAGGAGGAAGAGGAAGAGGAGGAGGAGGAGGAGGAGGAGGAGGAGGCAGTGGCTCTAGGGGAGGTGCTGGGGCCTCGCAGTGGCTCCAGCAGTGATGGGAGTGAGAGGAGCACTGACCGGAGTCAGGAGGGTGCCCCATCCACGCTGCTGGCTGACGACCAGAAGGAGTCCAGGGGCCGGGCCTCCATGGCCGACGGGGACCTGGAGCCTGAGGAGGGCTCCAAAACGCTGGTGCTTGTCTCCCCTGGCGACATGAAGAAGTCGCCCGTCACTGCCGACCTGGCCCCCGACCCTGACCTGGGCACTCTGGCTGCCCTCACTCCTCAGCAAGAGCGGCCCCAGCCCACCGGCAGCCAGCTGGACGTGTCTGAGCCGGGCACCCTGTCCTCTGTCCTCAAGTCTGAGCCCAAGCCCCCCGGACCCGGGCCAGGGCCAGGGGCCGGGGCAGTGACCACAGGGGCAGGAGGAGTGGCAGTCACCTCCTCACCCTTCACCAAAGTTGAGAGGACCTTTGTGCACATTGCGGAGAAAACCCACCTCAATGTCATGTCTTCCGGTGGACAAGCCTCCCGGCCTGAGGAGCTGGGCGCTGGGGGAGAGCTGGGCCTGGAGGCGCCCTCTGACGGGAGGGCCGTGGAGGAGGGGGCCTCTGTGCCCCTGGAGAACGGCATCGCCCAGGCAGGGCTGGAGAGCCGTGCTCTGTCCGGCCCCTCTGGGGACACCCCCTTGGAGGTGGCCACAGACTCATTGCCCAACGGCCCAGCCCTTGCCAATGGGCCGGCCCCAGCATCCCCGCTGGAGCCAAGCCCCGAGAAACTGGCCACCATCTCCCCCAGTCGCCATGCCATGGCAGGCCCTCGCCCCAGGAGCCGGATCCCTGTCCTGCTGTCTGAGGAGGACACAGGCTCGGAGCCCTCGGGCTCCCTGTCGGCCAAAGAGCGGTGGGGCAAGAGGGCCCGGCCACAGCAGGACCTGGCGCGGCTGGTGATGGAGAAGAGGCAGGGCCGCCTGCTGTTGAGGCTGGCCTCTGGGGCCTCGTCCTCCTCCAGTGAGGAGCAGCGCCCGGCCTCGGAGACACTCTCAGGCACGGGCTCCGAGGAGGACGCGCCGGCCTCGGAGCCCACCGCCCCCAGGAAGGCCGGGCGCGCAGCTGCCTCCCGGAGCCGGATTCCCCGCCCCATCAGCATCCGCATGGCCACGCCGGCCGCAGCCCAGCAGCAGTCCACCGGCAGACCCCACGGCGCCCCCGCACCCGACACAGCCATCACCAGCAGGTGAGAAACCGCTGCCAGCCCCGGGGTGGCCAGGGGGCGACCCCAGAAGGCCTCCGCCACCAGGAGCTTCCCCAGGGCCAAGGTCAGGGCCTAGTGAGGATGAAGGAGGGACCCTCGGCTACACCTCCTCCTGGTCACCACCCCTCCAGCCGAGTGTCTCTGCTGACTCGGGTTCCAGCCCTGTCACTGGGCTCACGGGAGTGGCTACGGTGAACATGTCCAGAGGGGAGCCAGGGAGGCCAAGCTTGGGAAAGGTTAATGGGGGCCCGAGGGGAGCCAGGGAGGCCAAGCTTGGGAAAGGTTAATGGGGGCACGTGAGGCTCGCACACAGCGTCTAGCGTGCCGTGAATCATTTGCAGCCAAAGGATAAAGACCAGAGCAGTTGGGAGAAAACATTATTCATACCAATGTAAACAGGGGACTGGGATAGAGTAGAATGTAAAATCCAGGAGAATGTTAAAGATGAAACAGAGACGTCCAAGCAAGCCTGCAGGCAGCAAGCTCTCAGGGAGCAGCCCGGGAGCGTGGGGCCCCTAGAGGTCCTGCCCTGGAGGACGGAGCATCGGCCCTGGTTTCTCCACCTGTGCCATGGGCTCCACAGCCTTGCCCAGCTCTGAAGACGCAGGGCTCCAGGGCTCAGTGCTCAGCGAATCTGAGAGTGTCTCTCCCTTTTTCTTTGCCCTCCTCTTTTCCCTTGCCTTCTGCCCCCTCCCCTCGTCCCGCAGGCTCCAGCTGCAGAAGCCGCCAGTGTCGGCCGTCGCTGCTGACCTCCGCCCCAAACAGCCCCCCGGCCGGGGTCCGGGACCGGGGAGAGCCGCAGCCTGCACCAGGCCCCCCGCCCCGCGCAGTCCAGGCCCCTCGGCCGCCGCCGCGCCGCGCCATCCCAGCGCGTCCCCCCGGAGCCAGTCCCTGTCCCGCAAGGAGAGCTCCTCCCCCTCGCACCAGGCCCGGCCCGCGGGGCCTCCGCCCCGGGGCGCCCCGCAGGCCCGGGCCCAGCCTGACGGCACCCCGTCCCCCGGGGGCCCCAAGAAAGGACCCAGAGGGAAACTCCAGACTCAGCGCGCAGCAACCAAAGGCCGGGCGGGGGTCGCGGAGGGCCGGGCCGGGGCCAGATAATGACGCGCGCGGCTCTCCGCGGCCCCCCACCCTCACCCCGGCCCCCCGCCCGCCGCCGGCCACACTGAAACAGCTCCCAGCACAGCCTTACGCGCCTGACGCGCGCCACCCGCGGCCCCAGCTTCCCGCCTGCACCCGCGAGGACGCGCGCCAGCACTCGCCGCGCCCGCCCGCCGGCCCGGCCCGAGGGGGACGCCGCGCCGCGGGGGGAGCGCCCGCCTCTCCGTCCTCCGCCCCCTCTCCGTGACCCCTGCCCTCCCCTTGCCGCCCTTCGGGTGAGGCAGGCTCACCCACCGCCCCGGGGAAGGCTCAGCCACTTTTTCACCGAGGACTCCACTCACGGGGACGCCCCCCTCACCCGCCAGGCCTCTGCTGCTCTCCGTGCTCCCCCAGGGACCTCTGCTTACATCTCCTGCGGCGCCTTTCCCTCCTCCCGGCCTTCTCTCCGCCCAAGCCCACCCACTCCCCCTCTTAGAACTGCAGCCTCAAATTCCGGAAGTGGAAGTTCCAGCCTACCCCCCCCCCCCCCCCCCCGTCCCAGGGGCCAACCCCACGATGTCCGATGTCCGATGTCCGGGGAGCTGTGGGGGGCCAAACGGCCTCTTCTCAGCTGTGGGGTTGGGGCTGGGGAGCTGGGACCAAGGGGCCATTGGTCTACTCAGGTGTGAGGGGGCAGGTCTGACCGGCCCCAAAGTCGGCTCCATCCTGGACACCCCTGTGGGAGGCAGTGGGCAGGTGATTGGGGGGCTGCTCTCCTGCACCCCTAGGGTGCAAAGTCCTCCCCCCCCATAAATTCGGGTGGGTCCTCAGTGGGAATCATAGAGTGTGTGTGGACTGCCTTCCTGGGCTCATTTCACTCCTTCCCTTGGCCTCCTGATCTAGTGCTCAGGACCCTCACCATCAGGAATTCCTTCTTGCCGTCTAACCTCAATCCTGTCTGCTGCAGTTTCAGCCGACTTCCCTCTCTCCTGAGTTCAGTGGAGGTGGAGAATGGCTGGTTTTCATCTTCTCTGCACTGGCCGTTTAGAGATTCAGGGACTCAGTTCTGGCCAGGTCACCCTTTCTGTCCTCTTGGGGGTGGGGAGTGGGCTGGATCAGACCGTCATCTCCTCCAGTGGGCAGAGAGAGCAGAAACAGCAGACAGACAGCTGGCCCCTGGACTCAAGGCAGAAAGGCCCTTCTAACTTCCAGATTGTGTTCTTGTGTGATGGGTCCGGCCTAAGTCCTCTTCTCCCCCAGCTAACCCTTCAGCCTGTCCCCTCTTGTACTAACCCCAGCCCATGCAGCTGAGCTGTCCCTGCAGAGGGTGAGGGCTGTGCTGCTCCATGAGCGGATATGAGGCTTCCTCCTGGGTCTGGCTCCTGCATTGCTCAGCCCTCCTCATCACGAGCCTCAACTGCCTCCGTCTGGGCCAAGCAGCACACTGGCCGCGGAAGGGACAGCCAACTCTGTCTAGCTGGGACAGGTCCGCAGCAGGCCTCCTCCCTCCTCAGCAAGCTCAGCCTCTGTCCCCTGGCCTGGCCCCTCTGTTCTTCTCTGGGTCCCAGAGAGCAAGGCAAGGCAACCAGGGGAAGAGGAAGAAAGGCTCCAGGACGCCCCCGTGGTCTGGCCGCACCAGCCACCATTGCTCAGAAGGATGCCCGTGAGGAAGTTGGCCCTGGAAGCAGCCTGGCGGTGCCAGCCGAAGCCCCTCTTGGAGAGTCAGCAGGCTTGGGCAGCTGTTTCCACACCAAGGTGTGGTTTCTCTGCAAACCAGCCCAGGGGAGGACTCCAGGGTGGACAGCCTTCGAGGTCCATCTCATGCTGACGCAGAAGCTCCCAGAACACTCAGGAAACCTCTCCGGACAGAGCCCTCTTTGTCAACCCAAGACCCTCCCAAGGCCTCTACTGCCCTCTGGGTCCAGCAGAGGGGGTGGAAGAGGGGCCACTCCCTCCCACCTAGAGCTTCTCCGAATGACAATCAGCTCGTGCCAGGTGGGGACCAGGGCATGACCCCCGGTGCCCGGGTCCTGGGCCTGCTCCTTGCCACCAACCGAACCGTGAATGTAGGGCCCCCAGCTTCACCCCTGCCCCAGGACCAACAACACCCTGGTTTGGTGTTGGGAGGAAAAGGGGGCAGCCTGAGAGAGCCCCAGGCCCATCCCACCCCCCCAGCTTCACCCAGCACTGGAGCTGGGCAGAGACGCAAAACCCTGTCTGCTCTTGGGATTCCAGACCTCCCTAGGGCTCCCATCTGACCTCAGGCCTCTGCGTCATTGAATGTCACCGAGGTGGGGGAGGAGGGGAAGGGGCTAGTGTGGGAGGGGACCAGGGGACTGAGTCTGCTCCTCTCCCCAGGAAGGATCCAGGGCAGAGGGAACCACACCTCCCAGTGTCCCCACCCCCAGCCGCAGCCTCTTCCCCCTTGAGCACCCATCCCCTCCACCAAGCCCTCCTGGTCCTGAACCCCTTCCCTGTAAAAGAGTGTCGCACCACCACCTCCACCACCACCTCACCCCTCTAGCACGTCCCCATCACCACAGCCTGTGTCATTGGCTCAGATGCAGGTCTGCTCACCCCGGAACATGCCTCCCCTCCCAAGCAACACTGTGCACGAGGCGGGTGCAGGAGAAGGGCCGTGCCTCCGGCACATGGGCTCCCCCTTTCCCAGCCCCTCACTGGGGCCTGGCTTAGTCTTCTCAGCTCTGGGGGTCAGCCCTGGCGGGCATGGAGTGGGGAGGGCAGGGAGATGCCCTCCCCCTCCCCCAGGGAAGCCACTGAAGAATGTTTACACGCCAAACAGAATGTAACACCCTCCCCCACCTCTTCCCAGTCACTGCATGGCCTCTGCCCACCCTGCACCTTTCCGCCCCAACCCCGACACCCTGGAAGCCGCTGTCATGATTAGATCGGGTCTTGGAAGGGAAGTAGCCATCACACCATTAAAAAGCCTGTGGACCTTTCGTTCTGTTGGCCTGGACTCGTCTTCCTTTGGGGAAGAGGGCAAAGCCCAGGTCCTGGGCCTGGGGGTGGGCAGGGAAGAAGAGTGCAGATTGGTGGGCGAGTAGGGGGGGGACTGTCATGGAGGCAGATTGCCTCTACAGAGATGGAAACAGAAGCGGAGGACAGGACGGATATGGGGTCATAGCGGGCTGCCCTCTGTCTCTGACCGCAAAGCCTGCATATTCTTAGCTCCCCTGGCTGTCTCTCCAAGGGCTGGAGACGGAGTCTAGCTTTGTGCCAGCGGAAAGGGAGGGAGGAGGAATTTTCATTGCCCCGAAGTTAACAGACACAAATGAGTGTTTGGAAAACCATAAAGCTAAGCTGCTCACAGGCAAAGAGAAACGATGGTCATTATTCTAGCAACATCTATGGAAATTCTAAATGTAGCCTATGACCTAGCCTCTCCACTTCGAGAAACATACCCTGTAGATGGCTGTGTAGACTTGCCAAATTCCATGTGTCCAAAGTTACTGGTAGCAGTGTTCTGCACAGAACTCCACAAAGCCTCCGCTGCGATCTCACACTCAAAACGGCTGGAAATGGGAGCTTTTTCATTAGACTGGCACAAACTCATCTGGTATCTTGATCTTGGGGTCGTGGGTTCAAGCCCCATGGTGGGCATGGAGCCTTCTTTTAAAAAAGTTCAGAAGCAATCTCAATGTCCACTGACTGGGGCTGATTAGTACAGCACAGCCTCCCGTACGATGGGGACCCCGTGGGCTGGACGGTGAAGGCAGTGTATAGACTTTTATACACTTACAAGGACTGGTCTCCAAGACTAAGATTACGTGAGAAAGCCTGTGCCTGATGTGCAGCTGTTTGGATGAGTGAGAGGTGTCTGGTGACTTCAGGCAGGAGGGCTGCGGGGGGGCGGAGGGGAGGGAGGCTTTCCTGCAAGGTGCTTGCTGTAACTTTTGCCTTTTGGACCCTACGTTCAGCGGGTGTCAAATTTTCACCTAGGCCCTACACAGACCATTTCCGTCCCAGGACACGCTCCTGGCTCTGCCTGGGATTGGAGTAAACCGGCCCTAGCTCCGGAGTTCTGCTTTCCCTGTGAGAAGACCACGCAGGTGCAGCTCTGACGTTCCAGAGCCTGTGTAACCGTCTCCTGTTCCTGCCCTTGCCTCCTGGGATCCCCTTGCTTCCAACATGCGTGCTCTAGGTCCTGCTTTACCAGCCTTCGGTGGGGCCTGCGCGTGCTTTCAGCTTCCTTCTTGTTTAAAAATGTCAAAAGCAGAGGCGCCTGCGTGACGCAGTCGATTAAGTGGCTGACTCTTGGCTTCCACTCACGTGGTGATCTCAGGGTCTTGAGATCAAACCCCAAGTGGGACTCTGTGCTCAGTGGGGAGTCTGCTTAAGACTCTCTCTCTCCCTCCCCCTTTGCCCCTCTTACCCCCACCCCTGCACATGTGGGTGTGTGTGCTTCTCTCTCTCTCTCTCTCTTAAATAAATAAATAATCTTAAAAAACAAAAGTCAAGGGGCTCCTGGGTGGCTCAATCGTTTAGTGGTTAAGCGTCTGCCTTCGGCTCAGGTCATGATCTCAGGGTTCTGGATGGAGCCCCGCATCGGGGCTTCCTGCTCAGCCGGGAGCCTGCTTCTCCCTCTGCCTCTGCCTGCCGCTCCCCTGCTTGTGTTCTCTCTCTCTCTGTGTCAAATAAATAAATAAAATCTTAAAAAAAAGTCAAAAACAGATCATACTTATAGTATAAAGGCAAATGCAAACAGCGTATAAAATAAAACGGGAAATCCCCCATCCATGAATCTGGTCATCTAGAGGCAACTCCAGCGAATGGCTTCTTCTTCTTTTCTTTTTTTTAAAGATTTTATTTTGTTTAAAGATTTTATTTATTTATTTGAGCTCGAGAGAGAGCGCGAGTGCTCTTGAGTGTGTGCAAGTAGAGGGAGGGGCCGAGGGAGAGAATCCTCAAGCAGACTCCTTGCTGAGCAGGGATCCCAAGCAGGGGACTCAGCGTGGGGCTCAACCCCCCCACCAATGAGATCACGACCTGGGCCGAAACCAAGAGTCAGATGCTCAACCTACTGAGCCACCTGGGCGCCCCTTAAAGATTTTATTTTTTAAGTAATCTCTATACCCAACGTGGGGCTCAAACTCACAAGCCCGAGATCAAGTCACATGCTCTACGACTGAGCCAGCCAGGCGCCCCAGTGACTTCTTTTTTATGTTAATAACAATAGCTTTCTCCCAGGGCACCTCGGTGCCTCAGTCTGTCTTCCGCTCAGGTCATGATCTCAGAGCCCTGGGATCGAGTCCCGCATTGGGCTCCCTGCTCCCCACTGAGCTCCCCCTGCCTGCTACTCCCCCTGCCTGCCGCTCCCCCTGCTTGTGCCCGCCATCTGTCAAATAAATAAATAAAATCTTAAAAAAAAACAGTTTGTAGTATATTCACAGAGTAGTGCGGCCATCACCACAATCAATTTTAGAACATTTCTATCACCCCCAAAAGAAACTCCTCACCCATTAGCAATCACTCCCATTTCTCCCCAGCCCCTCCAGCCTGAGGCAGCCACTAACCTACTTTCTGCTTCTATATAGATTTGTCTATTTTGGACCTTTCGTATAATACGTAAAATACATTTCATACAATATATGACTCTTTGGGACTGCCTTCTTTCACTTAGCTTTGTTTTCAAGGTTCACCCATATTCTAGTATTTATCAGTACTTCATTCCTTTTCCTGGCTGAATCATATTCCATTCTGTGGATAGACCATATTTTGTTTATCCATTCCTCAGTCAATCAACTTTTGGTTATCGTGAAAAATGCTGCTATGAATTTTCTTTTACAAGTGTTTGTTTGGTCGTATGTTTTCATTTCTCTCAGGTAAATGCCTAGAAGTAGAATTGCTGGGTCATTTGGTAATCCTACGTTTAACATTTTGAGGAATTACCAAACATTTCCACAGTGGTTGCACCATTTTACATTCCCGCCAGTAATGCGTGAGGATCCTCGTGTTCTTTCAACGGCTCCCTCGCAGTCCGCGGCATGAGTGCTCCGTAATTTATTAAATTCATCCCTCAGCTGATTTTTCATTAGATTCTTTCCAACTTTTTACTATTTCAAATAATGTCAAAATGAACATCCTGGCTCCCATCTTTGCTTACCTCTGCAAGTCTGCTGCTATGAAAATCCCCGGAGAAATTAAATAGATGAAAAACGGTCTCTTGCTCTATTTTTGATTTCTCTCGTTATTTTTGAGAATGAATGCCATGGATTATTCTTTCATGATTTAGCATTCTTTCAATCATTCATTCATTCAACTAATTCTTCAGCTAATTCTTCAACGAATTCATTCAACTAATTCTTTGTTGCTGAGCTCCACACGCATCAGAAGCTGTACCAGACATGGGCCATTATCTGAGAATTGAGACAAAGGATACCGGGCCCTCCAGGAGGCGGCTGTAAATTAACTTTTACTTGGCACGTGCTGTGTGCACCCGGCAGAGACTCCCAGCCCAGCCGGGGAGCTTCAAGGAAGGCCCGCAGATGGATATGACTCTTAGAATTTTGAAGGACGAGCTGAAGTTGGCCTGATGACAAGGAGAGGACATTCCTGGCAGAGGGAGTAGTGCGGGCCCGGTGCGAAGGCGTGAGAGCTGCAAGTGGCTCAGTGCGGTGGTTACAGGTGTGGATCGAGGAGCAGAGAGAGGGGTAAAAGGCGGTGGGACCAGGCCTGAGACAGGGCTAGTCTGTGCCAAGGAGGACAGCTTTAGAGGGTTACAGAGAACCCCTGCCCTCCCCACTCCCCAAGCCTGAGACCTGCCAGGCGCACTCCCCTCCTGAGGCCCAACACGGCTGTCAGAGCCTACCTGACGCTCCATGGGTGAGGACCTGCCCAGCTCCTGGCCGACCTTCTCCATACTTCCCAAGAAAGAATTTTCTTTTTTCTGTCTTTTGGTCCAGAGAGCTCTGAGGACAGGGGCATGGAGAAATAAGTGACTTCAGAGAGGTTGCTCAGTCAAGGGCTAGAGAGGGGCCAGGGGATCAAGGACATTGGAGGGGGCTTTGTTAGTAGAGGGAGACCCTTGGGGATGACCCTGGAGAAAAGAAACAGGGTGGGATTGTGGAGAGTGGGCCTCTGATCATCAGACTCTGGGGCCTGCTGAGATTTTCCCACTGGCCAATCAGGAGTCAAGGCCAGAATAAGAGCTGAGACCAACACCAGACTGAACGACGGTCAGGATGACGTTTTAAGTCCTTAGCAGATGTCATTGCCCATGGTGATGAGGTGCTGGGGGAGGGGAGGCTGCCTGGTCATGAGGATGTGGCCATAGGTCAGAGGGACACATGACACAAGCCCATTTTCATCAACTCCAGGTAGCATCTCCTGCATTCCTTCTCATCCATGTACCATTAAACGCAAAGTGGCATAACCTCGCTCATTACCGCCACCATCAATTTTACCACAATCACGACCTCTGTGTCCAGTACCCACCTCTAACTCTATTACCAGCACCATCACTACTCCAATCACAGATACCCTTCTCCCAAACTAGGTTCCATTACCACCATCACCACCACCACCACCACCATCAACACTACTAGCCTCTGATGACATAATGATTAACAAGGGAGAGAAGATTCTTGCTCTCAAGGAGCCTACCTATCTTCATCATGACCACCGCCACCACCACCATTACCATCTACCACGTAATCCTTGTCGCCAGCACTGCCTTATAACCACATCACTATTACCACTATCCTAGCCCCACACCCCTTACCCCTACTCCAGTCACTCCCACCACCACCAATTTACCATCAGTATTCCCATTTGATCATGATGACACCATCCCATCACCATACTTGCCACTACAACCAATACCAGCAGTTGGAATTCCACCATCATTACCATCATCATCATGGTAGGAAATAATTACATGGGTTATAGCAACGGTTAACGGTCAGTGAAGCCCCAGTTAAGATGGGGAGGTCACCTGAGGTCACCCAATGTGGAGAGGGAAGGAAGGGGAAGAAGCCCCGAAGCGTAAGAAGTCCCTATCGCAAGCAATGTTTATCCTAGGAACTTACTCTTCGCCAAACCCTCCAACATTTCCAGCAATAATTTCAACTAAAGAGTTGCTATTTTTTCCAGTGCTCAAGGCTCTCCTTCTCATCTAGTCTGGTATAAATGACTCCTTCCTCCAGCTTGGCCTCTGAGCTCAGGTCTGGATTCCCAGACTGGAGAGGAATGAGGATGGTTAAAAATTTTATCAAAACCAGCTCTTAACTGGTGCTTTGGAGCTGATCTGCCCTCCGGGGAGGCCCTTGGCATTTCAAACCTTGCCTGTCTATTTCCATCCTCTGCCTCCAAACATCCTGGTCACTGTCACCTCCACTCCTTGATGAGAGAGGAGAGATGCCATATGGGGTGGGGGCAGGGAATAAGATGAGCCGGGAGTACGGTTAATACCAAATCACTCTCTGTAGGGAAGGGCTGAGATTCAGCTCTGAGTTTCTTAGGAGCCAGCGCATAAGGGGAGAAGGAACCACTATCTAACTTTCAGCTCTTTCTCATGTTAAGGTAGGAGAGAAATTCCCATGGTGGGGGGAAAATAAACAAGGCACCACAGCCAATGCCCAGACTTGGCCTCGTTGGTGGTCTCCTTTGGCTGTGAAAACTCCAGAGTGTCCCTATGGAGCCTGGGTGACCACAGAGGTGAGACGTCTGCAAAACCGAGCTCTCCAAGCTGCAAAGCGTTGTGGTATTCTGTTTGTTTGTTCATATTTATTTATTTATATTTATTTATTTTTTAAGTAGGATCCACGTCCAACGTGAGGCTTGACCTGACCCTGAGATGAAGTCACTTGCTCTGCTGACAGAGCCCGCCCGGCGCCCTGGTATTTTATATTTTTACATAAATATATGATTACATGGCATTAACTGAGGGAGGACCCAACGGTGTAGAGGTCACACATCGGTGAGAGCAAGAAGGGCAGGGGTTGTGTCCCTCTTGAGCAGGGCAGCTCGGGCAGCCGCCAGGTGAACAAGAGGGAGAGGCCAGTGCTGCGCAGGGGACCGCACCGAGGTGTCAGGTGCCCACAGGCTGGTGTGTTTGGGGAATCGGAGGGAAGGGGGGATGCCGGGGAAGGGCCAAGAGGAGGCTGAGGGAGGGGGCCGAGCGTGGGGGGATCGTGTGGGCCAAAGGAAGGAGCTAGACTTACTTACGTTCTCCCACAGTGGGAGCTTTGCCCTGAGCCATTGTCCTGTCAGCTTTGTATTTAAAATGTCCACTGAGAGGGGCACCTGGGTGGCTCAGTTCGTTAAGTCACTGCCTTGGGCTCAGGTCATGACCCTGGAGTACTGGGACTGAGTCCCACGTCAGGTTCCCTGCTCAGGGGGGAGTCTTCTTCTCCCTCTAACCCTCCCCACTCTTATGCTTTCTCTCTCATTCCCTCTCTCTCAAATAAATAAATAAAATCTTAATAAATAAATAAAAAATAATAAAATAAAATGCCCACTGTGGCAGGTGTGTGGAGAGTGGGTTGAGAGGCGTGAGGCTGGAAGCCGCGAGGTTTGCTCACCTGGTTCTAGCCCTCCTGCTAGACTGTGTGCTCACGGAGGGCAGGGGCCGTGACTGAGGCATCACCGTACTCTGCGGAATGCTTGGCTTATCTTCCTGTGATCACCTCCTATCCCTGACCACACACCATGTCACTGAGTCAGTTCCCTTCCGGAGCTTTCTCAGGGAGCCCAGCAGCTTGGGTCAAAGGCCTGGGCCAGAGTTAGGGGTCCTAGTCATCTCTCCAGCTGTGCTGAGTCACAGTGTGGCCCCAGTAAGCACCCTTCTCCACCCCCATTTCCTTAGCTGTTTGAAGTGAGAGCTAGATTAGAATAGTGGTTTTCATGGGGCGCCTGGGTGGTGCAGTTGTTAAGCGTCTGCCTTCGGCTCAGGGCGTGATCCCGGCGTTCTGGGATCGAGCCCCGCATCAGGCTCCTCTGCTAGGAGCCTGCTTCTTCCTCTCTCACTCCCCCTTGCTTGTGTTCCCTCTCTTGCTGGTTGTCTCTCTGTCAAATAAATAAAATCTTAAAAAAAAAAAAAAGAATAGTGGTTTTCAAACTTTGTTTTAGGTTCCCAAGTCTATTTGCTTAGAAATCTGGAGCCCTTGGAAAAAATGTGACGACTTCCCAGCTCCGCCAACCCAGAGTTTGGAGACGCAGATCAGAATAAACCTGAAACCGCAGGCCTCCGCCATGAATGAGAACTGAATACGGAAGGTCACACAAACCCTGAGTCTTAGGCATTGCAGGTACCTATCACAGGACCTTGGCAAACCCCCTCTCTCCCTACCCATCCAATCCCCCAAGGGGAAGCTCCGAAAATAGTGGCAGGGGGCAGGCAGGAGGGACTACGTGTATGGGAAGTGGGAGAGTGATGGGTCTGGGATCTCCCAGATCGACTAGGCTCCCCGGTCAGTTCCAGGTGTGTCTCAGGCCAGGGCATAAGCGCCAGGTGGGGGCCTGAGGGTACATGGAGGCTTCGGCTTCGTGGCTCAGCAGAAGGAACTCTTCACCTGATTAGGGCCTGGCCCTCAGTATGTACATACGTACATATGTATGTGTGTATGTGTGTGTTCGTTTGTTCGAGAGACAGCACAAGCAGGGGGAACAGCGGGCAGAGGGAGAGGGAGAAGCAAGTAGGCTCCCCACTGAGCAGGGAGCCCGATGCGGGGCCTGATACCAGGGTCCTGGGATCACGACCCAAGTCGAAGGCAGATGCTCCACTGACTGAGCCACTTAGGCGCCACCCCCCCTTATTTAAAAAAAAATTATTTATTTATTTATTTATTTATTTATTTATTTATTTATTTAAGATAAAGAGAGAGACAGTGAGCTAGGGGAGGGGCAGGGGGAGGGGCAGAGGGAGAAAAGCAGACTCCCTGCTAAACGACCCCTGAGATCATGACCTGAGCTGAAATCACCCGCCGGATGCTTAACCAACTGAGCCACCCAGGCACCCCCTGGCCCTCATTCTCGAATTCTGGCGGCCCAGCCAAGCTGTGGCTTCATTAGGGAAGGTTGACCTAAATCTTCCATAAAACAAAGGGCTTCCCGGGAGAGTTGTCACCGTGCCCCCCAGGACTCCTCCTCCTAGGGACTCTTGTAGCTCTTTCGATCAAGGGACTAGGAACTCACTTCCCACACACCCAGCTACCCCATCATGGCAACCCGAGGCTACCCCGCTTGGTCCCTGAGCACCGACCTGTAAGTCCCAGAGCCACAGAGTCAGTGACCTCTGAATGGATGGCAGCCCCTCCCCCAGGCTGTGGGCCAAACAAGCAGGGATCCCTGAAGACCTGGTGACCAGGGAGGGCCCAGTGCTAGCCCAGCCCCCGAGGGCCGGGTTCTGACTGCAGGCTCTCTGCTCTTCAGTCTTACTGCTCCCGCCTCCAGAGTCCAAGGGTCCAAGTGGCAGGTGGGCTGTGCTGCCCTGAGCACGACAGAGGAAGCCCGCACTGAGAACCGTTGGCGGGTGGGCGGCATGAGATTCGAGGAGCTGCTAGACCAGGTGGGCGGCTTTGGGCCCTTCCAGCTGTGGAACGTGGCCCTGCTGGCCCTGCCCCGGGTGCTGCTGCCCATGCACTTCCTCCTGCCCATCTTCCTGGCGGCCGTACCTGCCCACCGCTGTGCGCTGCCCGGTGCCCCCGCCAACCTCAGCCCCCAGGACGCATGGCTGGAGGCCCACCTGCCCCGGGAGCCTGATGGCACCCTCAGCTCCTGCCTCTACTTCACCCACTCCCAGGCCCTCCCCAACACTACGTTTTGGGGAGCGGGTCAGAGCCCTGAGCAGATGGAGGGTGAGCCCTCCACAGCGCCCTGCCCTCAGGGCTGGGACTACGACCGCTCCGAGTTCTCCTCCACCATTGCAACCGAGGTACGGAGTGCGAGCCTGGGGGGCACGTGAGTGGGATGGGCCTGCCACTGCCTTGGGTGATTCCTGTGTGGGCATGAGACACATTACCGTATGTTTTAGAGTCTCAGTTTACCTATCTGTAGATGGGATCTATGAATTTAAAGCAGTGAGCTTCGTTCCTGGCCTGTAGTGAGGAGCCCGTACACGGGAGCTGCAGTTGTCAGTTGGGAGGTGATTAAGGCAGGTAAGGGCTGAGACGGCTCCAGCGAGCTGGGGGAGAGAGTTGAGAAGGGCGTTTCTAGAGGAGTAGGAGGAGAAACAACACAGGACTCCGCCTTTCTCTTCTTCTTTTTGGCCCCAGGTCTGGGATTTATATAATCCATCTAGAGGTGAACGCAGATGGGGGCAGAGTCTGTCTGGAGAGGAGCTGACCTGTTGTCAAAGCGAAGGCCCTCCACGGAAAGAAGCTGAGGCTGCAGGACTGGGGAGGGCCAAAGTCTCTTACCCCTCAAGTTGGGGTGGAAATAGTTGAGGGTTTACTATCTGGCATGGAGGTACCAGGATGGGACCGTTGACCTCAGCAGGCCCCCGAGTCTGGAGAGGTAGGGTTGGTGCTAGCTGGAGAGGGCCTGCGCCCATGGGAGGCCCCTCCCTGTTTGTCCCTGCAGTGGGACCTCGTGTGTGAGCAGAAAGGCCTGAACAAAGCCACTTCCACTTTCTTTTTTGCCGGTGTGCTGGTGGGGGCCGTGGCCTTCGGATACCTGTCTGACAGGTGGGGTGCGGTGGAGGGCGGCAACAAGGGAGGGGGTGGGGAACCCTCTCCCACGAGCTGCGGTTTGGGCTTGGTCTACCTCTGTCGTGGGACCTCCCCCTCTCCAGGGAGCTCACCCCGCATGACCCCTGCGTAGGTTCGGGCGGCGCCGTCTGCTGCTGGTGGCCTACGTGAGTTCGCTGGGGCTGGGCCTGGCGTCTGCAGCCTCAGTCAGCTACATCATGTTCGTCATCACCCGCACCCTCACTGGCACGGCTCTGGCCGGCTTCACCATCATCGTGATGCCGCTGGGTGAGGCAGGTGGAAGATGGGCAGGGCCTAGCAGCCTGGGGGGAGGCAGTTGTCAGGGGTGAGACTGAACCCATCGGGTCCTTGCTAACTTTCTTCCTGTCTCTGGCCCCCGCCCTGGGCCCAGAAATGGAATGGCTGGATGTGGGGCACCGCACCGTGGCAGGTGTCCTGAGTGGCACCTTCTGGACAGTGGGCGTGATGCTGTTGGCGCTGGTCGGGTACCTGATACGGGACTGGCGATGGCTTCTGCTGGCTGTCACTCTGCCTTGTGCCCCAGGAATCCTCAGCCTCTGGTGAGGAATGTGGGCAGCTTGGGAGTGGGAGATAGAGGACGTCAGAGACAGAATTAATCAGAGGCTGAGATTTGAATACAGAGTGACTGAGAGATGAAGAGAAAGAGAAAGTCAGTGACTGAGAAGTAGAAAAAGAGAGAAAGAGAGACCGACACGAGAAGCAGAGACACACAAAACAACATGTAGAGACAGTGGAGAGACAGAGACAGACTCAGTGAGAGACAGAAAGTGACAGAGACCAGACTGAAAGGCAGATTCAGGGGGACGTATAGAGGTGGTCGAAGGAGCAACAAGAGAGACAGGGATGGAGAGACAGGGCCCGCCTAGGGGTAGGGAGTCCAAGCAGGAGGGTCGGAAGCCAAGCAGGGTGGGCATTGCATCGCCTCCCAAAAACGAACTTTTGATGCTCTTCAAGGATTTCTGGATGTCTGGAGACATACAGAAGGAGACTCTCCTTCATCCTATGCCCTCCTGTTGCCTGTGGGAGAAATGGGTGGCTGATGCCTGGGGCTGAGGTCTTGGGAATGGTACCAGTCCAGCTGAATAGAGAAGGGAATCGCAGGCTGTGGTGGACCTAGGCCTGGGCGAGGAAGTGTGGGAGGAGGTGGCTTTTGAGTTGGGCCTTAAAGGATGAGTAAAAGTTCATCGGGTGAGGAGGGTTTGCGCCACGTTGGGGGACTGCACGAGCGGGAGCCCCGGCTGACAGGCCGTGGCGTGCGCAGGAGGGAGATGTGGCTGTGGGTGCTGCCTTTGCCTGAAGGGCCTCCTGCCGTCCCCCAGGTGGGTGCCTGAGTCTGCACGCTGGCTTCTGACCCAGGGCCGCGTGGAGGAGGCTCACAGGTACCTGCTCCGCTGTGCCAGGCTCAACGGGCGGCCCGTGGGTGAAGACGGCCTGAGCCAGGAGGTGAGGGAGAATGTCTGTGTGAGCGCATGCAAGCGTGGGGGGGGGGGGTGCGTGTGTGTGTGTGTGCGTGCGTGTGTGTGCGTGAGGCCTACGTCAAGCGCCCCCTTCCTGGGGCCCACTGTGTGTGCAGGAAAAGCTCCCGCCCCCAGGGGAGAGTTCCATGCTCTTCAAGATGTCCTACCTGGCCCTGCTGGGCCACATCCTTGACTCAGGGCCCACCCTGCTCAGCTTGCAAGCGCATCCCCACCCCCGCTGCTGAAGGAGGGGGAGGAGAGACCCAGGGAGATCAATGTGCCTAGCTAAGCCAGGTGCCTAAGCCAACTCCGATGTCACAGACTCTCCTTCTCTCCCACCAGGCCCTGAACAAAGTGGCCGCTCAGGAGCGAGTGGTTCAAAGACCCTCGTACCTAGACCTGTTCCGGACCCCACGGCTCCGACACATCTCACTATGCTGCATGGTGGTGTGGTGAGGAGGGGGCCTGGCCTGGGCCTGGCAGGGTGGGGAGGGGCGGACAGAGAGGCAGCGGACTCCAGGGTGGTGCGGAGTGTGAGAGGAGGATGGATGAGTGAACTGTTAACTGTGCAGGAGGACCAGCCTCTGGGGACATAGGGCTCTGGGAAGTCACAAGATGGAGCAGGCATCAGAGGCAGGGCTCCAATTCAGGCTCTGCCACTTCTGTGAGAGCTTGGACAGGTCACTTAACACCGAGCCTCAGAGCCCCTTCCGCAAAACAGGACGCTGTTAGTCCCTACCTCACAGGCTTGCTGTGAAGATTAGGTAAAGACGCTTTGTCCCTTGGCACATGCTGCACACTCCCGGGGGGATTATGGGGACAGGGAAGGTGGCGGACATTGGGCTCTGGAGGTGGGGGAGGTGGTCCCTCTAAAAGGCCAAGCCTCCCTAAAAAGAGAGGACAGGAGTGGAGGGTGACAAGGACGGCCCCTGAGTGGCATCGCGACCCCCTTCAGGTTTGGAGTGAATTTCTCCTATTACGGCCTGAGCCTGGACATATCGGGGCTGGGGCTGAACGTGTACCAAACGCAGCTGCTGTTCGGGGCTGTGGAGCTGCCCTCCAAGCTGCTGGTCTACCTGTTGGTGCGCCACGCGGGACGCCGTCTCACGCAAGCAGGAACGCTGCTGGGCACCGCCCTCGCTTTGGGGATCAGTCTCCTGGTGACCTCGGGTGAGCCCCACCCACTCCCCGGAGGCCCCGCCTCCTGCCCAAGACCGCCCGCCCCTTCCCAGAAGCCAGTACTCAAAGCCCTGCACTAGGGGAGCCTCCCATCCTGGGAGCTGTGGGTCTCGCACAAGCCCCGCTCACTGCCTGAACCCCTGTTCCTCCAGAGATGGGGGCCTGGAGCACCGCCCTGGCGGTGATAGGGAAAGGTTTTTCTGAAGCTGCCTTCACCACTGCCTACCTGTTCACGTCGGAGTTGTACCCTACTGTGCTCAGGTGAGGGGAGCTTGGGTCCCAGGCAATCCACCCTGGGGAGGGCTTGTAGTCACGTCTTTTTACCAACACCCTACACACACCCCCTACACACACACACACACACACACACACACACACACACACACACACACTGCAGCCCAGTTCCTCCCACCCATTCCTTACACTAGACCCAGGATACGGAACTAATCAGAGCCGTCTGTGCTTGCTTAAATCTGGGAGAAGGCAGAGCATTTTATCTTTAGTAAGTGACCCTGAGCGAGGTCACACTTCTCTGGGCCTCCTTTAAAACAAAACCATCACAAAAAGCGCCATCTGCCCTTCCCTTCCCATTCACCACAGCCCAGGCAGAACTGCCCTAAAGGGTTGTCTCTGAACTTAAGGCCTGCCCCCCCCTTTTTTTTAACCTTTTTAAAGATTTTATTCATTTTAGAGAGAGAGAACATGGAATGGGGAGAGGGGCAGAAGGAGAGGGAGAGGGAAAGGGAAAGAATCTCAAGCAGACTCCCACCGATCTGAGGCGGGGCTTCATCCCACGACCCCCAGATCATGACCTGAGCCAAAATCCAGAGTGGCCACGCTCAACCGACTTGGCCACCCAGGCGTCTCCTGGTGCCCTTTCAGCTAGCTATTGGCAGGTGGGGAGAAGAAGACTTGTAGGCAGCTGGGTGTGTTTAGAAAGCCTTGCTCGTCCTCCACCAACATGGCAGGACCCTCTTCCTTCCACACTACCCTTTCCCCACCCCCTTTCTGATGACTTTTCTTTTCCTTCAGCAGTACCTGATTGGTTCTGTCAGAATGGGGGTCCCGTCCTCTGGTGAATGCTGGCTTGGGGGTCCCTGGCCTGGGGACAGGTGGGAAGACCACCTGAAAGAAGCCACAGCTTTCTTAGCCATCTAGAGGGATGGGGATATCAGGACCTCTCTGCCCAGGATGGGAGCCCTGTGAGGCATGACCCTAAGTAGGTGTGAACACCAACCCCATCCCCTATCCTCTCTCCGAACAGACAGACAGGGATGGGGCTGACTTCACTGGTGGGCAGGCTGGGAGGCTCTTTGGCCCCACTGGCAGCCTTGCTGGATGGAATATGGCTGTCGCTGCCCAAGCTCGCTTATGGGGGGATTGTCCTGCTGGCTGCCTGCACTGCCCTCCTGCTACCAGAGACGAGGCAAGCACAGCTGCCAGAGACCATCCAGGACGTGGAGAGGAGGTGTGTGCACAGAACGGTTGGTGTGAGCACATGCGTGTGGGAGTGAGTGCTCAAGCACCTGACGCCTTAGGTAGGATTCAGAGAAGAAGACGTGTCTGCATGTTGTGTATCTGGTGCTTCTATGCAAGTGTGCGTGGGTGTAGGACTCGAGGTCTATAAAAGTATACGAGTCCATATGTGTGTGTGTACGTGGCTATCCAAGATTGTCCAGAAAGAGGAGGATGCGTGCACACTCAGGTATGCCTCTACATCAGGGATGTATACAAGCATGTGTGGGTACCCATGTTCGTATACCAGCTGCTGGGGAGAGGTGTAGGCCAGCTCTGATGGGGTAGGCTTCGGTGGGAGGCCCAGGGGCTAAATCCCACCATTGCTCATGACTCCTTCCTTCCCAGTGCCCCATCCAGGCTTCAGGAGGAAGAGATGCCCATGAAGCAGGTCCAGGACTGAGTGGTATCAGGGGCAGGCCCTCCACAGAAGTTCTGCAGCAGGGGCTGGAAGACCAGAAGGGCAGGCCCTGTGGCTGGGGCTGGGACATCAAGCTCCCTCCCCAGGGCTGGGGTTGCCACCAGTGCCCCCTCTCTGTGCTCATTCAGCCTTGACTATTTGGCCTCCAGCAGCTGGGTGACTTCCCAGAATGCAGTGGGTTGCTGAATCATTCTGGTACCCTTTTCAAGGCTGGAGGAGTTCTATAAATGAAGGTGCCCCAAGGGTTTGGGTCAGCAGTGAGTTGTGGGATGAGCCCTGGATAGGAAGCCAGTCTGACCCTGGGATCTGATCCCAACTTTGCCACTGATTTGCTGTGTGACCTTAGGCATGTGGCTTTCCCTCTCAAGGCTTCAGTCTGTTCATCTCTCAAATGGATAATGAGGCCTCTCAGCAGACCTCACCACAGGAACTAGCTGTTGTCATGCTCAAACGAGATGCTGAATAACGTGCTTCTTCTAGAGACGGTACTAAAGAAGGGACTGCCCTATGATGACTTCTGGCACCAACAGCCTGGTGGGCATGCTGTCCGCTGTATGGTACTGGGAGCTGCCCAGGACGAGGGTACCAGGAGAACAGAGCTCTTTGTTCCCATGACTGGCCCTGTACTTCCCAGGCACATTGCAGAGTAATGCATCCCACATACCTCCCATCCTCCAACGCATTGTTTAGGCCTCATGCCCAAAGAAGAGTGGAAGGCATGGGAGCCAACATTTTATTGGAGAAGCAAGAATAAACACATTTTTAAAGTATCTTGAAGTTATAGAATTTGCTAGGGCAAGGGACTGGGAAGGCCAGGAGGCTACCCTTTAAAATGTGGTGGCCTATGTCCCCTGGCCAGATAGGAATGGGAAAAGGAGGAATGGGCAAGGTCTAGACTCCCTGGTCTACCACAGAGCCTAGCTAGGCCCAGGCCACTGGAAGATCATCTTCCCCCTGTGGGACTGGAGAATTCTGTAGCTCCCACTGGACCATGGACGGGATGGTAGGCCCGAATTAGAGTGACCTCTCCTGTGAACATCTCATTTAGATTTTATCTCCACGGGGTCATAGATGTAGCAGCCCACATCGCCAATGTTCACACCTGAGGGAGAGAGCCCCATCACCAAGGGCCTTGGGGCTGGGTGGTGTTGGGCTGAGGGCTGAAGGGAATCGGGAGGGGTCTGGGGTGTGTTTGACTACAGGGGAAGTTGACCACACATCACCACAGACCCACATGCCATACTTTAGGCCCGCTGTCTGGGGTGGGGCTGCCCACCTTTGGGGCCAAACAGGTAGCCGTAGCAGGGGATGTGGCAGTAGGGGACGCCATCATGCTGAGACATAGAGAGAAAGAGAGCCATCTCAGCTTGGCGCTCTTCCCATCTCCAGCCTCCCTCCTCGCAACATAAGCACCCATCCCTGCGCTGTTCACCTCAGCATGACTCCCGGCAGTCAGGGTCTTCCGGCAGCGCTGGCACCTCAGACAGGGTTGGTGCCAATTTCTGCCCAAAGACATCACCTTCTCAGCTGGTGGTGGAGAGAACTGGTAATTCTAGGGGCAGAGCAAGGAGACCTACCTGCTTTGCACCACCTCCTTACACTTTGATGCCCATCCTGTCCCCCTCCCCAAGCTTTCCATTGTAACTTACCAAAATAGACAGGTTCCTCACAGCCAGGGCACAGTGAAGTCTCCCCAGTGAATGTCTTCAGGTGGGGAGGGCCTTTAAGGGGGAAGAGGCCCTGGCTAGGGCTGAGGTGGGGGCCAGGCCTAAGCAGGGCCCATCAGCACCAGCCTGTACATGGCATCTTCCAAAAGCCATGCTCATCCCAGAGCCCCCCACCCAGCTGGTCATGAGTCTGCTTTCTTGGGCAGAGCTGAGTCTCCTATGACCCCCTCCCCCCACCTCCTGTGCCATCCCTTTCTGCAGAAGGGACCACCTGCTTCCTTCTCCTCCCAGGGGCTCAGGTACCCACCAGCTCAACCCTGTCAGCAACTCAATCCTCAGGAAACCTGAGCTGATACAGGAGCAGGCTGGGGCATGGGTGTCAGGTGTTGGGGAGCATGGTGTCATTGCCCACTCTAGGGGAGGGAGGAAGGAACAGGGAGAGGGGAGGAGTGGAAGAATATGAGGGGCTGGCCCTGTCTCAAGGACCTCTCATTCCTAGGTCATTCTTTCCATGGCCTTGGCCTGGGAGAGGCCTGAATTCTGGGCCAGCTTTGCCTCTGACTAGCTGTGTGACTCTACAAGGCCACTCGCTCTCTCCAAACCTCGAATTCCTCACCTGTAAAATGGGGGTGATAATGCCATCTACCCAATTTACCTCTTAACTCAGCAGCTGACACGAGAGAACCCCCCCAAAAGGGCCACAAATAAGACCTTGCCACAAAGTTGTAGGACTGTGAAGCAGAGGACTAGGTGGGAGACTGCCACCTGGTCTACCCTGTTCCAGCCTGGGGATGAGGAGGAGTGGGGCCCAACTTCACTTACTTTTCTTGCCCTGGGGGAGGTCAGTCCTGGGCCTGGGGGGGCTGAAACTGCTGGGGCTGAGGGGAGTGGTGCTGGCTGGGGTGGGAGTGGGAGGGTTGTAGAGGTAGGAACCCACACCACCAATGTTCACCCCTGCAGAGAAAACAGAGGCTGTCAGGCTTGAACCTCCAGCTCCCAGCCACAGAGAGGGTCCTGCTGTCCCCTGGCCTCTTCTAGGCTGGTACTTACCCCTGGGTCCGAAGAGAGCCCCATAGCATGGCTTGTGGCAATACGGCCTCCCGTTGTGCTAGGCACAAGCAGAGGAAAGAGGGCTGCTCAGGGCTAAAGGACGGGGCGGGGTGGGGGGTGGGGTTCTCCTGTGTCCCACAGGCCTTCCGTCAAGACAGACTGCCGGGTGTGTCTGTCCATTGGCCTGGGCTGGTGGGGCTGGGAGGGGTGGAGGGTGAGCTAGCATGTCAGAATTGCCACTGTGGTCAGGAGAAAGGGCAAGAGCAGGTCAGAAGACCGCTGCTTCCCTCCCCTCCCCACCAAAAGGCAACCGGGTCCACCGGCACAACTCAGGTGTCCCTAATCCTGGCTGGTGTGGGCCCTCCACATAGGTCGTCTTGGTATTTGATTGCTGAGGCTGCCTTTAGTGGGCTTCTGGAGCAGAAATTGGGGGCTGGTGCTTAGGGAACAGTGACACAGGGCTGTGCGCCCTGGCCAGGCCTCACCTCTGCATGTCCTCCTGGGGACAGGACGCTGTGGCAGCGCTCACATTTCAGGCAGAAGCGGTGCCAGTTCTTGCCCAGGGAGCTCACCTTCTCCGCTGTGGGGGACAGGGTGGAACCAGGCTGTGGGAAGCCAGGACACGCAGCGGGCGCCCCCTTTTCCTTCCTCAGTCCCACCCTCCTGCTTCCTAGAGACGATGGGGAGTGTCCCCGGGATGTCAGCTCCAACCCGCCCGAGTGCCCTGCGCCCCAGAGTTGGAAGGGGGGTCTGAGCTCCTCGAACGCCCCGGCTCACACTCGCCCCATCTCCCCCTCCTCAGCCCGGGCCTCACCGAAGAAAACGGGTTGCTGGCAACGCGGGCAGGTCCAGCTCATGGCTCCGCACAGGGCAGCCGGCGCCACACACAGTAGGCACCACCGACAGGGGCTCCGTTCCCGCCCCCTTCGCTGGCTCCGCCCATAGCTCCGCTGTGAGCCTCATTGGGGTGAAACCGTAGCTCCTCGGCGCCTATTGGCCGTCAGAAATTTAGAACAACTCCACCTGGGAAACGCCGGCGACTTCGCAGTTACTTCCAAAAACGAAAGCCTCCGGTGGAGAGGAGAGGGATTTGAAGTCAGACGGGAAAGGAAGAGCGCAATGAAGACGCCTGGAAGGGTGGCACTAGTTTCTGGCTTGGTACAAAGCGGAAAACTGTCCAGAGTGCAAACGTCATGAAAACACTGCAATTTCCTCAAAGGGAGGGGTCAGGCATTCTTTGAAATGGCTTAATTCCGCCTTGACAGTCTCAGGTGGTTAAGAGCGTTGGAATCTGGAGTGCATCTCTGCCACTTACTCTCTGGCTACAGGCAAATTACTTAACCTCCCTCAGCATCCATTTTATTTGTACAATGAGTACGATGATTAATCTCTACCTCATAGGATTGTCGTGGGAACTGAGTAAGTTAATACATGCAAAGCGCCCAAACAGTGCTTGGCTCATAACTGCTGTAAAAGCGATAGCTATCATTATGATGGATCCCATAATGAACTCGAGACTTTTTGGAAGCCTCAAAATGTGGTCTGGATACAACGGTTTTCTCGTGAAATTACAATCCTTTTTAAATTTAAATGTATAATTCAGACACCGATTACATTTTCCTAATTTAAAAGTGTTTTAATATTTTTTACAAGTAGCCCAAGAGTGCTTCAAAGGACACCTCAAGAAACCCCACAGAGAAAGGGAGAAAATATTTGCATGGTATCTGATAAGGATCTGGTAATCAGAATATATAAAGGACTCTTACACCTCAAGGATAAAAAGACAACCCAATTTAAAAACAGGCAAAAAATTTGAATAGACATTTTTCTAAAGAAGATATACACATGGCCAACAAGCACATGAAAAAAAGATGCTCAACAGCATTAGTCCTTAGGGAAAGGAAAATTGGGATCACAATGAGATACCATTTTAGACCTATTAGAATGGCTATTTAAAAAAGATGGGTAATAACAGTGTTAGGATGTGTCAAAACTGGATTCTTCATATGTTGTTGATGAGAATGTAAAATAGTGCAGCCCTTTGAAAAACATTCTGCTAACTCCTCAAAAAGTTAAAGAGTCACTGTGTGATCCAGCAATTGCAATTCTGGGTATACACCCAAGAGAAATGAAAGCGTATGTCCACACAAAAACTTGTACATGAATGCTCATAGTACTACTATTCACAACGGCCAAAAGTCCATCAACTGATAAAGAGCTGAACAATGTGGCATATCTGCGACAGAATAGGATTCAGCCATAAAAAGGAGTGAAGTACTGATGCACGCTACAACCTGGACGAGCCATAAGAACATGTTAATGAGAGAAGCCAGACACATACCACCACCTATTGTACAATTGCATTTATATGCATTGCATATAAATCCATCAAGACAGAATAGTGGTTCCTAGGGGTTGGGAGGAGGGGCAATTGGGCATATCTGCTACGGGGGTATTAGGTCTCTTTATGGGGAGAGGAAAATGGTCTGGAATTAGTGATGATAGTTGTACAACCTCATAAATATACTAAAACTTAATGAATTGTATACCTTAGAAGGGTGAACTTTATGATATGTGAATAATTTCTCAATAATAATGAAAATGCCTGAAGAAAACTGATTTTAAAAAAAAGGTAGCTAAGAAAATGAGAGGCAGGGAAGAGAGCTGCTTACTGTGTGCCAGTGCCCCAGCAGAGAAAACAATCCCTTGATGACATATTAGGTGGTGAAATGAAGAGCTGTCTGGATTAAGTTCCTTTGTTTTGTCAAGTCAGCTCAGAAACAGCTCAAGGGGGCATGTGTGCTGAACTGAGCCTTCAGCTGCAGTGCTGTACCCTGCGGGGTGAAACGAGTCCTATTTGTGTCTCAGGAGTCCAAGACCCTCTCTGAACTTCAGTTCCCTCACTGGGTAATGGGATAGGACTGGTGTCTATGAATTTCCACTCAGCACTCCTATTTCCTCACTTGTCCCCATCAGTACTTTCTCCTTCTAACACTTGTTTTGTCCTCCTCGTTGACTTCTAAAGGTGGAAGCCTGCACACCATGAAACAAAGTTTTCTAGACTTTCTCATTATCTGTATCTTGTTTTGGGAACGATTTCAAGATCCTTAGTTTTATAACTGTTTCTTGATGGGCTTCTTCTTTAACAAACTTGAAAAATACTAGTCTTCGTCTCCACCAATATTTTCCTTTTGTGTTTCTGCCTCTCTCATTCTTCTTACAGAAGGCAGCTTGAGGTTCACTGCTGTTTGCTCTTCACGGCTCTCAGGGAGAAGGTCTTACTTCAGGAGGTTGGGAGGACTTCATTGCAGTCATTCGTTGACATTGTATTTATTCTCTTTTAGGAAGGTTAGTTTCATTTGCCCACAGAACTATCCTTAGAATTTCTGGAGCATATCAAATAGTCTTTCGCTGAGGCTCTGTAGCTCTTTCTGTGCTGGATCACCTTGGACACACACCTCAGCCTCCTAGAAAGGTCATCTTTACCGCTGCGTCCAGCACAGGGCTCCACACAGAGAAACAAGCGTCGGAGTCTGAGCACCATGCTGCCTTCACACAACTTGCCGAGTCAGAGGGGCAGGTGCTTTACTGCCCGTCTTCTGTGGCCTTCCTGTATCATGTGGCATGACGAACACAGTATGCCTTGTCTCTTCTATTTCAGTGCTTAGAAAAGACTACTTGAGCCTCCTCCTTTCCAAATATTGGCCATCCATTTGCAAGTACAGCAAATCACAGTATTCCACTCTTTTTGCTTGCCTGGCTTCTACTATTCAGTCTCTAAAAGAGGCTTTGTAAAGAATGCTGACAGGGAAAATGACCCTTCTTGTAGGAATGCACTTGCAGTTACTGACAGTGCCCGTTTTGAATACTTAAAGCCTTTAACGTGGTAGTTTAATAAATACCACAAATGGTTAAGTCCAGTGGAGTGTAGGTATTACCCAATCAGCTGTCAGGGTGGAGTTTGTGTCATCTGAGAGGCAGGTCCCTCTTTCATAAAGATGATTGTTCCCTTGGTGCCCCTCCAATACCCACTACTTTTTCCTGCACAGACCTGTCACAGTATCTGTATAGTCATGTTATATTTACTTGTCCGGCTTTCTTCAACCAACAGGGTTGATTCTTATCTGTGTACCTACAGCACCAAGTAAAGTGGGGGTGCTCAGTAAATGATAGCTATTATTTTTTAAAGACTTTCATTTTTAGGTAATCTCTATGCCCAACATGGGGCTCAAACTCACAATCCTGAGATCAGGAGTCCCTTGCTCCACCGACTGAGCCAGCTGGGCACCCCTATTTTATTATTACTAACATCCATCACTAACACTTTTTACTTCATGTTTTTAAGCTCTATTGTTAGGTACATTTATGTTTTCAGACTGTTGGTAGTTGCGATGAATTGACCCTTTTATTGTTATGAAGCTGAAGAAACAAGCTTTTCAACTCGAGATGAGTGGTGGTGAAGATAATGGCCCCAAACACCTGAGGGGTGTCACATGGATGAGGCATTAGGGGCACTACTGAGACCCCTGGATAGAGGTCACAGAAAAGCAGACTGGGCTTCTGTCCAAGAAAAGAACCTTCTTACAGAGCCCAAGCATGGGGTGGCTGCTTCAGAGAGCAGTGAGCTTCCTATCTCTGGATGTTATAAATAACACTGGAGAACAATCCAATTGGTCGCCGGTGTTGCAGAAGGGATGCAAGCATCACACACAGACAGATCTTTGAGTTTTCCTCACAATTCGGCAGTATATGATTCTGTGATTCTATTACCAAAGAAGAGTTTCAAATTTGTGTTAGCAAGAGAGCATTGTTAAAATAGTGACAGCTATCTCTTCTGTAGTACCAGTCACAGGCACTGTACTTATTTCTGATCCTACAACAACCTGGTTGGGGGTTTAAATGCTACATTATTGGGGTGCCTGGGTGGCTCAGTCAGTTAGGTGTCTGCCTTTGGCTCAGGTCATGATCCCAGCTCAGCAGGGGAGTCTGCTTCTCCCTCTCCCTCTGCCCCTGCTTATGTGCTCTCTCAAATAACTAAATTTAAAAAAAAATGCTACATCAATTGTACGTAAAACGAAAGTGGCTTGGAGAGGTTAAGAGAGTTGTTCAAATCATACAGACCCAAGACTCTCAAGCTCATACTCTTTCCACTCCCTCCTCCTAAGCTGCCCATGTGTTTGAGTCTGAAAGGATACTATCCTGGTCTGTACAGCACCTCTGTGCCTAAAGATAAGAGGACCTCTCCAGGCAAATAATGGGTTGCAAGAGACAGGGGAATGTCATTAAAGCTCTTCCATGACTTCTTAGTGCCCTCAAGGTAAAGTTTTTAACTTGGCTCTAAGGCCCTCACCTTTCTAGTTCTAGACATTTCTCCTGCTTCTCCCTCGAACCACACTAAATGAGCTTCTTAAACCTGCCAAGTTCTTACCTACCTCGAGAACTTTGCAAATGCTATCTCCCTTCTGGGAACTTGCTTTCTCAATATCTTCACCTCACTAATTCCTGCCTAACTTCAGGTCCCCCTCACCTACTCAATAGCAGGCTATTGGCCCCAGGCAGTCTCTCCCATAGCATCCTGCGCTGGAGGGCCAAGGGGGTACAATCAACAACTGTGTTTTCCCTGAGAGAACAAATGAGGGGAAAAAAAGGCAAATGGAGACTCATGATAAAGGATACTTTTGTAGCTTAGTGGGGGAATAAAATAGGTCGGCCAGGGCACCTGGGTGGCTCAGTCGTTAAGCGTCTGCCTTCGGCTCAGGGCGTGATCTGGCGTTCTGGGATCGAGCCCTGTATCAGGCTCTTCTGCTGGGAGTCTGCTTCTTCCTCTCCCACTCCCCTGTTTGTGTTCCCTCTCTCGCTCGCTCTCTAATAAATAAATAAAATCTTAAAAAAAAAAAATCAGTGCTGCAACCAAACCATTTAAAAAAAAAAATAGGTCGGCCAACTTCCTGCCCCCCTTCCAACCCCAGAATCTAGGCTTTGTCTACCCAATTAGTCTGTGAGCTCCACGAGGGCAGGGGCCAGGAATGCTTTGCCAAACACTGTGTATGCTTCCAATGCCTTGATTAATCTCTGATACATGGTGCTCAATAAATACTTATTGGTGAAAGAATGTTAAATGTTATACACAAGTCTCCTTCAAATGTGAGATGAAGGCTAGTGAGGAGATGTGGAGTTAGAAGGGGACTGGTAGGAGTTGAGAGTTTCATTACAACAAAAGCCCTGGAGCAAGGGAAGCTTAGGTGCCTAGGAGTAAGCACTCAGGAGTTTGTTTCTTCATACCCATGAGGATCAGCATGTATGAGGCAAACCAGAATATGATTTAAACTGATCCTGATTATAAATACTAGATAATAAAAAGAGAACTGCAAATCTCCTTTGGCAGCAAATCAGTCCCACTAATTGCAGTCATTCACAAGAACTTACTAATTAAGCTTAATTAGCATGTAGCACAATTATGTCTATCATTAAATATATGGCAAATGAGAGAATGTGGGAAAGTGTTATGTAAACTGTAAGGCACCTTACAAATATGACTGCTATAATGTGTCAGGTTAGCACTGCAATGAGTTTTGATTACAACTATAAAGTCCACTTATTTTATATCTTTGTCAACTTGTTCAAGTATATGGGCATATGCTTATGACTTTTAAGGCATTATCAAAAACTCTTGTTTCTCAATGACTCTTGAAAGGTTTCACTCAGTTCTGGTATGTTAATGAAAAATTAGTCTTCCCTCTTGAACACTGTGTTACTTAACCTTTATTACCTGTAACCTGTGTGCTTTCTCATTCCATCTTCTGAGTCTCTCCTCTAACTAGAAAGCTTTACTTTCAGCCATTTATGTTACTTAAAAAAATAGAAATACACACAAAACAAAAACAGACTGAAATGTTTTCTTGAAAACACACTAGCAAGTCTGTTTGACCTTTTTCCTTGTTTTCCAACATCCATTGCTGCCATTGCATGAACCCGTTGAGAGCATTCTGTATACAGCTACTTGTGGTTAGCTGCTTGGGGTTATTGACTGGGCTACATTTTGTGATTCGAAGGCATCAGCTGGGCTAATTCAGAATCAAGACTGCAGGAAATGACCCTCTGATCCTTCACCATGGTTGCCTTCAACTTACGCTCATGAAGAAATCAACAACAGCTTTAAATGGTGGTTTTCCATACAAAGATGGGTTTGGCGTCTCAAATATTACTTGGAAATGTGTATTTCATCTAAAAATATATAAAAACAACCACATCCAAATAATTTGCAGCACGCAAAATGTATCCATATCCTGGAAACTGAGAAGAAAACAAGAGGAGTGAAACTTGGTGGTCAGCTTGCTTATAGATCTGACAGATGGTGACAATGACCCGTGATGTGAACTACCAGCAACTTCCTCATCTCATTTTTTATAATATACAAGAACAGACCTTCCAGGTCATGGGACTATGTTAAGGAAATTAAAACAGTTTAATTTTACGAATTCAGACAAATGCAAAAGCTTTACCTTTTTATAGAGGAGTTTCTCAGTTCCTCTATGAAACTCAAAATCACAGGATCAGGAGTCATATTCCAGGATCTTCCCAACTCCAAAATGACTGGGCTTTTCCTCTTCTTCTCTGGAGTTTTTGCAACAGGCAGAGCTCTAACGTCTTTATTCATAATCTCTTATTACCACCCCTCGCCACCAAAAACAGGGCAGCAATGACCAGTATCTTGCGGAGACAAGAACTTAAACAGCCATCTTGTGATAAAAAGCCACAAAGAGGAAGGTATAAAAACCAAGGTGGGGTGGCACCGAATCTTTGCAGCTCTCTAGGGGATATTTTCTTTTCTACTTAGAAGCATTTCTTTTGAAGAACCTTGTCTCCCCCATTCCACATTAATTCAACTTTGTCTAGATTGTTCAGTGAGGTAGATCCTGTCTTTCCATGGTGAGCTTCTGACCTGGTCTGAGTACTTCATCCACTTGGCCACAGTAATTGTTCAGGGATAGGAGTGTGGTCCAAGTCACACTCATCCTCTTCGCTCAGACTTTTCCATGAGACTTTCGGGTGTTATTAGGCAAAATACACTTTCATTTTCTAGATAGAAACCTTATAAGGACCAAGGCAGCTTGAGACTGCAGGGGCTATTTTGCCCCCGAGTGAAGAGAAAATGAGGCCAAGCAAAGTTGAGAGGAAGGGGAAGGGAGGGTCCTAAGGACATCTCTGACCGCTGGGATCTAACTCCGCCCCAGTTTCCCAGTATCAAGTAATAAATTATCCCCTATCCATTTTTTCTTAAGCTTGTTTGAGTTAGTTTCTGTTACAACCAAGAGTCCCAATTAATACAACGTGCATCTTTATACAGTTCTTGTGCTTCTTCTTGTATTTAAGAATTATGTTGTATAAAGTTCTGACACTGTAAATTGCTTTACATATTTTCTTAATGCATGATTTTTAAGATAACCATGTAAGAAAAAAGACTAGAAAATGATATATAAAAAATGGGTCTTAGACAAGTTATCCAATTAAATAATGGGCAAAGAATTTGGATAGTTTTCCAAAGAAGATATACAAATGGCCAATAAGCCCGTGAAAAAATGCTTGACATCATTAGTCATTAAAGAAGTGTAAATCAAAACCATAAGGACATACCATTTTACATCCACTAGGACGGCTGTAATCAAAAAAGAAAAACAGAAAATAACAAGTGTTGGAAAAGGGATGCCTGGGTGGCTCAGTTGGTTAAGCATCTGCCTTTGGCTCGGGTCATGATCCCAGGGTTCTGGGATCAAGTCCCGCGTCAGGCTCTCTCCTCAGCGGGGAGCCTACTTCTCCCTCTGCCTGCTGCTCCCCCTGCTTGTGCACTCTCTCTCTGACAAATAAATAAGTAAATAAAATCTTAAAAAAACAACAAGTGTTGGAAAAGATGTGGAGAAAATGAAACCCTCACATTGCTGGTAGGAGGCTAAAGTGATGCAGCTGCTGTGGAAAAGAGTTTTGACAGTTCTTCAAAAAGTTAAATATATTGTGATTTCACAGAAATGAAGAGCAGATAGTTACAAGAATCAGTCCTCCACTGATGCTATCATTGAGCTGGCAAAAACAGATAGAAGCAACTTTTTCAGAACTCTGGAATCTAATCAAACTGAGAGTGGAGTCCAACCAGTGGTGTGCTTAATGAAAAAAGCAGCTGTTAAATTTCAGTAACAAAACGTTGTGGCATTTTTGTTTACCCATCTACCATCCCCCATCCCCCAGCTTGGTGGTGGCTGTGGGACAGTAGTCCACATTCCTGGTGTGGTTTGCTAATGCCAGGGGAGGACGGATGCACCCTATTCTCAAAAGACTGTGGCTGTCAATTTTGCCTGTCTGGTGGTTCCCTGAGGGACCCATGCTGAGTCTGACCTTTGTTTTGCCCCCTCAGCCTGGAGCAGCTTTCCAAGTAGCATCTGTTGAAAGTATTTAAAGACCTGTACTACTGCTGACTGCCTAGAGAAAGATACAGAGAACTGAACAAGCAGCAGATGGATCTAAAAGTCTGACAAGTAGGAGACTGAGGAGGAAGCTACACGGGGAAGTAAGGACTCTGACGGGCCGCTGTGTGATTGGGGAAATCCGTCATACAAAGTGCATGCCCAGGGACAGATGCATGTGCAGAAAAGACCTGAGAGGACCCCAGGCTTGCACCTTTGGCAGATCTTTGGGCTCCATGCAGTCAGGAGGTGAAGGCTAAGGCAGAGTTTCAGGCAAATTGGCTTAGCATTGAAGTAGTGCCCCAGCTCAGAGCCAAGCTACAAAAACCTGTGGAGGTGGTGGTGGTGTTTTTCCTCCAGCCATTTAAGGAAATCTCTTGTCAGGTCAGTGACTGACTGCTGAGATAATGGAACAGAGTTTCAGTGATCACACACAACAAGAAATGCAGTTTTAGCAAAAATAGTTTAGAAAAGTCAATGAACAAGTGGATGACAACAGCCTTCAATAATCAACAACAACAAACCCTGAGAGGGGGATCTGATTCCCAGATTGACACATTGTAATATTCAAAATGTTCAGTTTTAAACAAAAATATCACAAGGTATAAAAAGAATAAAGAAAGCATGGTTCATTCACAGAAAAAAAAGAGAACTTTATAGAAAACATCACCAAGGAAGCCCAAACATTGGACTTACTAGGCAAATATTTTATTTTTTCAAGATTTTTTTATTTTTTTTTAAGTAATCTCTACACCCAACATGGGGCTCAAACTCACAACCCCGAGATCAAGAGTTGCATGTTCTAATGACTAAATCAGCCAGGCACCCCATTTGGCAAATATTTTAAATCAAATGTCTTAAATATGCTCAAAGAGCTAATAGATAAAAAAACTAAAGGAAACTAGGAGAATGAAGAAATGAACAAATAAAGAATATCCATAAAGAGATATATATTATATATTAAACATTTAATATTATAATATTACATAAGAACCAAATAAAAATTCTAGAGATGAAAAGTATAGTAGCCGAAATGGAAAACTCATTACAGGGATTCTACAGCAGATTCAAGATGGCAAAAGAAAAAATGAGTGAACCTGAAGATAGGACTATTGAAATTATTGAGTAGGAGAAAGAAAAAAAAAAAAGACTCTCAACCAAGATTCTATATCCAACAAAACTATCCTTCAAAACAAAAGGGAAATTAAGACCTTTCTAGAGAAACAAAAGTTGAGGGAGTTCATCACTAGCAGACCTGTCTTACATGAAAAAGCTAAAGGGAGTCCTTTAGGCTGAAATGAAAGGACACTAGACAATAATGCAAAACCATATAAAGAAACAAATCCAGTAAAAGTAACCATGTAGATAAATATAAAAGCCAGCGTTATTGTATATTTGGTTTGTAATTCCCCATTAGTTTCCCATATGATTTAAGAGGCAAATGAATAAAACAATAATTGCAAATCTATGTTAATCAGCACACAATTGTGACAAAACACCATAAGGATGGAGATGAACTGAAATGAAGGGAGAGAGAGCTCTACAACAGTAGTTGGAGATTCCAATGCTCCACTTCAATAAAGAACAGAACATCTAGACAGAAGCTCAATAAATAAATAGAAGACTTGAACAACACTGAACTAAGTAGACCTAACAGACATGCAGAATAGTTCATCCAAAAACAAAATTCACATGGGTGCCTGGGTGGCTCAGTCAGTTAAGTGTCTGAGTTTGGGTACTGGGATCGAGTCCTGCATCAGGCTCCTTGCTCAGCGGGGAGTCTGCTTTTCCCTCTGCCTGCTGCTCCCCCTGCTTGTGCACTCTGTCTCTGACAAGTAAGTAAAATCTTTAAAAAAAAACTCAGAATACACATTCTTTTCAAGTGCACACAAAACATTCTCCAGAATAGATCATACGTTCGTCCACAAAACAATATATTTAAAAAGACTGAAATCATACAAAGTACCTTCTCCAACCACAACAGAATAAAGCTAAAACTCAATAACAGAAGGAAAACTGGAAAATTCACAAAATGTGTAAATTAAACAACACACTCTTAAGTAGCCAATGGGTCAAAGAAGAACTCACAAGAAAATGATAAAATACTTTGAGGTGGATGAAAATAAAAACATATCAAACACATGGGATGCAGTGAAAACAGTGCTAAGAGGGGAATTATAGCTATGAACATTTTAAAAAGGAAGACCTCAAATCAATAACCTCACTTTACACCTTGAGGAACTAGAAAAAAAAAAAGAGCCAACTGAACTAAAAGACAGTAGGAGGAAAGAAATAATAAAGATTACAGCAGAGATGAATGAAATAGGGAAAAGAACAATAGAATCAATGCAACCAAGAGTTGGTACTTTGAAAAGACTGACAACATTGGCAAAACTTTAGCTAAAGTAAAAAAAAACACTTTAAATTTACTTAGAAAAAATGAAAGAAGATGCAAATAACTAAAATCAGAAATGAAAGTGGGACATTACTACTGACCTTACAGAAATAAGAAAGCATTATAATACTCTGAACAACTGTATGATTAAGTAGGAACCAGACAAGGATGTCACCTTTACTATTGCTTTTAAACATTGTACTGGAAGTTCTAGCTAAAGTGATTAAGGAAGAACAAGAAATAAAAGGTACCCAAATTGGAAAGGAGGAAGTAAAACTATCTCTATTCTAAATGACATGATTTAAAATATACACAATATGTATATTATATATATATATAAAGAACACACATACACACACACACAAAACTAGAAGAAATTAACAAGTTCAGCAACGTTTCAGGGTATAAGATCAATACATTAAATTGTATTTCTATACACCTGCAATAAATAGTCCAAAAGGAAATTAAGAAACAATTCCATTTACAATAGCATACAAAAGAATAAAATACATAGGAATAAATTTAGCCAGGATGTGAAAGACATACACAAAAACTACAAAATACTGCTGAAAGATATTAAAGAAGACCTAATAAACAAAAAGGCATCCCATCTATGTTCATGGATTGGAAGATCTAATATTGTCAAAATGGTAATGCTATCCAAAGTGACCTACAGATCTAAAACAATCCCTATGAAAATTCCAATGACTCTTTTTGCAAAAATGAAAAGCCAATCTTCAAATTCATATGAAACTGCAAGGGGGCCCAAACAGCAAAACAATCTTAAGAAGAACAAAGCTGGAAGTCTCACACTTCTCAATTTCAATTTCAAAACTTAGAGTGAACAAAACTACAGTGATCAAAATAGAGTACCTGCATCAACATACAAACCAATGGAATAGAATTGAGAGTCCAGAAATAAATCCATGCATCTACAGCCAATCAATTTCCAACAATAATGCTAGACCATTCAATGTAGGAAAAACAGTCTCTTTAACAAGTATGCTGGAACAACTGTACTTTCACATACAAAAGAATGCAGTTGGACCCCTACCTCATACTATGTACAAAAATTAACTCAAAACAGATCAACAACCTAAACATAAGAGCTAAAACTAAAAAATTCTCAGAAGAAAACATAGGGGTAAACCTTCATGGTCTTAGATTTGGCAATGGGTTCTTAAATATTATGCCAGAACCACAAGTAATGAAAGAAAAAAATGGAGAAATTGGACTTAATCAAAATGAAAATCTTTTGTGCATCAAAAGCACAGGAGAAAATAACTGCAAATCACATATCTGATAAAGGTCTAGTATCCAGAATATATAAAGAATCCTTACAATTCTAGAACAAAGAGACAAACAACCCAATTAAAAAATGGGCAAAGGACTTGAGTAGGCATTTCTCTAAAGAAGATATATAAATGGCCAAAAAACACATGAAAAGATGCTCAAGATCATTAGTTATCAAGGAAAAGTAAATCAAAATCACAATGAAACACTAGGATGGCTAAAATACATACAAAAAGAAATTAACAAGTGTTATGAATATGGAGAAACTGGAACCATTGTACATTGCTGAAAGGGACGTAAAATGATTCAGGTGCTGTGGAAAAGTTTGGCAGTTCCTCAAAAAGTTAAACATAAAATAATCATATGACTCAGCAATTCCACTTCTAATTACATTCTGAAAAGAAGTGAAAACAGGTACTCAAACATGCACTTTTTCATGTGAAAACAGGTACTCAAACACATACTTATTCATGAATGTTCACAGCAGTACTATTCACAATAGCTAAAAGGTGGAAATAACCCAAATGTCCATCAATGAACGAATGGATAAACAAATTCTGGTATACACATACCATGGAATACTATTCAGCCATAAAAGGTAATGAACTACTGATGCATGCTACAACATGAATTAACCTCAAAAACATTATGCTAAGTGAAAGGAGCCAGACAGAAAAGGTCACATACCTTCAGAATATGTACATCATAGAGACAGAAAGCAGATTGGTAATTGCCGGGGGCTGCAGAGAGGTAGGAATGAGAACTAACTGCTCAATAGATACAACATTTTATTTTGGGGTGATGAAAACATTTTGGAACTAGACAGAGGTGATGGTTACACAACATTGTGAATGTACTAAATGTCACTTCTTTATTTTAAAGTGGTTATTTTGTTATGTGAATTTCACCTCCATAAAAAACAAGACAAAAATACAATACCTGAGATAGCAGTCAGAAAAGAGGTTACATTTGGGGAAAGTAGTGACTGGAAGAGGACATGAGAGGGGCTTCAGGGGTGTTGGTCATATTTTATTTTTTGATTTGGGTGTTGGTTACCCAGGCGTGGTCATTCTGTTAAAATCTTGGGGCTTAACAATTGTGTGTACTTTTGTTTTTTATATGCATCTTATACTTGAACATAAAATGAACTTTAAAAAGTTAAAGAGTTGCCATATAAACCAGGATATACCCAAGAGAACTGAAAAACTGATGTCCACACAAACACTGTATACAAATGTTCACATTCACAGCAGTATTATTCATAATAGCCCAAAAGTGGAAATAACTCACAATCCCATCAACTAGTAGAGACACAAAATGTGGTATGCAGAATATTATTCAACTATAAAATACAGTGAAGTACTAACACATGGTACAAATGATGAATGAGCCTTGAAAACATGTTAAATGAAAGAAGCCAGACACAAAAGACCACACATTGCATGACTCCATTTATACGAATTGCCCAGAATAGGTAAATCCACAGAGATGGATGGAAAGCAGATTGGTCACTGCCAGCAGCTTTGGGGTAGGGAATAATTGGGAGTGTCTGCTAATGGGTATGTGTTTCTTTAGGGGTGGTGGTTGAAATGTTCTGGAATTAGTGGCGATAGCTGCACAATCTTGAAGATATCAAAAACCACTGGATTTTACACTTTTTTTTAAAAAAAGATTTTATTTAGTTATTTGAGAGAGTGAGCAGGAGAAAAAAAGAGCATGAGCAGGGCACGGGCAGAGGGAGAGGGAGAAGCAGGCTCCCGGCTGAGCAGGAAGCCTGATGTGGGACTTGATCCCAGAAAGCTGGGATCATGACCTGAGCTGAAGGCAGACACTTAACTGACTGAGTCACCCAGGTACCCTGGATTTTATACTTTGAAATAGTGAATCTTAGGTTAAAGAAATTTAATGTTATATGAAATATATTTCAATAAAAAAGATCTTAAATATTTTTAGAATGTATGTAAACTCTAGCATATCAAATAAAAGAAGTTCAAAGGGAAAATATTACTCAGGATCTATTCCCTTTCCCCCTGCCCATCCCTCAGATTAGCACATCTTGGAGGTGGACCTCAGTTACTACTGGAGAATGGAGGTAGGTGAGTCGCAGTTAGGAATGAAAACTGTGACCAACAGCCCTGATTGTCCTTGAGCAGAGGAATGTGGTAGCTGATGAGAAACAGATCTTGGGCTGGAGCAAGGGAGAGAAAGTCAAAAGTGGTGGTGACAAAGTGTTGGCAGCCCTGGCACCAGAACGCTTTCCATTGCTTCATCCACTGGGTGGATGCCTTAGGAATGAGTAGTCCTTAGCTGATTTCAGCCTCGACAGCCAGAGACCCTGAGATACTTCCTACCCCTTATTCCTTACTTCTTACTCTTTTGATGGCTCTGGTTGGATATTATGCAGTTCTTTGTACTTGTAGTGCTATGAGTATTCCCAAAACCTACCCAAACTATAGATTTATTTGGGTAGTAAACTAGACCTCTGGGACTCTAAATAAATGCCTGGATTTACAAATCAGGAACAGAAGTAAGACCGTTTTAAGGGTAAATCTGGATCAGGGGCAGCTCAGGTTTAAATGAATCTCTCTAAAGGACTTAAAAGTCACCTAAATTTTATTTGATTTTGGTTCTCATCCTCCACAGTCCCAGAATGCAAAAAGGAGTAAATGGAACACCTACTAGAATTTTAGATAAGAGAGGAAGGGGTTTCCTTGGTAGTTTGAAATGATGCTTGCCTGCTTCTATGTGCCAGATGTTTCAATGTGTATAGGAAGGATAGTCAGACTGAATGGAAACTGGTAGACAGCTGTCCTGAAGTCTGAAATCCCAGGATTTTTCAAACACCACCTTTGTGATGGTCTCCCCTTCCTTCTACCTCTTTTGTCT
Source organism: Ursus arctos (assembly GCF_023065955.2). Classification (NCBI taxonomy): domain Eukaryota; kingdom Metazoa; phylum Chordata; class Mammalia; order Carnivora; family Ursidae; genus Ursus; species Ursus arctos. The sequence continues at coordinate 4,673,150 of NW_026622974.1, forward strand.
ACTCATACCGCATTCCTCTAAAGACATACCCATTTTTTATCTTGACTCTTAAATGGAGCAGTAATGAAACTGAAATATAGATGTTCTACTTGCTGGGAACACTGGGGCCCAGGATCCAGGAGGGATGAGAAGATCTGAAAGCCACAGCTTTAACATAGTCTCATGGCACAAAATGAGAGATGGAAGTTAGGAGATGAGCTGAGATGAGGAGTGCCAAGTTTAAAACATACATCTCTATGCCTATCCTTATCTTGTTGTTCTACTGCTACAAAGAAACAGACATACATACACCACATATTTGCTCACCCAACTCGCCATGTCCCGGCAGCTGAGGGCCTTCTCCACAACCCATCCCTGTCCCGGTAGCCATACCTACCTTCTGGAAGTCAGACCCTAGAGGAGACTGCCTACTGACCCCAAGGGCGCTCATCATTTCTTTGGTCTCTGTGGCTTCTATCCCTGCCTCCCTGTGGCAAAGATGTCTTCTGCAGTCCTTCCTTCTGGAAATCTGGACTTTAGCAACTGCTCCTGAAAAGAAAGGAAAAGAGGTAGGCAAGAGTATGTAAATGTCTTCGTTGTCATCCTTGTATAGGTAGGCTACAGGACAGCAGGGTAGTTTAGCAGGGACAGAGCATTAGAGATGAAAGAAAGTAATACCTCAATATGGTTGATTTTACCTCTGCAATCTTTCTCTGTACCCTCTATCAGGTAACCCTGCCTCTACTTTCACCCTGCTTACTCACTTCCCTAAAATGCGCTCATTTCCATTGCTTTCTACAAAATACCTTTCTCATCTGATCCTCCACAAGTGGAATGAACAAAAGCCTGCAAAGCTTTTAGTCTATACATCTGGACACAAATTATCTTCTATTCTCTTGCATGCAACAAAGACTTTGTGTTATCTTTTTGTGTACCTGTATTAAAGGTAAAGCTCTGTGAAGACAGGCGGTTTGATTTACAGAATTTCAAGTCCAAATGCTTGTAGACTCGGAAATGCATAACCAGCTAAACAGAAGTTGGGGCAAGAGAAAGGGAAGAGGAAGAGAGAAAAAAGAAAAGTATAATATTCTTCAAGAATGGAGATTGAAGAATGAATGTTGCCCAGCCTTGATGGGAATAGAGGAATTTTAGGGAGTCTTGCGGGAAAAGCAGCAGGACCTATTTGTAATGATAGAAAACCGATGAGAGGAATGACGACAGGGATGCGTTGAGTAGGAGTTACACACTTAAAAAAAACCCAAACACTATTTTTTAATACATAAAAGTATACAAAAGGAAAAAAAATAAACCCTGATTTATAATTCCATAGCACCAGATCACCCTTACTGACATAAAATTACATATTTTACATGTCTGTATATATTTTATATGTGCATGAAATACTTCTATTTTATATAACATGCATTTTATGTGTTCAGGATGTTGAAACAAAAAATACAGAATAAAAGATAAAAGCATTCCTCCTCCTTCTACCAACAGCAACCGTTTTTGCTTTTTTTTGTTTCCTTCCAGAAATCAAACTGGCAGCTTGATTTAGGGTTCTGATGAGGTGACTAGAGGATGTTGGGCCAAGTCAAAGATCTGGGGTTTGACTGGTTTCAACATGCCTATGAAAGGAAGGAGAAAGGTAGCCATCTGGATATCAAAGTTCCCAAAGCCTTTGACTGCTAACTCTAAGGTCAATTTAGCCCCATTCCCAACCTCAGTTTTTCTTCCAGGAGCTTCAGGGGCAATGTGTCCCCCTCCTGGCCTGACACCACTATTCCACAATGCTGTTGAAATGAAGAGGCCACTGACAGCCTTGATATGCATTCATTGCCATAGACAGTGCTTTGTATACAAAGATCTAGGACCGAAGCAGGATAGTTGGCTTCTGGAGTGCTAAGTACCCAATAAACACAATTGGCAATTTATAGCTTTAACCCACTTATAAATTGCTGAATAGTCACAATCAGTTAATAAAAAATAGCTACTATTACCACATTGATTCTTTTAACAAATTTTTATTGAGCACTCTGTCAGGCAACTGTGTGCTGGGAATACAATGAAAAAACAGTAAGCAAAGACAGACTTCCTGCTTCGGAGAGTTTATATCTAGTTGTGCGGGGAGGGATATATTGATCAAATAAACACATAAATATAAAATTAAAACCACACTGCTACAGTGAAAACGTACATGGCCCTTTGAAAGTGTATAAGGGTTATGGGCAAATCGGCATGGCTGTGTTTTGTTTTTTTAATGAAAGATTTTCATTACCAGTTCAACTGCTTGGCTTATCAAGGAATACTGTGAGTGTATACGTAATTTTTTTGGTTAAAAATCACATAAACATTATTATAAAATTCAACTCCATGAAGAAATGTGTTCACAATCACAAACTATTTTCATTTGTCCATGTTCTCACAAAATTGTTAATAAATGAAGACCTTGCTTAGTTTCTCTCTTGCCCCAGGCTTGGTAGGTATGTTTTGTTAATTTGAGAACCACGGTTTAGGACTATGTATTTTTAAGTAAGCTCTAGGCCCAACGTGGGGCTTGAACTCATGACCCCGATATCAAGAGTTGCATGCTCCACCAACTGAGCCAACCAGGCACCCCAGGAATATATTTTTAAAAACCCATCTCACTTTCTTTGTAGGCTGTATCCTCTCTGAACCTGCCTCCACCTTTTTCTTTTTTAAAAATACACTTAACGTCCCTGTTGGATGCCTGTATCTATATGTCCAACCCTCCCCGCCCCCTAACGCCTTACCATTCTTCAGTCCCTGAACCTGGTAGCCTGATAAATGAACGTATGTCCGGGCATGCTTTGATACCAAAGCATTAGCTAACTTTTTGAATTTTACATTTTTTTAGAGAGATGGAGCTGTATTAGGTACAATGGGAATACTTACCAGAAAGGTTAAGAGTCTTATATGCCCTGAAGCTAGCAGTGAATAGGAGAAAGATGGCTTATGAAGCAAGAGGCCTCCATTCACAAAGCCAAGGGGATATCTGGGGGGTTATTTACACAACTTAGGTAAAATTAGGTGTTCGCCCAAATTTAAACCTAACTGCTGCTGATGTGTTGTCACAGTTGAGGGAGACCAATAAAAACTTTCTGATGTTTGCAGAATTTTAAAGTAGTTATAGATGATACCGCAGGCAACATACAAAGATTAGGGCCCCCTCCTTGCATGTGCTTTGTCTCCAAAGGTGAACATTTATTCAGTGCTGTGACAGTACTGAATAAAAAGAAATAGGTCCTACCTTTAGGTGCTGGCAACTGGGTTAGAGTTCTGCCTTTCCTTTCACAGGGCTTCTCTGGATGGGCTCCAAAGCTAGATCCCACTGATCAAAGAGGGATCACACTTCTGGCCCAAACTAAAGGCTCTCCCTCTGCTAGTTCAAGGCAGATATGAAGAATGCCATTGCTTCTTACAAGCATTCATTATTCTAGAAAAAGCCTGAAATTATCAAGATAATACAAGAGTAATAGCTCAAAGTACTCCAGTCCCAGCTATTTGAATTAGTTCTGTACTTCCTAGATTTTGTCTCTCTTCCCTTTCCTACCCTTCCCAAGAGTCCCCCTGCTAACCTAAAGAGTAAGATTCTGACTCCCTCAGAGAAGGAATCAGGGTACAAGCGAGATCTGGAGATTAAACCCTCCCCACTCTAAACCCACCTATCTCTCCCCAAAGGGAGGTAAACTTACTAAATGCACAGGCCTGAAAATCAGTAACAACTGGCATTTTAAACTTGTAGGTTCTCTGAATTCCTATAGATAGGCTGCTAGAACAGGGAGGGAGTAGTTCTCCAGAAAAACAAATGTATTTCTGAAGCTAATCTGGGTTTACGTTCATCTAAAGGGCACCTTCTGAGTCAGTCTGTGGTTTCCAGGCCAGAAAAGTGCCTAAAAGGCAGGCCTAGGACAACTACTCAGGACGGCATGACCCTGGACACATTCGGGGCTGAGATGGAGACAATGATCCTCATTTTAAAGAGGGAAAAAAAATCCCTGTGGCACAGTGAGGTGAAGTAACTTGTCCAAAATCACAGCAAGGCGAATGGCTGAAGACCACGCACGGACTGAACTCTCCCAGATGTGTGCTCTTTCCACGACATGATAAACAACAGAGGCCACGACATCTTCTAAATAGACATTAGTCAAGGCTCTAGAAAAACTAAATAGCCTCCCCAAAGTCAAGATAGGATTCTGCAGCTCTGCACACAAGTTAGCAGAGAAAAAGGAATTTTTAGGGAAAAAGATCAACTTTGCATTATTTTTGAGTGGGTAGAAGACAAGACTGAAGCCTCTGTTGAGCCAGGTTATAAATTTCTGAAAACAAGGATGTCAAAAGGAAACTGGGACAGAGATTAGGAAACCTGAGGACTAAGCTCTCTTGATCCCTAAGAACGCCCTCAGCAAGAACATGAATGTTCTTGGGGGAGTTCAGCTTCCAGAGTAGCATAGGGAGAGCCAACATAAGGGCATATGAAAAGCTTCACAATAGGAAGATGCCAAAATCAGACCACTGTCGCCTACTCACTACCCATCCAGGCAGCACTGGGGCAGAGATTACATAACTTCACAATCTGACATGAAGGACTTGAAGTAGCCCAACAAGTGGGGAAAAAGCAATTGGGAGGGAGGAGATAGACAATAGGACAGCAGGAGTTCATTTTTCTAGTTTTCCTGTGGAGTTCAAATGTGTGTGGTTTCAAAACAAAAATCCAGAAAGAAACATGAAGTTAATGCATTTATTCCAAGTAATTAACACGTTAAAAATAAAATTAAACTTGTCCAAGCCAACTCATAAATTCTTTAATCTTTTGAACAAAATGTACAACCCAAAACATCACACTACGGTGGAAATAACTTGGGAAAGGGAGAGGTAGAGGAAGGAATACATATGGATTGTGGAACAGAGAAGGAGTCCAATCCCAAAACAAGTTTCAGCTCTTCTACCTCTTCAGAACAGAAATGGCTGCTAAACAATTTAACACAAAGTGTTACTGGATCACAATACAATGAACAAAAGGCTGTTTCAAAAATAAAAGTGACCCAAAAAGCATTATCTGCACCCGGCATTCAGCCACGAATCAGCCTTACCGATTTGTCGTCTTCCCAAAGTGAACCTGCTAGATTTTCTTCCACGTTTATTGAGGCCATTTCCAAACAGGTTTGTGGGTTAGCAGGACCATCTCAAGCAAAGGCAACAGAATAAAGGAAGTATGGGGTTGACATGGCACAAGGAAGTAAACAGTAAACAAAAGGGCTACTCACGCTGCGTTTCAAACAATGTTAAGGCAGGCCCATCCAAATGGAAGCCTAAGAGATGAACAATCCTTCCTTCATTAGTTTTCCATTTCAGCAGGCTTACTGGTGTTTCTCCCAGAGATCCATCAGCTGCCCAGGAAATTGGGTAGGAATACAACATAGCAACTGGAGAAGTCAACTCTGTTTCCCTCCTCCCCCATATTCCAGAAATGGCAGAGTCAAAGCCAAAATACAATCAAAGCACACTATGTGGTGAGCCAGACAGACATCTGATTTTAATGACAAAGTAGGAGAAAGTAAATTGGCAAAAAATAATAATAATAACAGAAAATGCTTTTTTACAGATATGTATAGAAGTTATGATTGATTTATCTGGTATCTTAAGGAAAAAAAAAACAGAAAAGAGGTAAATTTTTTGGCTTCCATGAACATTTACTATAAGATGCTGACTGCATCTCTTGGTGGAGGTTCCAGATGAGATAGCCAACTAGTCCTGTATCATCTGGGCACCTGATTCTAGAAGCCAATTTGATTCATCCACAAGTAGCTCCAGATGGGTTTTCTTAGTCATGAACACCGGATGCTGTGTGGTCCTGGGTGGCAGCAACTGGAGCTTCTTGTGCAGGTATTTCCTGAGGGACCATATTGCCTCCAACTACTTGCTCCCTTGTAGGGGATCCTGAAGCCACAGATTTTACCAAATTCAACGGGTGGTCACTGTCCTCATCTACTTGAGGAATTGCTAGCTGCGTAATGGATACTTTCGGTATTTCTAGCTGTAGTGGACCCATCTCCAGGGAACTACACTCAGGAGGGTCACCTGGCTCAGACAGAGGAGAACATAACTTCTCTTTTTGAACTCCAGGTGTCCGTGTAACAAATTCAACGAGGTCTGGAAGGCAAGGGGACGGCCCGAGGCCTGCAGGGTTAATTGTTTCCGATTCCAATCTGAGTGAATCTTGTTTCTCTAATTGAGAAGGTTCTTCTACTTCCTCAGGCATCATTCCTCCTGCTAATAGGTCAAGTGCTTGGTGTGTTCCCTCTAGGCTCCCCAAGCCAAAGTCAACATTTTCTACAGGAAGTCCAGTTTTCAAAATATTAGGAGTGATCCTTCCACTTCTGGGATTAGAGGAGTTTTGTTCACCCTCTGCTCCAAAGTTAAGCACCAGGGTTTTGGGAGAATCTAATGGAAACTCAGAAAAGGATGGGATTGGTTCCAAGTCAGTGAGAGTAGAGGGATTACACCCTATAGGTGACATAGAATTTTCTTCACATACTTTCCGAGACAGGGCAGTTGGGGATCTATGTGCTTGGTCTACCCGAGTACTGCAGAAATCAACACCCATATCCCCCAGGTTTCCCAGGGCAGCAAGCTCTTCTACTTTTAAGTCTGTAACTTCAAAGTCTTCTAAGGCCTTGCTTTCTATTGTCACGGTTAATTCTGGATGGACATCTCGTAGCTCCAGGGCTTCTGTTTCTGGTTTCTCTGGGCTCTCCCAAGCCTCTGACTTCTTATTCTTATCCCAAACAGCCAGTTCATAAATCCTTTTACCTTGAATGTCTTTTGATCTTTCTCTCTTGAGTTTGAGGCTTCTGTAACTAGCCCCGGAAGCTGATTCTGGAGCTGAATTTTCTAGCCATTCTTCACTACCAGTTGAAACTCCCTGCTCCCATGCACTATCTGTTAAACACATATCTGATCTGGCTGGGGATTGGAGAAGCAATTCTGGGGCAGAAATTTTCACAGGTATATCTTGTGGGTTCTGGAGTAAAGACCTGGCTTCTGATGGAAATGAGTCTATTTTTGCCTTTGTGGAAGAAAGAACCTGTGCACTCAAGTCAGTCACTACTTTACTTTGAGTTTCACTTCCTTTCATCAACTTCTTGAACTGTTCAGCCTTTTTGTCAGTCATTTGTAACTTGGGCTGTTCTGTTTCTCCCTCCCATGCACATCTGTTCCCATGGTTCAAATTAGAATCCTCTATGCTATTGGGCCCAATAGCTGTTCCCTCTCCTACCATCCGCTCAGAAAGCTTTGGTCTCTTTTCTTTTAGTTCAATGTTTGCCTCTACTTCACTTTCCCCACAATGCTTAGATCTGTGGAGCTCCTGGCTTTCCTCATCTTGGTTACCAGATTCCGTAAGGTGGGTTTCTACCAACTTCTGAGATTCCACAGTATGACAGTGTATATCTGACAGCTGAGGGCCTGGCTCTACACCTGGTGGCCCTGGCTCTCCCAGGTCAAGTTCGACTTTTCTGCCTGGAGATATATCCCTATTAGCATCACTCTGGAGGGAGGTACAAGTCCACATAGCCAAAGTGTCTGTCTTTGGGGTAACAGTTTCATAAGGCCTGTTTTGGCACAACCTTGTCAGAGGCTGTAGGAAGCCATAGTTACTGCCTCTGCTCTTTGAGTCTGTGCGTTCTACAACTGACCATTTCCCTAGAGACACCAGAGTTTTTGTAATGGGCTTTTCAGGGTTGCTGACTAAAGGAGCAGAGATCAAACTTCTATCTGGAGGCAACTCCTCTTGGGATGCACTGTTGTTCAAAGTAGAAGTGGAAGAGGTATCCGAACTTTCAACTCTAGAGAGATTGCTGTTTTCCCCATTGGCCAGCAGACCACCACTCAGCTTAGTCTCAGGGGCCCCCTTTCCACCACTACTGTAGAATATATCATACAGGTCCTTAGCATTCGCTGTGGCTAAGCATGAATTTCGCTTTTCCAATTTTTTGGCTTGTTCACTGAACACACTTGAGAGGGGAGGTGGAGGACGCACTAACACAGAGAAAAGGGTCTGGTCCCTGTCACTCTCACTCACCCCAGGAGCCGTCTCATCGGAAGGAATGGCAGCTGGCTGTGCTGAGGCCATGATGGCTACTGGCAACACAGGATTCAAAATGTTAGGACCCAGGAAGCCAGGGCTGAGAGTGTGAGATACAGTTGGGTTTGATTTGACCGGCGCCAAGACAGCATTTGCTTGTGCAGGAGATGGGGAAGCTAGGTGAGGTATAACTGGAGGTGGTGGAGGTGGTGGCGGAGGGGGTGGTGGAGGAGGTGGTAGCATTTGTTCAGGTATATGGGATGGCTCATTCTTTTCAGCCAGTATGATTTTTTCCTCCGGAGACCCTTTTAGAATCACCTCTTCCCCTCCAAATGCTTTGGAGATGATGTCAGGAGGCAAGAGGAGATCAGCTGAAGACTCTTTAACCACTGGCAGGGGCTTAGCAGTAGTTCCAGAAGACTTGATGGATAGAAAGGTGTTAAGAGGAGCTGGCTTGCTCACTGTGGCTGAACCTGACTTGCGGAGTACTGTGGATGGGATCGGCAGGTTGGGTCGGATCTTAGTCTGGGTTGAAGTTGTCACAACAGGCATCCACGGGCTAGTATGTGCAACAACCGTTTTCCCAGAGAGTTTGATTTTGATGGGCTTTGCCTTCCCAGACTCAGCTTTGCCATCCTCTTTGTCCTTACTGTTTTCCACAACCTCTTCCTTGGGAATACTTGTGGCCATTGAACTTTTTTCCTCCTCTTTCTCTGGCTTCTTCCAGCTGAATTTCCCAAAAGAGGAAGATGTTAGCGATTCTTTCTTTACCTCTTCCTTTAATTGGAGTTTGATGCTAGCCTTCCTTTTATTTTCAGCCTTTTCAGGGGAGTTCCCACCCTCAGAGAGTTGGTCCTCTAGTTCCTCAGAAACTCTGTCATCCTCTTTTACTTCCTTCATGACCTTTGCCTTTTTTTCTTTCTTCTCTTCCTTTGGTTTCTCACTAAGTTTACGCTTTAGCTCACTCTGTCGTCGCCGTTCTGTCTCTAGGACCACAGCCAAGCCAGCCTGGCGGTCCAGATTCCGCCGCTCCTCATACAATGGGTTTTCAACCACATATTTCTGGGAAGAGAAAAGATAAAGGCTCAACAACTGGTCACAATACAGTAAGAAGAAAATCTTGGCCCTGTTAGTGCTGGAATTCAATTGGCAGAAACCCCTGAAGTAGAGTCATCTTCAAGGATACGGATGGTTCTACCAGGTCAGCACCTCTTAATAGGACTGAAGAGACCTTCCTAGTAATTACATGGAATTTAAAGTATTAATGACTTTTTCTGACTCTGAAGTTGTTTGACAAAGTCAAAAGGATTACTGTAGAAAGTGGGAAACTCCATAACTACTACAAAGACCAACCTTGTATTTCTCATTGTGCTGGTGACCCTTCACATGTTGCTCTCCAGAAATTGGATCCCCCAAAAATTCCTCACAGAGCTGGCAGTAATATCCAGTGATGGGAATCAGAAACTCAGAACCTGGAAGAAGTAGAAATCAAGAAAATAAGCCATTTCCAGCCAGGATGTCAGTAAAGGAAATCCCACTTCCCCTTTGCAGTAAAAAAGTTAATGGTATACAGGACCTTACCCACTTTCAAGGCAGAAGTAGCATTTAGATGAATCCAAATGGCACAGTCTTTCCAATTTAAAGCTTGAACTCAGGGCCTCTAGCCCTTCTTCCTCTTGGGAACACTAACTAGTTAATTTAGGAGCTTCTGCTGTTGACGCTCTGCAAACTCCAACTACCACTAAGCACTGTAGGAAATTTAAAAACTGTACTTCCGAACAGCTAGCTCAGTTACCATTTGTATGAGATCTCTCATGCTGGTATTAATTACTTAGGAATCTACCTTCTATAGGTCAGCACTGACTACTTACAAAGGTAAGAAACTGAGAAGCTTAAAGACAAAGAAACTTTCTACTTCTCAACCTACCCCCAATAACAACTATTCAAAAACATTTTATAGTTCTCAGATGAAAAAGCAGTTAAATTACTATACCCTTTACTGTTTTTTTCACCTGGATCTCAAATAAATAAGATTTTGGTACACAAGCCAGTGACAAAAATGTTGTGTAAGTTGGCTCTATGCCCAATATGGGGCTTGAACTCATGACCCCAAGATCAAGAGTTGCATGCTCTGCCAGCTGGGCCAGCCAAGCACCCCTCAGTTATATTTTAAAGTGGGTATGTGTATGTTTAACATTTGTTAGAATTTTGGCCATATGTGTAGAGATCATTTTTGTCATACAGGTCTCTTCATTTCTTCAGGATCTAGTACACTATTTTGCACATAGAAGGCGTTCTTACACCTTTGTTACAAAATGGTTCTGTCTCACCCTATGCTGCTTCCTAGCATCTCAGTTCAGGGCCACCTCTTATTTGGCTAAATGTAAGGAAACCACAAAGGAGGCGGGGGGGGAACATACCTTTTGCAGGAACAGTTATCTTGTCAGTACGCTTTACAGCATCTTGCTTGGCCTCACTCTGGGTCTTTGAAGCCCAAGGTCTGTTGTAGGGATCCAGTGTCTATTTGCAAGAGGCAGAGGCGCTCACACAACAGCACTAAAATTCAATGACCCACTTTTCTCTTTTTTTCTCCCCCACACCAGGGGGACCAGAAGCCCCCAGCTCCCCACCCCCTCCCTCTCTGCCAACTGTTTAAACGGAAATCACCTGTGGAAAAGGTAAACACATGTTAGAGTAAGTACTAACAATGGATAAAATGAAACAAATAATCAGGTACTCAAGGAATCAAAAGAGGCAGAAGCCTCACTTACACTTGTCATGGTGTTTAGTTACAGGCAGGTCCCCTGGACTGAGCCCTGGGGATGGTGTCTCCTTTGTTGGTATCTCTTGGCTCTTCAGAGTGGGGCTCCTGCCCATATGAGAATGTTTCATTTTCCAGCTTTGTAATGCAGATGGGGATGTAGAAGTTTGAGGGGACGAGAATGGAAATAACAGCGGGCAAGATACCTACCTGAGTGTGCTTCTTATTGTGCATATGAGTGAAGAAGTCAAACATGGTTCCACAGATGGTGTTGCAGTCTTTGCACCAGTGATTGCCAGCATCGTAATACTCATAGGCAGCAAGAGGCTGATCAGACTGCTTAGCAGCTGGCTGGGGGCTCTCGGCAGGCTTGGGGCTCTTAGTATGGGAATTCTCACTGTTTATCTTTGATTCCTAGAGGGAAAACACCTGCACTCAGAAGGAATTCTAGATCTGTCTTCTCTTAGAAAAAGCAGGTAGCTTACCATAATAATCGATACAGGGCCACATGATCGTATTTCCAGTGCCTAAAGCTATATAAACTGGGGAAAACCTCATGAGAAATCTGTCTACAAGGCTCAAACAGAACTAGACTCCATAGCGTGACCTTATCACGGAGAATACATCATAATGGCAATATCTTTACTTATATATCCTAAAATATTTAGAAAAATACTCAAGATTATGGAAACACTGGCTGCCTCTGGGGAGGGGAAGTAGGGAACAAGGATGGACAGGAGTCTTTTTACTATACACCCTTTGACAGACGTTGAATGTGTTCCCTATGCAACTAAGTACATTAGTTAAATTTAAAAATCATAATGACAACTAAGAAAAGAAAAAACAACACGGAAGAGGTAACTGACAGGTTAAGCAAATGCAGAAAACACATAATAGTGAACCCACTTATCACAGACACATCCTGTTATGCACAACTGGAGAGCAGGGTTGGTGTTGTGCACAGATAAAGCACACAGTCATCTATGTGGGATGACTTAAAAGAATCTGGGTAAAATATTTCAAACTGCCTAAAATATCATCATTAGAATTTAACACCTCTGAGTTAACATGAATCCTCTTTTAAAACATCAACTCAAAAAAAAAAAAAAATCAACTCTTCAGATTAAGTTATCAACAATAAATACTTAATAGGAATTCACATGTCACCAAGCCGGGAACAAGGTACTTAGGAAGTGAGAATTTTGGTAATGTTGGATAGGGAGGCAGAAAACAAATAATTTAGAACAGAGGGAGGGTAAGTATGAATGAGGAGAAAAGCTCAGAGAACTGGGCACATGGGCTGGTGGGAAGAGGAAGACAGGCTGCAGGAAGGGAAATAATTAGAACTTCAAACATAATCTTTCCCTACTAGAGTCTTGTTCAAAAGTCACTAAAGAAATCATACTGAGCAGATAAGGGATGGGCATATGTACACACTGTAGGCAAGTATTAACTGGCACCATCTTTCTGCAACATAATCTAGGAATACATATTACACACCTCAAAATCCTTTATACCCTTTGACCTTGCAATTCCACTCCTTGACATTTATCTGAAGTAAATTATCATGTCAACCAGGAGGTGATTTGACTGGTTAAATAAATGCTGGTATTTGTGCAACAATAAAAAAAATAAGGTCATTAAAAGTGATATTTTAGAAATCTATTAACGTGGAAAGATGTTCATGATATACTGAAAAAAGCAAGTAACTAAATACATTTGAATAGTCAATAAAGATATGTAAATAGGCACGAATGTCAAATGTCACCTTATCTGAATAACTTTCTGTAACTACTCTATATCCCTTTCCTGTTTTCTTTTTTTAGGCACTTGTCATTACCCAACCTGTACTTGTTTATTTACTGTTTACCTTCTCCTATTTCACGAGAGTTAGAACCTTGTCTATATAGTTCCCTACTACACATCTAAAATAGTGCCTGTCACTTTCTTGGAGATCAATAAATATTTGTTTAATGAATTAATAAAGAGAAGATGAGTAGCTGGAATAATATACACCAAGATACTAATGATAGTTGTCTCTAGGTAGATGAATTGTGGAATTGTGTGTATGTGTGTTTATTTTTATGAAACGAATAGAAAGAGAAAGAAAACCTTAAACCAACTATGCATTGTAAAGAGAGGCAAAGAAAGAAATACCAACCAGGTAGGAAAGAGGTTGTAGACACAACATTCCTTACTACTGAAATGAATACTGAATTGTAACATATCTACGTTGGCCTCAGAGCACATAAAGCCTCATTCAAATCAAGGGGATTATGGGGCTGGTACACAAAAGTATAAGTCAACTATAAAGGGCCAGAACTTTCAAGCTCTTCTCCAATCAAAGGCCCTGAACTCAATGCCCTGGTATGAAAAGGGTACAGTCCTACCTGACTGAAAAAGAAAACTCTCCAAGGAAGAATGGAAAAGTTAGAGTTTGGTTGATAGAGAATACAGAATATCCTCTTCTCTAGTTCCCTAACATTAAGTGAGCATCTACTATGTAACAAAGAGGATGCCATTGGAAACACAAAGATAAATGAGTTCTACTTTTATTCTCAGGGAGTTCTTAGTGAAAGAGACAAGCAAGAGAACAGACGTGATCTTAATCAAGTTTTATTTTGTTAAGATTTTATTTATTTGGGGCGCCTGGGTGGCACAGCGGTTAAGCGTCTGCCTTCGGCTCAGGGCGTGATCCCGTCATTATGGGATCGAGCCCCACATCAGGCTCCTCCGCTATGAGCCTGCTTCTTCCTCTCCCACTCCCCCTGCTTGTGTTCCCTCTCTCGCTGGCTGTCTCTATCTCTGTTGAATAAATAAATAAAATCTTTAAAAAAAAAAAAGATTTTATTTATTTGACAGACAGCGAGAAAGAGAGCACAAGCAGGGGGAGCAGCAGAGGGAGAGGGAGAAGCAGACTCCCCGCTGAGCACGGAGCCTGATGTGAGGCTCCATCCCAGGACCCTGGGATCGTGACCTGCCTGAGCCGAAGGCAGAAGCTTAAATGACTGAGCCACCCAGGCCCCCCCTTAATCAAATTTTAAATAAGATAGAATGAGGGGCACCTGGGTGGCACAGCGGTTAAGCGTTTGCCTTCGGCTTAGGGCGTGATCCCGGTGTTCTGGGATCGAGCCCCACATCAGGCTCCTCTGCTATGAGCCTGCTTCTTCCTCTCCCACTCCCCCCGCTTGTGTTCCCTCTCTCGCTGGCTGTCTCTATCTCTGTCAAATAAATAAAATCTTAAAAAAAATAAATAAATAAGATAGAATGAAATAAATCTTTTAAAGAAACCATAATATATTACCGGAGGGCTGACTAAATTGGGGTAGAATTCAGGAATTTTTCATGGAGTTGGGTGGTATTCAAATTGGGCTTTAGGAGTGAGTAGGTTTGGAAGAAAGACAATGCTAGGTTAAGAGGATTATTAATGCAAGATTAGAGAGGCATAATAGCATATTGCACATCTGGAAAAGTGCAAGCATTCTGAGGTGGCAGGAGTGTAAAATATAGTGTAATATTTCTTAAGCACTACTCATTTACTATGTGTCAGGCACGGAGCTATGAATTGAGGACTATATTGGAGAATGAGACAGATATTTTCCTTAATCCCTTGAACCTTAAAATCCGATTGAGGAAACCCATGTAATTATATAATTACAACTCTCAGAAATGCTAAGAAGGTAAATGACACAGTATTATGAGAGTGTCTATCAGGCAAATATAACAGGCTGGGAAATCAAGGAAGAGAGCCAGGGTAATAATCTAAGCTACGCTCTGAAGAATGAATACGAGCTAGGAGATAAGACTGAGCTCTGCATGGTAACCAGAAGGAAGAGAAGATCCACAGACATTAGAGGGCATGATGTATTTGAGGAATGAAAAGGACAGTAGTCGGGACGCCTGGGTGGCTCAGTCGGTTGAGCATCTGCCTTCGGCTCAGGTCATGATCCCATCCCAGGGTCCTGGGATCAAGTCCCACTTCCCTGCCTCTCCCTTTGCCTGCTGCTCCCCCTGCTTGTGCTTGCACGTGCTCTGACAATAAAAACCTTAAAAAAAAAAAAAAAAAAAGACCAGTAATGAGGGGTGCCTGGCTGGCTCAGCTGGTAGAGCATGTGACTCTTGATCTCAGAGTTGTAAGTTAGAACCCTATGTTGGGTTAGAGATTACTTTAAAAAAAAAAAAAAAAAGGAACGAAGAAGAAAAGGCCAATAATGAAATTATAATGAGCAAGGGGGAAAAGAAGCAAGAAATGAGGCTGAAGAGGTAGGCAAGGAGGCATTGCAATCACTGGCTGTATGTGGAGAAAGGATTAAGAGTGTCATACAAGCAAGAATTGCAGGTGGCTTGAAGCTGGAGAGCAATTAAGATGGTGAGAAGGATGAAACCGAGATTTATGTGAGAGGGAGAACTGAAAGAGTCTGTCATGGATTCAGTACGGAGCAGTTAGGAAGAGGGAAGCACTAGGGAAGATTTTCAGGTTGTTGGCATGAAAATTGTTGGACAGTGGGGCCACTGAGATGGGTAACACTGAAAGCAGGAAAGAGGGAGGATGAGCACATGATTAGTTTCGGAGATGTTGATTTTATTTTGTCTTTTTAAAATATTTTATTTATTTATCTCACGGGAGGTAGAGAGAGAGAGCGTACACTCAAGCAGGGGAGCTGCAGAGGGAGAGGGAGAAGCAGGCTCCCTACTGAGCAGGGAGCCCAACATGGGGCTCAATCCCAGGACCCTGAGATCATAACCTGAGCCGAAGGCAGATGCTCAACCGACTGAGCCACCCAGACGCCTAGGATATGTGGATCTTAAAGTGTCTATGGAACAATGAAGTGGAAACACTGAGTAAAATTGTTGGGACACTCAAATTTGGACCTCACCAGACTCATTTGAGCCAGATTATAAAACCAGAAGTTGTCAGCATGGTATTTCAGCATAGATCTGGATGAAATGACCTAGGGAGAGAACAGAATTCTGGAGAACTGGGCTATGACTGAGTTCTGCAGAACTAAAATATTTAAAGATTAGGTATAAGACAACAGGCACCAAAGGAGACTAAGTAGCAGCAGCCAGCATACTAGGAGGAAAAGAAATGTGAGAGAAGGCAAGGGAAGAAAGCATTTTTAGGAGACAGTGGTTCCCTGTATCAAATACTGATTTGGGAACTGAAGTGTATTCACTGGGTATGCAGCATGGTGGTGCCCCTGTTGCTAACTGTGAACGCACAAAATTGTATACAGAAGTTACAAGATTAGAAATCCATGCTGGAGTGGCTTAAGGAGTAAAGGCTAGAACAAGAACATGGAAGGCCTTGAATGCTAAGGATTTGGGATTCTATTCTATGGGCAATAGGAGCTACTAAAATTCTGAAGTAGAGTCCCATGATCCTGTGCTTTACAAAAATAACTCTAAAATGAGTTAAGAACAGGTTGGAAAAGGAAACTAAGGAAATGCTTAGTTAGAAGACTTCCTTTAGGAGTCCATGGAAATAAAAGATATAATAGAAATGGAAAAGGTGAGTTGTTACCTTGCTGTTGGAAGAGGAGTTTGAGGATGATGACACTTTTTCTGGGCTCTTAGATTTTTCTGCTTTTCCAGGCTTCTCTGTATTCTCTTTACTGTCATTTGAAGACTTTTGGCATTTATCCAAAATGTTAATTCCCAAGATCTGAGCCACTTTGTCCAGTTCAGACTGCTTCTTTTCTGCCTCTTCTGCCTCTTGTCGAAGTTCTGCAATGTCCTTCATAATGTTATCCTGAAGCCGACTCACCTCCACCAGGAGCGGGTCTTTGTGGCCATCCTTCTCCCTTCGCTTCTTGCGTAGCATTTCCCCTGATTAGTCAAATGTCAAAAGAAAGAAACACAAAGACTGTAAGTTAAGACAAGTCATTTTTCTGTCGTAAGTAGTAATCTCCCAAGAGTTTATGGTGACAAAATCTTTTCCCTTAAAACATTCCTTCTTAAAAGCAAGAGAGACTCCTTCCACAAGGGCTAGTTTGGGTGAAGTTTCTTTTCTTTCTTTCTTTTTTTTATTTTATTTGAGAGAGTGAGCGCAAGCAGGGGGAGGGACAGAGGGAGAGGGAGAAGCAGACTCTCCACTGAGGAGGGAGCCTGACTTGGAGCTCCACCCCAGGACCCTAGGATCATGACCTGAGCCAAAGGCAGATGCTTAACCAACTGAGCCACGCAGGCACCGCTAGGTGAAGTTTCTATGGAGGTAAAGGATGAGTGATTACATTATCTCTAATGTAGGAGTTCTTAGCTAAGGATCTACAGGCAGGCTTCAGGAACAGTACATACAAGTTTGTATGCATTTGTCCTTATGTTGTTAACTATGAATCCAGGGGCACCTGGGTGACTTGGTTAAGCGTCTGGCTCTCGGGTTTCAGTTCAGGTCATGATCTCAGGATCTTGGGATCAAGCCCCACATCGGGCTCCCTGCTCAGTGTGGAGTCTGCTTAGGCTTCTCTCTCCCACCCCCTCTGCCCCTCCTCGGCATGCTCTCACTTTCTCCAAAATAAACAAATCTTTAAAAAAAAACCCAAACTATGAATCCGGCGGCAGTCTTCTTCAGAAAACCAAAGTATTATTCAGAGAGCAAAAAACAGTCACATATTTGACTTTATCTGATTTTAGGACCCTTCACCAGTACCTGTATTGAGTGTTAGGGTTTGTCTCAGGTTCACCTAATGTTATCTCCTATTCCAAACTGCAGGTCCTCATGAAATAATCCTCATCGGATTAATAACTAAATTTCTCATCCCTAAACAGTCTCAATCCAAACAGAAGAAATTGTAGCTTCTCCCACTCTGTTCTGCCATGCTATTATCAAGCTGTAATATTCAGAAGACTTGTTATTTCTTTCCTCAGTGTGTATGTGAATTCCTAAAAGCACAGATGAAGAGATGGAATCAAAGAGGCATCATGGAACATCTTTTTGTGCCAAAAGGAAGTCCTCAAAAAAATGATCAAAGGACACAGAAGTCAACTCAAAGGGGCTCCCACTGGCCAAATGTGGGGCAATTTGGGTGTGAAAATGAACGACAGTAAATTATTATAAGTTGTTGAATGAAGAGTCCATGAGTTCACACCAACATAAATGGACCAGTGAATGGGAAGAAGAGGGATGGGCAGGAAGCTCTTCATCACAGTAGAAAGCCAACTAATAAAAGTAGAAGGAATGATGAAATTAGAAAATCATTGTTTAACAATCATCACAATAACTGATTTAGGTAAGAATCACCATGAATGCTAAAACTAGTCGGATGAAGTTTGAGGAGTAACTGAATATTTATTCCTATAAATATCTCTCCTATAAGTTACTAATTATAAAGGATAAAATAGTAACTTTACAGTGAAGAAACCCTTGAAGACACCACCTTAACCAAATGATCAAAGTTGACATCACCAGTAATGGGACTGAAATCAACACCTGATACGAACTCAGCATCACTTCTGTGAATTTCCTGTCAAAAATGCATAACCTAAGTTTAATTGTAAGGAAACATCACACAAACCAAAATTAAAGGACATTCTACAAATATGTGACTTCTTTTCTTCTAAAATGTCACTGTCATGAAACAAAGACTCGGGAACTGTTAAAGAAAGAGGAGAGTAAAAGAACATGACAACTGAATGCAATGCATAATCTTGCATTTTCTTTCGCTTTAGGGTATTATTAGGACAACCAGTGAAAGAGAAGAAAGATCAGTGGACTAGTATTTACATTATGGTTAATTTCCTAATTTGGTAAGTGTTCTATGGTTATGCAAGTGAATTCTTTGTTGTTAGGAGTGTTCACTTCATCTTCACAATGAAGTATTTAGGAGTAAAGAAGTATCATATCTAAAACTTACTCTTAAAGAATTCAGGAAAAATCACTCACACACACATACACACCACACACAAAGACTAAGAGGGAAACAAGGATAGAGCAATATGGTAAAATGCTAATAATCACAGAGAATACCTGAGAAAGCTTTACACTATTGTTGTTAACTTTTTATTGCAACTTTTCTGTAACTCCGATTCAGTCAAAATTTTTTAAAAAGTAAGGCTTCAGGTCACTGAACTTGTCTGAGAGTCCTCACAACTCTCCATTTGGGTCTCCTACTCAAGTTACTACAAAAAGGCGGTCGCGCAGGAGTGTCTGATACCTTGTTGTTTATGAAGCCGTTCTAATTCAGTCCTGAGGTAGTACATCTTCTTCTGGCGAGCTTCCCGGTCACTCTTTAGCTTTTCCCTCTCTTCAATAACCTGCAAAGTACAACATCCTTCAGCCTCCAGCATCCTCCCTTTTCTATCGCTCTCTTCCGTAAGCCTTCATGCTAGATATCAGAATCCAAGGATCCAAATGCCTGCACACAAAAGTTCTAACTTTATATCAAAGGTGATATTTCATTCTGACTCAAATTCCAGAATAAAATTATCCTTTTCAGAGCTACACTGCCCAGAAAGCATTATTTTTATGCAGAAAGCATTATACTATTTTTTTCTTAAAGGGGAGGGTAGCAGGGGCAGATGGAGAGGGAGAGAGAGAATCTCAAGCAGGCTCCACACCCAGCATGGATCCCAACGTGGGGCTCAATCCCACCACCCCGAGATGATGACCCGGGCCGAAATGAAGAGTCAGATGCTCAACTGGCTGAGCCACCCAGGGACCCCAGGAAGTACTATACTATATTAATGTTAACTTAAAGTGACAGCAACTATTAGACAGTGGTTCTGAGCTCAAAGGGAACCATCAAGAAGGGAACTAATAAGTGTTTAGGGGATACATTGTGTTAGTTGCATTATATATGTATCGTCTTATTTAATCCTGACATTATCTGTGTTTTACAGTAAGAAAACTGAGGTTGTGAAAAATCAAGTAACATATCCAAGTCATACAGTAAGAAAATTTAAAATCCAGGGCACCTGGGTGGCTCAGCTGGCTAAGCGTCTGTCTTCAGCTCAGGTCATGATCCCAGGGCCCTGGATCGAGTCTCACATTGGGCTCCCTGCTCAGTGGGGAGTCTGCTTCTCCCTCTCCCTTTGCCCCTCCTCCCCGCTCATGCTCGCTCTCTCTCTCTCTCAAATAAATAAATCTTTTTTTTTAAAGAAAATTTGAAATCCAGGTATATAAATCAAATCAAATCAAATCAAATCAAATCAAATCAAGTCCAGGTACATACAGCCAAAAGCCCATAATGTTTCAACTGTATTACTACTACTTGATGGAAAAAAAACAAATATAGCTTGTCTATAATAGACTACTGTGGAAAACCTGTGTATTATCAGCCCTGACTTAGTGCTAGGTTCTTGAAGGAGAAGTAAAGGGAAATCATTCGGTCTCCAGTGTCTGCGCAGTCTCAGGTTTTGTCTGTATTAAACCTATCCTCTTCTTTCTGCAGTTCAGAGTATCCAAGTACAATGGAAAATTAAGAAGAAGTGATTTCTGTCTTCTCAAGAATTAGCTAAATTTCTTTTAAGCTGGAAAAAAAATGATTGGCCCTCCATTTTTCCCCTTTCTTTTTTTCTCCTCAGGTTTTCATTATTTTATTAGCAAACCAAGTTTAGACATATTACATTTTTATGTTCCTAAACAAAGTGAGTTATTAGTTACTAAGGACCTTTAAAATTAAGAGAATGCATTAATTTTTCCATTTGAAATGTTATTCTGTATTCCTCATCCCTACATAAATTTTACCTACTGTTTTAAAACATCCAGCCACTGCTCCCTTCCTACACCTGAGAACACAATGAACTTTGTAGTATAAAAACCATTTTTTTAAAAGTGTCATAAAAAAAGTGTTGTCATTCCTGGACACTAAAACAAACCAGAACAAGCAAAGCTTATTTCTTGGGTTTAATTACCAAGCAACAACCAGGTATTAGCTTTTAACCTGCATAATCACTATAGGAAAAGGATCCAAAACTCACTAAGATGAAAACAGGTTTACTGATTCTCCTTCACCCAATCCAATTTTGGCTCCTCACTCCCTGACAAGGTCCATATCGAAAACTTCAAGGCTCTCAACTCCTACCCATAGTGTTCTAAGGCCAGTAATTCTGACAGAGACACTTAAAAAAGAAAGAAGAAGTCAAGAAATCACAGTGGGACCTAGGGCCAGAATTTAGTTTAGTTCTAATGAGAAAACATGAGAAAAACAAACGGGGTATATACATTACTTAGAGCGAGGACAACAGCCTCCAAAAACTTAAATAAAAGGACTTTACTCTCTCTAAAAGACAAATACCAATTTATGTTAAAATAGGAAGGCTCAGGCACGATTCCCAAAGCTAATATTCACCTTCTGCTTCTGGGAAGCACGGTTCTTCTCATCAGAGATCTTCTCCGGATTGTATCTTATGAGTGATGGGATGGACACCTGGACAGGCACTTGAGCAGTAGGAATTGAGCTTAGCACTGACTCCTCCTGTTTGGGCTCATCAGGAGTCACAGTGGGGATCACACGGAGATTGGGACGGCTACGAGTAGCTTGTTTGGTAACGGGTAGTACCCTGTGTGGTTCAGGTAGAGAGTGGTTGGATGGTTGAGAGGCAGGGTACATGGGCCACCTTGAGGCTGCATATGCCATGTAATGCCTATAGGCATCAAAGGAAGCAGGGGGAATGGCAGGTCCCTGGTAGTTTGGAGGTATCCGAGCTGCAGCAAACTGAGAGGCCCTTGGCATATGAAACTGAGATAATGAAGCAGGATGTGGAAGTCTAATTGGGGCAGATGGGGCTGATGGTAACATACATCTGACGGCCACAGATGACTGAAAACCACTGCCAACTACCTCTGGCCCTGCAATATGACCCATTGAATGGTCAGACTTCAGGAATGGGGGGCTGTTTTTTGTGAGCAGGTAAGGATCTACAGGGGAGACTGGATGTGGATGGGACACCTCTGGGGAGTGGGTATTGCTATGGTGTGCCTCTCTGCTCTCCAGTCTGTGAGGATCTGAGGAGTGCCGATCAGCTGAAAAACGGTGATCAACTGAGGGACAGTGGTCTGCTGAAAAGTGCCGGTCAACTGATGAACGGCGGTCAGCAGAGGAACGTGACGGTTTCTTGCCATGAAGTCGTTCCTGGGTGCGGGCGGCCAGTTTACTAATCTCTGCTACCCCGATATCCAGCCCTATTGTCTTGAGCAAGTCATGAATCTTGGCATATTCTGGATTGGTCTCTTCTATTGATTCTCGTTTCACGGCTGGAGCTGAAGAGGGCAGGGAACTTGTCTTCTGTCTCAAGACTTCACTCTCAGAGCCCCCAAGGGGCTTTGGTGGAGACTCTGCCTTTAAATCCTCTTCTTCATCCCCATAGAGAAATTTCTCCTCATCCTCAATGTCAGGGAAACTACGGCGCCTTTTTTCCTGTGTACTGGTGGAGTCTGCCAACATGCTCAAAATGCGGGAAAAACCACTGCCATCCTGGCTAGCCCTCTCATGGGGCAGCAAGAAGTCTGTGTGTCGCTCAGGCCCCTCAGCCTTCATATTCAGTTTCTCCTTGTGGCACAGAAAACTTCCAAACTTCTCTCTGAGAGGACTGTTGTCTTTGGGGATCCCAGGGAGAGGACCCCATTGGTAGAGGTTGCCCTGAGGTTCTTTCAGGGTAGTCTCTACCATAGACCCCTTGTTTTCAATCTCTGAGGCAAAAGCAGCAATAGCACCACTTAGTGGAAGAGATGGGTGACCAGAGTAGACAGGGTGATCCTGGCTGGAGCTGGTACTGCTGGAAAAACTCTCGAGCTGCAAAGACAAGCACAACTGATTTAGCCTCTATGCAGAATCTCAGAAAACTAGTAATTGAGATAAATACTTAAATATTTGGTTCTTCTTGAATTAATAGGGGAATGATAAGTATGAATGAAAGGGAGGTATAGTATCTTTAGGCAGGTTCCAGATTTGGGTCTCCATCTCTCCAGATGCTTCTGCTGAAGCAAGGGGAAACAGGAAATAAGGCACGCTGGCATGAATCCTCACTTTTGCCCATTTGTTACAGTCTTTACCAAGGAATATGAATTCAAAAGGACTTTAGAGATGCTCTAGCTTGTTTCTATTCCACAGGTCCCTCCAGGGAGGAAAAAAAGACACGTAAAAGTGGAGCTGCTTTGGTTCAAGTGGGATGAGAAAACTGTGAAACCCTAACTGATCAGTCTCCCCTTGCTTCCTTATGTGCTTCTAGGTACTTCTTCAGAAACCTCTGGCTCCTAACAGAGTAACTAAAAACTAGTGCTCATGCCTGATCATCTTTTCACAGATGAGGAAAAAATATCAAGGCCCAGAATGGTGAGGTGACTTGCCTAAAAATCGCACAGCAATTTGGTGGCAGTGGGACCAGAATCAGAATCACCTGATTTCTGCTCTAGTGTCCTACCACTCATAAATCTTGTCTTCTCTCTAAAGAGAAATGAGGAAAATTCAGATCATCACCTCTCTTTGCCCTTTCAGCTTTATTTCCAAGATATCCACATTCAAAGATTTCTACACAGTTATCCAATTTAGAGAAAAAACTTACAAAAAATACTAAAAAATGCTTATTTAGGAAGTCTACTATATGACAATAGAAGCCCTCTACTGATGCATTGTAAGGCCTACAGTTTCCTTTGGAGAATCTTGGAAGTACAGCTCATAGGCATAACAAGGTTGGTCCAGCATAGATTACAAAGATACCATTAGGGACACACACCCCCGGGAAAGTAACCAAGTTTTAAGATATTAGAGGGACTAGGAAGAGACCCTAGGAATGCAGCAGAGACCTGAATGGAAGGCTCCATGTCCACCTCAATCCGTTTCTTCAGAATTGACTTCTTGGGCATCACAGATACTTCCTCAGGCCGATGTAAAGAATATCCTGGCTCCGATGCTGTTAGGACACCTGATAGTCCAGGAATGGGACAGCTAGTGTCACTACCATCAACTCCAACCAGCTCCTGACTCAAGCTCCTACTTCGTTCCTCCTCTTCTTCTCGTTTTCGCCTGGCAAGGTCCAGCTCTCGAAACTCAGGATCTAGAAACCTAGGGCTTGGGCTTCGTCTACGCTGTCGATAGTTGCGGGTCCCTGATGTAAAACCTGAGTGATCACCTCCCATGCTGTGTATCTTCTCTGTGTCATCATAACGGGGCCGTTTGGCCTCCCGACTCCTTTCCTCGGGTCGTATGGAGTAGGAGCCTTTGAGTTTATCTCTATTCCTTTCTGTTCCCCGCAACAGCTCATCATGACAACTGATATGGGGACTATAATCAGAACGATGCAGGAAAGTTTCTCTTGTCCGGTAGTCCTCATCAAGTTGTCCTAAGAACGGACTAAGAGGTCCCTCCTCCCGGGAAATATATCGTTCAAGACCTCGAGAGCATTGGGAACTTCGAGTGAAGACAGAATCATCAGTCAGGTCATCCCTGAGGAAAGAGACAAGCATCGCTGAATACAATGGACTTGGAAAGAGCAAGACCAGACAAGACTAAGAGCCTGACATTCATCCGAGGGGCTACAGAATACTTAAGACAAAACACAATAATCATGAAGTTCAAGAACAAACCTATGGACCACTTCTTCTCCCTCTCTCCAGGGCACAAGGAGCTTCAACCTCTAACCAAGGGGAGATACTACTAGTCTGTCTAGACAGAGCTCTTAGGCTAATCTCTTTGACTAGACTTTGGAAATGCAGAATATCACACTAGGGTTTGGGAGAGGTGAAAATACCACTACCAAACTACAAAAAGCCCTAGATTACACAACTCCACGCTAGCTTAAAGTCTAGCTCTTTGCTACCGAAAGTGTAGTCTGAATCAGCAGCATCTGTACTACCTAGGAACTTTTTAGTAGTCCATCCAGGCCTACTGAATCAGAATCTGCATTTTAATAAGATCTTCAGGTGACAGGTATGCACTTTACAATTTGAGAAACACTAGGCCAGATCAATGATTTTCAAGCTATGTTCTACAGAGATTCTGAAGACTGCTCAGGAGCTGCCTAAAGGAAGGACATGCTAAGAAAGCACAGCCTGGCAGTACCTGGGTGGCTCAGTCAGTTAAGCGCCTGACTTCAGCTCAGGGTCCTGGGATGGAGCCCCACGTTGGACTCCGTGCTAAGTGGGGAGTCTGCTTCTCACCCTTGCCGTCTTCCCCTCCCCTTGCTCATGCTCTCTCCCTCTCTAATAAATAAGTAAAATCTTAAAAAAAAAAAAAAAAAAAAAGCAGAGCTTGCATGGCATGGCTCTGGGCCTTCCAGCTCAGTGAAACTGCACTAGGTCCAATTTTATCTGTTTATGAGATAAAATTCTATACGTCATTTGGAACAGAAGTGTTTCACTGTGGGGAAAAAATTTTTAAACTACTGAGCTACCTAACTGGCATTATTTTCTCACAAGTTTTAGAAGGTTCTCCAATGCTTTGTTTTGCTAGTTCACATATTAAAAACCATAAAATTCCTTCACAGCCTATTTAATTCCCTCTTATCTACTTTGCTTGGATATTCACAAGCACTCCGTTAATCCTGGGTCTGGAAAAGAGTATGTGATGGTTTGGCTCACTATATATTTTTATTTCATAGAAATAAAACGGTCTTGGACCTCTTTGGCATGAAGATAAAAATACAGGCTGGAACACTTGTCCTTTCAGTCAGAGCTCTATACCACACACAATAGTCCTAACCTTTTTGGGTACTGTGGTCACAGAGCTTCTACTGCCCAAAAAAGAAAATTTCTGATTTAATCACAGATAGAAATAAAGATCCTCCAGCACTTTGAGCATACAACCTTTATTTATTTTTTTTAAAGATTTTATTTATTTATTTGCAAAAGAGAAAGAATGAGAGATCAATCACGAGCAGGGGGAAGGGTAGAGGGAGAAGCAGGCTCCCCGCTGAGCAAAGAGCCCCATGCGGGACTCAACCTCAGGACCCTGGGATCATGACCTGAGCCGAATGCAAACGCTTAACTGATTGAGCCACTCAGGCCCCCAAGTATACAACTTTTAAATAATCTGAATGAAAAATTTACAGGTCACTTACATTCCACTCACACTGGTGTTTTCTACAGTTTCTAGTACCTACCTTTATTTTTTGAAAGTTTCTAAGAAATAACTTTTCTTTCCTTTTGTTTTTTAGTTGCTTTCTCTGGGACTGAGTTAACAGAACATCAGAGTTGCCTTTTCTTATTCACCAGTCCTGCCTTTGTTCAAAATTTTAGACCTGGGTAACAGCTATAAATAACTTTATGAAAGACTATTAAAGATAAACTTTATCACCTCTGCTAAAAGAATGCCACCCATGGGAATCCAGGTTTCTATAACTCACCTCCTCCCCAAGAATCTGGAGAATTTTGACGTTTCAATATAGTATAAAATAAAAAAGAAAAATGGGATTGAACCAAGGATGATCTCTGAAATCAAGCATAACTACAGTAAAACATTTTACTCTATAAGTTTGTCAGCCATGAACATACCTATTTCCAGGAAGGAACGTCCATGAGTTGCACCATTGCTACACCACCATCTACCATAAAAAACTCTCTGATTGTATTAGTGTAGGGGGGAAAAACACAGGCTCCACAGGTAATGGCAAATTCATCCATACCTCCATGTTCAGCTCCACACTAAAACTATTACATATTACCACCAAATGACATACCAGCTCAAGGTCTAATCCAGCCCTAAATCTCAAGAAATCAGAAATAATGAGATGACTCCCAGAGAGTCTCAGTCCAGACTTGTAATCTCCAGCAAAATGAAGCAAAAAAGAAAAAAGAAAAAAGGCACATTAACCGTTAAAAGAATGACCTATCATGTAAACACAGGCAGAAATTAAGTTGCTTATTAGAAGCTCATATCCTCCTTTCCCAGGTCTCCCAAAGGATAAGAGAAAGAACTGGCTGGAGTAAAAGTAAGCCCTAAAAAGGGTTCCATACCCTGTAGCTCAGAATAGTCCAGGGACACACTCTCTCTGAAAGCTTTAGTTAAATCCAACTCTTTCCTAAAATAAGGTCTATCTATTTAAAAAATTGATTGTTGGATGTAGGTGATGAGTACACGGGGGCTCACTGTACTATTCCATTTTTTTTAAAGATTTAATTAGCTTTATTAAGCTATTCATGAATTGGAGAGCATCTCATCTATCAAGTAGAGGGGAGCTCCCTCTCTGTACTTCTGTATTTATGAATTGTATTAAATAAGTTAAAAAAACATACATGATAACATATATCCACATAAAAGTTTATACACCAATTGTTCAGAGCAGCATTATTCACAATAGCCAAATGGTGGAAACAACCCAAATTTACCCATCCATTCATCACTGATAAATGGATAAACAAAACACATACACTGAAATATTATTAGCAGTAAAAAGGAATGAAGTACTATTATACGCTACAAAATGAGTGAGTCTTAAAAAACATAATGCTAAGTAAAAGATGCTAGTCACATATGAAATGTCCAGAATAGACAATCTATAGAGACAGAAAGTAGATTACTGATAAACTAGGGCAGGTGGTGGGGTTAACTAATAAACAGCTAAGAGTACAGGTAATAAAACTGTTCTAAAACTGATCATAGTAGTGGATTCACAACTCTATGAATATACTAAAAGTCACTGAACTATAACTTTAAATGGGTGAATTTTATGGTATGTGAATTATGGCTCAATAAAGCTGTTAAAAAATGTATAGGATAGGGGCGCCTGGGTGGCACAGCGGTTAAGCATCTGCCTTCGGCTCAGGGCGTGATCCCGGTGTTATGGGATCGAGCCCCACATCAGGCTCTTCCGCTATGAGCCTGCTTCTCCCTCTCCCACTCCCCTTGCTTGTGTTCCCTCTCTCGCTGGCTGTCTCTATCTCTGTCAAATAAATAAATAAAATCTTAAAAAAAAAATGTATAGGATAAAAAAAAAAGAAAGAAAGAAAGAAAAAATATCCCCCAGAGCCCAAACTTCCCATTCTTTTCCTCTACTGATTCTTCAAAATGCTGGAAGGAAACTGTGTCCTTCTGTCTTTTCCCTAAGGCAAATCGGAGGGAAAAAATCCTGCTCCTCGTTCAACCAATGTCAGGGCAAGGAAGAGTTAAGAATTCCATGAATGGAACCTACAATGTGCGGAGTACTTTGTTAACAAGGGAAATTGACCTCACATCCACAAATCTTCAGAAGCTGACAGGTTGTCTTCATACAACCTGTTCATGTTCCTTTTCCGGAATATGTTACATTAATATCCACAGAACTGCCAAGGTGAGAACATGGAAACTCTGGCAATTTGGCTATAATCCAAACTGGATATAAAATTTAATATATTCACTAAGAATACCAGGGTCCCAGGAAAATATTTATTTACTTGTTTATTTATTTTTAAAGATTTTATTTTTAAGTATTCTCTACACCCAACATGGGGCTCAAACTTAAAACCCCAAGAACAAGAGTCAAATGCCCTACTGACTGAGCCAGCCAGGTGCGCCCAGGAAGAAATGTAAAACACCTACATACAAAGGACGGAAATGGCCTGGACCTGAAAATGGTCCAGCTGAAGACTGGACATGCTAGGAGACATCTTGAGAACGCCAATGGTCCTATGACCTGGTTTTAGTACATAGTAACTATCCACGCAAACCATACCAAGCAAAAGTACACAGAACAAAAAATCTAAATAATGGACTGGTACCTCCTATTTTTTTTTCCTTAAGGAATCTCTACATCCAACATGGGGCTCAAACTCACAACCCTGCGATCAAGAGATGCATGCTCTACTGACTGCACCAGCTACGCGCCCCACTGGTAGCTCCTTCTAGAACCTTCATCTCATTTTCTCTAAAATAGACTTGTTTCTCTGAAACACATGATTCTGGAAAGAAAACTACTGTCCCAAACTCCCTAAAAGGAAAATTTTAGTTTTTACAACTTAAAAAAAGACAATTAGCTCTCTGAAGCACACGTGCATAACGAAGCTTATGGAAAGGGGAGGTGACAGCCTAGACCTAACAAGAGGAAATGCTAAAGTTACCTCAAAACCTTAACGAGGAAGGAAGAGAGTCACACCATGCACCACCTACTCAATCATCTCCCAAAATAGAAGCAGCCAGAAGGGCAAGAGCTTTTGCCTCAGTTAAGGGATATAGTCACATATCTTGAAACCTTATCTTCAGAAGCTTCTGTTGTACGACATGGAACTGTCCTGCCTTGTTTTGCCACATCAAATTGCCACTGCAGCTTTGAAGTGACTATTACCAAAGGGTAGCACTGGTCTTCAGACTTCCTGCCCAGCTGTCCCCCACCTGTCTGTCCACGCTCAGTGTACCACTGCATGACAATCTCGGTTTGTAAGAAAATCCATTGGTTTGTTGCTACTGTTAATCATTTGTGAAAACTCCCAGTGTGCTGGACAGAGACCATAACAGACATGACTCCCAGCTCTCAGATAGAGTGCTTTCCCTGTACTCCCATATTTATTTACTTTTGTGAGGTGACACACACCTAATGTGATTACTTCTTATATATAGTTAAGTTCGTAATACCTGGGATCTATATTTAACACTCTGTGGAGTGTATCTGTCCTTCCTCAGCACTCCAACAATTGTAGAGTAATAACTGAAATTAAAGATTTTTAAAGAGCTTTAACTTTCTATTAATGCTTATATATTTAATATAGATACATATATTAAACATGAACTTATTTAAACCCTTCCTAAACCTATATTTCAACCAGATCAAGCTGAAAAATAACACCATTAAAAGAAGATTTCCTATTCTGTCCACTTTTCTTTGTAGAATGGATCCTAGTTCCAGTATTTTAGAATCCTTCTCATCTCAACTGTTTTTAATGTGGGAAACTTATGTCCCTTCAGCTTTCTGTTGGACCAGGATGACATTCTAAAGCCTTTTCTTCTACATAATTCTTTCAGCAATAGAGTCTATATCAATATACTCTCCCCACTCAGAAAGCCTTTTCCAATGCTCTACCTTATACTGGACAGAGGGCATAACTTCAGTGCCGGCACCACTCTTTCAAATACATAATTCAGAGAAGAGCACCTTTTCTACCTTCAAGCACTATCACAGTGTGCCCTACCTCAAATGAAGCCTACCTGTCCACGTCCTCCAGATTATCCACTGGTGACCCCAGTCGATCACTAAGCCGCCGCCGTTCTGGTATGCCAACACAGAAATGGTCATTGCCAACAGTGATCCTTAAGCTCTGTTCCAAAGAAGAGTCAGAACGCAGACCAGGAGAGCGCCTCTACAAAAGTAAAAGATAATGTAATAGTCTATAGGGTCAAGACATCCCTATACCCAAAAACGTACTCCTCCTTAGTTATCAAGTTGTCGCCCAACAAGGAGAGAAATGGCTATGGTAAGATACCACCCCCCAAATATAGCACATTAAAAAAAATCATTTTCCTAGATGAAAGACCACACTTCCAACTCTCTCCACCAGTGACCTTTCATTCTTTCATTTACTAGTACTGGGCATGGGACAAGAAGAGTAAATGGAATCTGTTCTCAGAATCTATACATTTCTAGTGAAGCAAGCAAGCAAAAAACAGGTGTTTTTTTTTTAAGTACTTCTGATAGTGGTTAATGCTGTAAAATCATTAAAACATGGTAACATGAAAGAGATTAGGGAAAAGGAGCTACTTCAGATAGAATAGTTAAAGGCAGCTTTTCTGAGGTGATACTATTTAACCTGACAATTGAATGATGAGATGTGAGCCTTGCAAACAAGCTCTGTAATGAGCTTAGCATGTTTTGGGTAACAGAAAGGCACCCAGTGTGACTGTAGCAAAGTGACAGAAGAGAAGACAGGCAGAAGCCAGTTAGGAAATCTGGATTTTATTCTTAGTGTAGAAGAAGCCACAGAAAGATTTCCAGCACAAGAGTGATATGATCTGACTACATTCTTCCGCCAGATGTTTGGATTGCTCATACTCTCATCTCCTTCAGGTCTTTACTTAAGTCACCTTCCCAGATCTTCCCTGGCTACCCTATTAGAAAGTATTAACTCCTTTCTCTGTTTTTGTTTGTTCTTAGTACTTAATTCTACTTAACATGCCAAAATAACTTACTTCTCTATTATCTGACTCCCTCTGGTAGAATATAAGCTCTACGAGGGCAGGGGTTTTTGACTGTTAATGTTTTATCCTGTGGTCAGAACAGTACCTAATACATGGTAGATGTTTAATAAAAACTTCTCAAATGTATAAAATGAAGATTTAAAAAAAAGCATTTTGATTGCTGGGTACAGAATACACTGGGTGGCATAACAAGAGTGTAAAGGGTCCTCACAGACTGGGGATAATAGGACTTAAGACTAGGGAGATGGTAGGAGGACAGTTTGGGGGATGTTTCTTGGAGGTAAAGCTGACAAGTCAGATGAAGTGATTGACAGCATGGACTTGGGAAAAGGGAGATGATCACTGTTTTCTGGCTGAGCAATGGGTGATGTCATTTACTGAGAGAGAAAAGCCTGGAGCACTGGAGAAAAGGGAGGTTATGGAAACTAGCATACAACTTTGCTTCCTCTGTAGAACTGCTTGCTTCCTCAGACTATAGCTGCTCAGCTATGAAAATCTTAACATAGTGACAAGTCAATTCACCTATGACCAGAGTACCTAGAGTACTCTGACTCCGACAGAGAGCCACCCCACCCAAGAAAACAAAAACTTCGTCACGGGGTTTTAAAAAGATTGGTGAACTGAAAATAAAAACAAATTCGAAAACACCAGCCCCAGGCCAGAGGTGGTTATGGTGAAAGGTCAATATCACATCTAAACTAAACTTTTTTTTTTTTTTTAAGACTTTATTTTGGGGGGCCTGGATGGCTCAGTCGGTAGAGCATGAGACTTGATCTCAGGGTCATGAGTTCAAGCCCCACATTGGGCACGGAGCCTACTTCTAAAAAAGAAAGGAAGGAAGGCAGCCAGGAAGAAAGACACAGAGGGAAACACAGAAAGAAAGATTTCATGTTTTAAGTAATCTCTCCACCCAACCTGGGGCTTGAACTCACAACCCTGAGATCAAGAGTCACACGCTCTACCAACTGAGCCAGCCAGGCACTCCTAAACTAAACTTCTTAACCTCATGCTCTGTCCAGGGGGAAAAAAAAAAGTTCAAATCACAGGTGCCAGGACCAGGTAGATATGGATTAAATCACAGTCACGCCACTTCTTACCTAAGTGACATCAAGCAAGTTGGTCAAACCTTTCTGGATACCTCAGCTATTCAATAAGGAACAACCTTCACTGCCTCGCCTCAAAAGACTGTGAGCGTTCAAAGAGACTGTGTAAAGTGAAGGGCTAGGCATAATCCTGCCACAACTCAGTAAGTGGTAGCAGTTATTACAATGACTGTGGATACGCACAGTTCATTTCGGAGAAGCAGCTCCTATTTGCTAACAGTTGACACTCAAGGTGTCTATGCTGATGGGGTTTAGGCAACCCTGACTGGCCACAAAGACATTTCAGCTTCTTATCTAAGATCCACGGGCAGCGCAGGTCGAAAGGGATACCAAACCACGGAACTCTGAGGAAACATCGACTGCTGAACAAGTACCAGGCACACGGTTTGGAGGGCACTCCCCTCGCCCTGGCAAACTTTTCCGCATCTCACCTAAAGTGAGAGAAACAGCCTATTCCTGAAATGGTGCACTGCCTCCCGACCAGGCGCCTGTACGGGTCCCGAGTCCGTTATTGTGCATAAGAGGATCCCAGGACTGACAGGGAACCTCCAGGTGCGGGCGAAGCTGAGGGAGCCCGTGGGGGGTGGAGGGTCCTCGATCCTGGGACTCTGGCCTGGAGGCCTCGGGGGCGCCTGTGCTGCGGGCGTTTCTGGAAGCGGGAAGCCCGGGCGAGGGGGCTAGGGTATAGAGGGAGTCCCGGTCGAGGGGTGGGATTACCCGGCTGCCGCTGTCGCCTGGATGGTCTCCGCGGCCGTCCCGGGCGAAGTCGGCGCGGGACTCCCCCCGGCTGCTGCCTCGGAAACCGGCCGGGCCCGGCGGGAAGAGTCGTCGGCCCCGCGGTGGCGACGGGGAGCTACGACGGGCCCGCGGCGGGGAGGGGGAAACGCGACGACCCCGCGGCGGGGACGGCGAGGCCCGGCGTCCGCGGGGCGGGGACGGGGAGCCGCGGCGACCCCGCGACGGGGACGGCGAGGCCCGGCGGCCGCGGTGCCCTGAGGGCGAGCGGGGCCGGCGAGCGGGGTTCCGCGACGAGGAGGAGCCGGAGGGTGGCGGCGAGGTGCGGCGAGCCGGGCCTGAGGAGGAGCCGGAGCTGCGGCCGGTGCGCGGGCCGCCCCCGCCGCTCTCTTTAGGCCGGTGCGAAGAGACGGAGGAGCGGGCGCCGCTGCGGTACATGTCTCCGGCAGCAGCGGCCACAGCGGCAGCTCCGACCCGGGGGCGCCCAGGACGCGGGGCCCCAGCGCGCCGCCGCAGCTGCAGCCTCGGCCGCCACGGCCGCCACGCGCCGCCCCCGCAGCCGGAGCCGCCCCCTCCCCTCAGCCCCGCGCCGCCCCTGGGGCCCGGCCAAGCGCGCGGCCGCGGCTGGCGGTTGGACGCGCGAGCACGCGTCCGACACACCCCCCGCCCTCCGGGGCTCCCCGCTCCTCCACTCAGGGAGCAGCCACAGAAGCCAGAAGTGGGGAGGAGCGCCGAAGCCGGAGCGAGGCAGGGCGAGGGGAGGGGAAGCGGAGCGCGCGACCTGCGCCCCGCACGCTCCGCCCCAAACCGGCAAGATGGCGGCGGGTGAGCCGCCCACTTCCCCTCCCCGGGCGACCACGTGACCTCGAGGGCCTCGGCGCGGTTAGGCTCTGGCGGAAGAGAGGGGATTAGCGGGAGCCACACTGGCTTCTCGGGGATGCTCGAGGCCTGGGGTCGTGGCGGGAGCATCTTCGCTCTGTTCCTGACCCCTAAACCTGTTAATTCACGTGGGGACAATAAATGGTTATATGTTATGGGAATACAAATAACCCCAAAACGTTAAGTATGGCGAAGGTATGGCAAGAATGACCACCGACGCTCTGGCCCCGACAGAAGCCCCAGCCATCATTTTACTTTCCATTTTGCCTGAACTCTGGCAATAGAAATTGGGGAAGGGATAATGCAGAATGGGGATGGGTTGGGGGCCGAGAGTCAAACCCAAAACAGACATCAGAGTAAATTGTTTGCTTTCAACCAGAATACTTCTGGTCACGGGGGAAGTCACTGCCAAAGGGTCCGTGTCATGACAGGAGGTCTGGAGAGTTTTTGTGAGGGATTTAGAACCCCCAGTCTATGACCAGAATTTTCCTGGACGCCTGGCTGTCATAGTCCCCAGTCTCAGCCTGCAAACTGAATTCAAAAGTCAAAAAGTCAACACATGAAAGAAGAAAAACAGTGGTCAAAATATGAAAAAAAAAGTTGACCCTAACCAAACTCTTCCAAACAAAACAATGCCTTGACAGTTTTCATCTATCAACTAGAAACACAAAATCTGAAATTGGTATGGAAATCAGGTTTCCGATTCCAAAGCAAAGGCAGAACAAAATTTTTTTTAACCACGAGATTTCCATTTTCTAATTTATATGTTTCCATATAAAATTTAAAATATATCTAATTTCACGTGTTTGTATGATGGCATTTGCTTATATCATAGCTCAGTAGAAAAAAGTACATTTTTTCTTTTCTTAAAAAATATTTTATTTATTTATTTGCCAGAGAGAGAGAAAGCACAAGCAAGGGGGAGGCAGGCAGAGGGAGAGGCAGTCTCCCTGCCAAGCAAGGAGCTGCACACAGGATTCAGTCCCAGGACCCCGAGATCATGGCCTGAGCCAAAGGCAGACACTTAACTGCCTGAGCCACCCAGGCACCCTAGACATTTTAATTTTTGATTCCTGACTTTTGGGTTTCACAGCTTAAGGTCTTTATCATATCAAGGTTATTAATATAGTCCATATATTTTTTTAACACTTGAATGATCTTGTTTTCCAAAGTTAATTTGGAATTTTGTGTGTGAATCCTTACATAATCAATCCATTAAGTTAAAATCTAAAACTACTTTTTATGGATGGATAGCCAATTTTGTTCAAACATGAATTGGTATTACCTGTATAGTGGGAAGTAACAGTGAGGGAATGAACGAAACTTGCCAAACGCTCATCATCCACGTCTCAGTCCACTTCTGTTGTTTTTTCTTTTTTAAAAAATTTTATTATTGTATTTGATAGAGTGCACAAGCAGGGGGAGCAGCAGGCAGAAGGAGAGGGAGAAGCAGGATCCCCACCAAGCAGGGAGCCCGAGGTGGGGCTCGATCCCAGGACCCCAGGATCATGACCCCAGCCATAGGCAGACACTTAACCAACTGAACTACCCAGGTGCGCCATTTGTGTTGTTTTCTTTTAGTTGTGTAATTTAACAGTAAAGGGATTTTGTTAATGGGATTTCTTTGTGAAAAGAAAACAAACTACCAGTATCCATGATGGAAATAAAAGAAAGTAAAGCAATCTGAGAGAGTGATGGCTCTTAACCAGAACATATGAGTTATATGTAAGGTTTCTGTACAGTTTAGAACATATTTCATAATGTGTCCTATGCAACAGAGACCTCTACTCAGAGATTCGATTACACCAGCTAAATAGCATAAAAAGCCTGTCGGAGTGAAAATGGGGAAAACTCCTGCTCGAACTATAACCTAAGGCCCGCTTTTTTAAACAACAAACTTTCTAACTGCCGGCTTCCAAACAGCAGGCAGTCTATGGAACACGTCGTAAGCATGGATAACGGCATCTATAGATTAAAGCTCTCTGAGGTACAAGTCACGTGATTCTTGCTTTAGTTGTTTTCCAGGAACTAAGAGGCCTACTGCCATCCAGTTCAGACGGGTCAAGACCTTCTTACTGGGCCTGCGCAAATGTCCGCAGGTGACCTTTCGACATGGAGGAGACTGAAATCTCCACCCCCTGATCATGTCAATACCCCATCTTTGAACAGGTGACGTTTGAAAGAGCATGACGATGGACTGCGCCTGCGTAGATCAACAATTCCTTGAACTTTAGTCCCCCTTTCTAGCTTCCAATCCCGTTCACCATGCTCTCCCTAAAATCCCACAAATGTTCAAGACCCCTTTTTACAGGAAGGGAGCTTTGAGACTTGTTCTCCCATCTCCACGCTTGGCTGCCTTGCAAATAAATTCCTTTCTCTGCCGCCTAGCTGCAAGTCTCAGTGATTGGCTTGCTGCGCATGGGCAAACTGAACCTAGTTAGGTAACAATTGAAGGGTGACAGGGTATGTGAGTTGAGAAGCCATATGAAATAGTCCGGGGCACCTGCGTGGCGCAGTTGGTTGAGCGTCTGACTTTGCGGTTTTAGCTCAGCATCGCGAGATCCAGCCCTGCCTGGGGCTCTCTGCTCAGAGTAGAGTCTGCCTAAGACTCTTTCTACCTCTGCCTCTGCCCCTCCCCCTGCTTTCTCTCTCTCTCTCTCTCTCTCTCTCTCTCTCTCTCTCTCATAAATAAATAAATAAATAAATAAATAAATAAATAAATAAATCTTTAAAAATAAAATAGTCCAGAGAAGATGATTTTAGTCATCTCTGACTTGGTGAGATCATGAGATCTGGGAATCTGGCAGACCTTTGCAGGGCGAATTGATATCTGTGTTTTCTCCCATTTGGGGCACAAAGAAGCATACTCCCTTCCCTCTTTCAGAAAAAGGGCCATGTGACTATTTCTAGCCACTATCCACTATGAAGGGAAGCACTTGAGGCCCAATCTGGAGAGAACAGGTGTAAGATTTCCATGCTTTCTTCTCCCTTGCTGTGGGGACTGAGGCAGCCACACGTTCCAGATGGTACAGCCTGTCAGCCTGGGTCCCTGAGCGACTGGGTAGAGCAGAGTACCATACTCTACCATGAGTTGAATATATACCATGAGCATGAAATAAAAGCTTTGTTGTGTAAAATACTGAGATTTTGAAGGATGATTTGCTACCAAGGTCTAACCTTCCAAATATGACTATTATAGAAGGTGTTTTTTGGTGGTTTTGTTTTCTTCTCATTTGTATTTTCTGACTTTTGGGTTATTTATGTAATTTATATAAAATAAAAAACCCATAAAATTATTTTGATGAAAAAATAATTTAAAATATGGGGCGCCTGGCTGGCTCAGGTAAAGCATGCAGCTCTTGATCACAGGATCATGAGTTCGAGTCCCGTGTTGGGTGTAGAGATTGCTTACAAATAAAATCTTTAAAAACAAAATAAAAATACCTGCCAGAGGGGTATGCCCTGTCTTTATTAGCCTATATATGAATTTTGGTTACCCACGCTAAAGAAAATGTTAATCGGTGTTTACAGATACTTGGAGTCGATACATTTTTAAAAATTTTTTAGAAGTTTATTTATTCTTTAGTTATCTCTGTGTCCAACGTGGGGCTTGAACTCACAACCCTGAGATCAAGAGTTGCATGCTCTTCCAACTGAGCCAGCCAGGTGCCCCAGAGTCTATATATATATATATATATATTTTAAAGATTTTATTTTATTCGACAGAGATAGAGACAGCTAGCGAGAGAGGGAACACAAGCAGGGGGAGTGGGAGAGGAAGAAGCAGGCTCCTAGTGGAGGAGCCTGATGTGGGGCTCGATCCCATAACGCCGGGATCACACCCTGAGCCGAAGGCAGACGCTTAACCGCTGTGCCACCCAGGCGCCCCCAGAGTCAATATATTTTAAATCAGGGTTAGTTATGCTCTCTATCAAACTTGCCTCTTCAGTCCTTCTCTAATACTGAATAACTATTTTTATCGAGGGATTTGGCCTCCATGGGATAAAATTGGAAAACTCTTCCGCTTCCCCTTCACATCTGCTTTCCGCATAGTTCTTTCCATGCCCTGCATGAGACCTCTTGCAGATCCCTTCACTTGTTAAGTATTTTTCAGTCACAAGAGTAGTTTTATTGCAGTAGGGAAAATATCTTGTCCAGGGTAACAAGCACAACTCTACACTTCATTGAAGCTAAAGGCCTTCCCCTTCCCCAGCTCTGGCCTGCTACGGATGTGAAACTGGCTGTGCTGAAGGGCGGTGGGCTGGGCTTTCCACATCCCTGCCTTTACTCCCCCGTCTGTATTTGTCCTCCCTCGCCAGCCAGCTGCTTTTTCTGAACTGCCCTCCCCCACCATTTGGTGCAGGAAAAGAAGGGATTAGGGGAAAAGGGCAGTCTTTCCTGGGTGGTGCAGGATACTGTCATCTTCGAAAGCTGGTTCTCTGTGGGCACGGAGGATTCACAAATGTTGGCTTTCTCTCCTATGTCACCTTTGTGGGCTTTTTTCTGACTCTCCTGCTGGGACCTAGGTAATGCCTCCTCTCTGGTTGACTGCCCAATACTTTTCTCCCCCTAGCCCCAGGCTTCATAGAGATTCATCCCACATAAAGCTCACTCTCCTGGGGTCTCTTTCCTCCCTGGGCACACTTCACAGGAAGGATTGTTTGATTGCTTGATCGATCGATTGATTTTAAGTTTTTATTTAAATTCCAGTTAACATACAGTGGAATATTAGTTTCAGGTGTACAATTTAGTGATTCAACACTTCCATACAACACCTGGTGTCCTCATCACAACACATGCCCTCCTTAATCCCCAACACATATTTCCCCCATCACGTCACCCACCTCCCCTCTGGTAACCATCAGTGTGTCTATAGTTCAGAGTCTATTTCTTAGTTCGTCTCTTTCTCTTTTTTTCCCCTATGCTTGTTTGTTTTGTTTCTTAAATTCCACATATGAATGAGATCATATGGTATTTGTCTTTCTCTGACTTTTTTGCTTGATGTAATACTGTCTAACTCCATCCACCTCGTTGCAAATGGCAAGATTTCATTCTTTTTTATGGCTGCACACACACCATATCTTCTTTATCCCTTCATCAGTCGATGGACATTTGGGCTGCTTCCATAACTTGGCATTTATAGATAACGCTGCTATAAATATTGGGTGCATGCATCGCTTAGTGTTTTTGTATCTTTGGGTAAATTCCTAGTAGTGCAATTGCTGGGTCATAGGGCAGTTCTATTTTTAACTTTCTGGGGGAATTCCGTACTGTTTTCCACAGTGGCTGCACCAGCTCGCATTCCCACCAACAGAGCAAGAGAGTTCCCCTCTCTCCACATCCTCGCCAACGCCTGTTGTTTCTTGTGTTGCTGACTCTAGCCATTCTGACAGATCCTTCTAAAATGATTTTCCTTCTAGGTAAACTTGGCCCACGGGACAACTTATGCATCTTTGCCCTGCTGACAGGGGCAGTGTGGTTCATTCTCCATGCCACACACCTCACTTGCCATCCCAGGGAAGCCTCAGCCCGCACTTTGCTTTTGGACTTCATCAGGTGGGAGTTGGGATATCACTCCCTATGGACTGCCAAACCCCACCCCAAACATTCTGAGAGGTGCTAGTGGAGGCCTCTAACTCACCTGGCTTTAGGCAAATGGAACAAACCCTCTTCCTCCCGAGAGGGAGGGGGAAAATTCAGGGCAGAAAACACAATCCTCATTCTCTTATTCCAACCGTAGACATGAGTAAAGCTGGCAGACTTGGTCACAATCTCTTCCCCTCTCCCTTTGAGATGGATGGTGGGGGCAGGGGTACCTGGCATCTATCATGTTGCTTTCTGCTCTTGAGGTCTTTGCTGAAACTCCAAAGACAACAGGAAGAATCTAATCAACATCCTGTTACCACTGTTGTCCATCATCAATTCAAGAAACTCTTACTAGACTTTTTTTTTTAAAGCCCAGCATGGAGCCCAAAGTGGGGCTTGAACGCATGACCCTGAGATCAAAAATTGAGCCAGACCAAGAGTTGGATACTTAACCAACTGAGCCACCCGGGTGCCCCCTCTAACTAGACTTCTGATGGAAGGCGAGATGGGCTTACACACACACACACACACACACACACACACACACACACACTGTAGCAGACAAACAGCAATGACGGATAAAATTTGAAAAGGGAAGGGGCACCTGCTTGGCTCAGTCTGTTAAGTGTCCAACTCTTGGTTTCCACTCAGGTCGTGATATCAAGCCACGCATGGGGCTCTGCGCTCAGTGTGCAGTCTACTTAAGATTCTCTCTGTCCTTCTCCTTCTGTCTCCCTCACCCACTCTCTCTCAAATAAATAAATAAGTCATTAAAAAAATGAAATGAAAAAGGAAAAGTGACCTAGGCTTTAAAACAAGAGCAAACTCCCTTATGAATATGTGTAAATCCCATGGTCCCCCTAGGCTTTGAAATAAATCTAGAAGTAAGGGGAGCAGTCAGAGATTTCACTCCTGTGTATGGAGATATAAGTGTCTCCCAGGAGGTGGAGGACCTGGGACAGGTTTCCAGCTTGAAGCCAAGGACACTCCTACCCTTTACACGCAAGCTGAACACAACTATTGCCAACCTTCTGCTTGGGTTTATAACGTTATCGGAAGCTGTGTACCGGTGGGCGGGAGGACAAAAATGCTGACAGTCCTTAGCTGAGAACTGAGTCTAGGCACTCACTGCTCAGTGAACGGAATGACAGGACCTTGATATCACTGGTTTCTATACATCAGCAATAACCAATTAGAAAGTATGATTTTATGTTAAACATGATGGGTTCAATCCATGCATTATCACTATTAAGTCCCTAAACTCCTCTAAAATGACAGTAAAGCGTTTCATTTGTCTCATTTTTAAGGTGTATCGTCATACATGCAACCTTTAAGTGTGAGGGAGATAATGCCCGGTGGGGTGGAATTTTGCTCAGTGGAAGACAAGAGTCAGTGAATAATTTTTCCCCATTTCTTCCATTGCCTCACCTCTCCCAGGATGGTCTTGAAAAGCAGTTTGTTTACTGAGGACACAGTCCCTAGATCCAACAATTATTTTGATTTAGTGGCCGCCAGGCTGATGAAACCATCCTCCCATTGGTTCTCCTTTCTTTCCTGCGTCACTCTCCTTGTCCCTCACACCTACTCCCTGGACTCCCTAATAATACAGTGAAGCTCTGGTTTCTGGGGAACCAGGCTAACACAACTGACAAAGAAAAGATTGATATATTTGACTTCATTGCAATTAAGAACTCTTGCTCATCAAAAGACTCCATTAAGTGAATGGAGTCAGAAAAGGTACATGCTGCACAGGAAAAGGACTCAGAGCCACAATATATAAACAGCAGTCGTCATACAAGAAAAAGACACTTCTATCAAAATATGGACAAAATACTTGAGTAACTGATCAAAAGCAGAAATCCAAATGGCTGCTGAACATGTGAAACCTCACAAATAATCATGAGAATGCAAAGTAAAAGCATAATGAAATACCACTCTACACTTACCAACAGGGCTAAAATTCCAGATATTGGCGAGAATGTGGAACAAGGGACATTCACATACGCTGCAGATGGGAGTGTAATTTGGCACAGCCACTTTGGAAAATAGTTCGGCATTATCTACTAAAGTTGAAAATGACTGTACAATTCTATTCCTAAACATATATCCTAAGAAATGCATGTGCAGGTCTTAGAATTATTGTTGCGGGAGATGTATATAAGAATGCTCACATAAGGGGCGCCTGGGTGGCTCAGTCAGTTGAGCGTCTGACTCTAGATTTTGGCTCAGGTCATGATCTCAGGGCTGGGATAGGGCTCTGTGCTCAGTGGGGAATCTGCTTAGGATTTTCTCTCTCCCTCTCCCTCTCCCTATGCCCCTCCCCCTTGCTCACACATTCTCTCACGCTCTCTCTCTCTCTCAAAGAAAGAAAGAAAGAAAGAAAGAAAGAAAGAAAGCTCACAGAAGCTTTCTTTGTAATAGACAAACAGTCCACATATTCTTCAACGGTGAAATGGATACATTTTGGTATATTTATAAAATGGCATATTATTCAGAGTTGAAAATTAACAAACTGCTTAATTCAATAACATAAATAAATCTTGAGAACATAACACTGAGCCAAAGAAAATAGTTACAAAACTACTACGTACAGCATGATTCTATTTATAAAACATTTTTACGCTGGCAAAACTAAACTATCGTGAATAGGAGTGCATTCTTAGGTGGCACATTATAAAGAAAAGCAACCTGAAAACCATGGAGATCAGCGTGGCGGTCATCGTAAGTATGGAAGGGAGGGTGCTCTGACTCAGGAGAATGAGGAAGGGTTTCTGGGGTGCTGGCATTGTTCCATATCTTCTCTTGGGAGATTGTTTTTCCACAGATAACAGCTTTTTCATAACTTAGTAAACTGCACATTTATGTTTAATGCACATCTATGTACGGTAAATGTTTACAATAGAAAAGGGTTAAAGAGAGAGAGAAGACAAAACTGTAGCCTATGCAATTTGAAGTGCAGGTGGTATTTGTGTGCTAGCAAGAAATTTATGTTCCTAAGATGTGGTAGCCAGCTCCCAAAACGGCCCTATGATCTCTGTCTCTTGATATTCACTCCCTTGTATAGTCCCTTTCTAGAGAGTAGTAGAGTTGGTTTGTGCGACCAATAAAAAAGACTACTGATAAAATAATTTAGAAACTAACACTAACAGGGGGACCTGGCTGGCTCAGCTGGCAGAGGGGTTGTGAGTACAAGACCCTTGGGGGTGTAGATACATATAAATTTGACATGCAAGTCATTTTTTATACAATTCAGCAAACACGTATTAATGTATACAACTGCATGTTCATTTCGCATAAATCTTGAGAAGTACTTCAGGTATGCATATTACACGCTGGTATGTGTGCTTGTAAATGTCAGCGGTTTCATGTTAAAAGGTTGGGAAAATGCTTGGTAATAAACATTTGTGTTAGCTGTTAATGTTGTTGGTGTTAGTTTTTTAAAGATTTTTTAAAAAAGATTTTTATTTATTTGAGACACACACACACACACACACACACACATGAACAAGTGGGGAGAGGAGCAGAGGGCGGAGGAGAGAGAGAATCTCAAGCAGACTCCCTGCTGAGCATGAAGCCTGACACAGGGCTCAATCCCAGGACCCTGAGATCATGACCTGAGCCAAAATCAAGTGAGACACTTAACCGACTGAGCCACCCAGTGCTCCAAGATTTTATTAAGTCATCTCTATAGCCAACCTGAG
Organism: Ursus arctos; assembly: GCF_023065955.2. Classification (NCBI taxonomy): domain Eukaryota; kingdom Metazoa; phylum Chordata; class Mammalia; order Carnivora; family Ursidae; genus Ursus; species Ursus arctos. Next base: position 4,716,037 of record NW_026622974.1, read on the forward strand.
CCTCAAACTCACAACCCCAAGATCAAGAGTTACATGCTTTTTTGACTGAGCCTGCCAGGTGCCCCTAAAGTTGACTTTTAATAATGTGAAGGAAACTGTAGTATCGGTGGCATTCCTATAGGAAAATCGTGAAGGTGCAATTCAAATACATAAGGAATAGGAGGGGTGCCAGACTGGCTCAGTCAGTTGAGCATGCAGGGTTGTAAGTTCGAGCCCCACATTGGATATAGAGAATTACTAAAAGGAAGGAAGGAAGGGAGGGAGGGAGGGAGGAAGAAAAAGGAAGGAATACTTATTAGAAAGCTGTAAATTAAAACTGTGTGATATCTGCACAATGAGGCAAATAGACCAATGAGTATAGTTCAGAGTCCAGGACCAAATCCATGCTTGATTTGGGACGGAAGTGGCACTGCAGTGCACTGGGGAACAGAAGATATTTTCAATAAATGGTGTTGGGTCTACTGGACGTATAACTACAGGGAAAAAAATGAATCTTGACCTTTATCCAATACCATACACAAAAATTAACTCCAGATTGATAATCTACCTACATATAAATTTTAGATTGTAAAAGATGAAACAACTAAGGTTTTTTTTTTTTTTTGTCAGAGAGAGAGAGAGAGAAGCAGGCAGAGGGAGAAGCAGGCTCCCTGCTGAGCAGGAGCCCAAGGTGGGACTCGATCGCAGGACCCTGGGATCATGACCTGAGCTGAAGGCAGATGCTTAACTGACTGAGCCACCCAGGCGCCCCTAAGTTCCTAGAAGCTAACATAGGAGAAAATCTTCATGACTTCCAATAAGTAAAGAAAGATTTCTTAAATAGGACACAAAAAGCACTAACTATAAATGAAACAACAGGTAAGTAAGACTGTATTAAATTTAGAAACTTTGGGGAGTGTTTGGACGGTCCAGTCGGTTCTTGATTTCAGCTCAGGTCATGATCTCAGGGTCCTGGGATTGAAACTCACGTTGGGCTCCCCGCTCAGTGAGGAGTCCGCTTCAGGATTCTCTCTCCCTCTGCCCCTCCTGCACTCTCTAAAATAAACAAACAAACAACAAACAAATAAATCTTTAAGATTAGAAACTTTGATCAAAAGACACCGTTAAGGAGAGTGAAAACTTAAGTCATGGAATGAGGGATGATATTTGCAAAACATTTAACCGAGAAAGTGCTTGTACTAGAATATATAAATAACTTGTACATGAATAAGAAAAATTAAATTAAAATCCAATTAAAAAGGGACAATCAAATTAAAAATGGACAAAGGACTTGAACAGTTATTTAACAAAAGCAGCTATCCAATGGCTATTGAGTATGTGAAAGGGTGTGGGGTGCCTGGGTGGCTTAGTCAGTTAAGTGCTTGATTCTTGATTTCGGTTTAGGTCATGATCTCAGGGTTGTGAGATCAAGGCCCATATCTGGCTCCCCACTGGGCATGGAGCCTGCTTAAGATTCTCCCTCTGCTCCTCCCCACCTTCTCCCTCTCTAAAAGAAACAAAAACAAAAACAAACTCTCCCTCTCTAAAAAAATATATATATATATATATATACATATATATATACATACATATATATATGTATATATATGCAAAAGGGTGCTAAAATTTAGCCTTAGTTATCACAGAAATGGAAAAAGATACACTATACCAAACACTTACTAGAATAATTAAAAGACCGGGGCACCTGGGTTCAGCTTCTGACTCAATTTCAGCTCAGGTCATGATCTCAGGTTTGTGAGATGGAGCCCAGAGTTGGACTCCACACTGGGCGTGGAGCCGGCTTAGGGTTCTCTCTCTCCCTCTCCCTCTGCCCCTCCTCCCCATCCTACCCCCCACCCCTCACATACACACATACACACTCTCTCTCTGAAGGAGAAAGGGAAAAAAAAGAATAATTAAAAGTTTAATAATACCAAGTGTAAACAAGGGCAAAGAGCCATGAGAACTCTCATACAGTGCTGGGGGGGGGGGGCGTGTAAATTGGTACAACCACTTTGGAAAACTGTTTGGCGGTAATTACTAAAGTTGAACATATGCTATGACCCAGCATTTCTAAGATACATGCCCATCAGAAACATGCACATATGTTCATCAAAAAGACATGTACAGAAAAAGTTCTGGAAATGGATGATGGTGATAGTTGCACAACAAGGTGAGTATACTTAATGCCCCTGAATCGTACACTTAAAAATGGTTAAAAGGTCGGGACGCCTGGGTGGCTCAGTCGGTTAGGCAGCTGCCTGCAGCTCAGGTCATGATCTCAGGGTCCTGGGATCAAGTTCCACATTGGGCTCCTTGCTCAGTGGGGAGCCTACTTCTCCCTCTGCCTGCCACTCCCCCTGCTTGGGCTCTCTCTCTCTGACAAATAAATAAAATCTTTTTAAAAATTAAGGTCATTAAGAGATTAAATGTATTTTTAAAAAATGGTTAAAAGGTTAAATATTCTGTGTTTAATAAAAATGACATACAAAAACGTTCTTATGGCATTATTTGTAATAGTCAAAATTGCACTGTATAATGAACACATTATAGTATATTCATACAATGAGATACCATACAGCAATGCAAAAAGTAGACTACAGCTGTATGCAGTAACTATATGAATTTCACAGATACAATGTTGCATCAAAATGCACAAAAAATACAAACTACATGATTTTTATACTGAGTTCAAAAAGCAGGCAAAATGAATTATGATGTTTGAAGTTCGACGGGGGGCTTCTAGAATCCTGGGAGCGTTCCATTTCTTGACCAAGATGTGTTCACTTTGTGACAGTTCATCAAGCTATATACTTAAGATTTTTGCACTCTTCTATTCGTTAGGTTTCAATTTTAAAAGTTTGTAAAAAGGGGCGCCTGGGTGGCTCAGTCGTTAAGCGTCTGCCTTCGGCTCAAGTCATGATCCCAGCGTTCTGGGATCGAGGCCCTGCGTGGCATCGGGCTCCTTACTCAGCGGGAAGCCTGCTTCTCCCTCTCACACCCCCCCTGCTTGTGTTCCCGCTCTCGCTGCCTCTCTCTGTGTCAAATAAATAAATAAAATCTTAAAAAAAAAAAGTTTGTAAAAAGGAGGAGGAAGAGGAGATGAAGACCCCGCTCTCATAGCACTGAAGGTCACGCCGAGGAGACATAAACAAACATAAAATTACAACTGTGATAAATACGATGAAGGAAAGGCGCGGGATGGTCTGAGAACACATAGTAAGGAGATCTAACATGATCAGAGAGGTTAAGGAGGGCTTCCCCAAATAAGTGATGTTGGAGTTGAGTTCTGAAGGTGAGTAGGAGGTTGAAGTGCAGAGTAAAGCCTTGGAGGCCGAGGGAACCCTTTATCTAGCGTTTCCCAACATTTACATTTTTCATTGTCTTTGGCTCTGTCCACTCCAGCCACCTACCTACCCAGTCTCCACCTATTCTTGCTCCGGGACTCAGAGGAATGATTTCTTGGCACACTTGTCATTTATTCCTCACATAAGGTTGGGAGACACCTTGCAAGTTACACAATTTATAGAGCTTTTTTGGTTCCCGAATAGTTTCAGAGCGAATTGCTACTTGCTGCCCCGCCGTTCCTGGGAACTTCGGGAGGTGTTGCCTAAAAGAAGGCCGTCCTCTTCCGTAACTCCAATACAACACAAACTAACATTGATACACAACTGCCACTTAATCTCGGGCTCTGTGGAAGAGTCTCCGGCTGTCCCCAAAAGAGCCAGATCGTAATCACACACTACATTTCATTTTTATATCTCTTTAGTCTTATTCATCAGGAACAGTTCATTCTTTGCGTGACATTCATGACTCGACATTTTAAAAGATTACAGGCCAGTTTTTTCATGTGCCTCAATTTGGCTTTGCGGGCTTCTCATGGTTGGATTAAGGTTATGCATCTTTGAGGGGCGCCTGGGTGGCTCAGTTGTTAAGCGTCTGCCTTCGGCTCAGGGCGTGATCCCGGTGTTCTGGGATCGAGCCCCACATCAGGCTCTGCCACTGGGAGCCTGCTTCTTCCTCTCCCACTCCCCCTGCTTGTGTTCCCTCTCTCGCTGGCTGTCTCTCTCTGTCAAATAAAGAAATAAAATCTTTAAAAAAAAAAAAAGGTTATGCATCTTTGGTAGAAATATTATAGAAGGGATGAAATGTTCCTCTCATTGCATCCTGCCAGGTGGTGCAAGACTTCAAATGTTCTTTCCTAGTGCTGAGAAGGTGTCCCTTCATTGACTTGATCAGGGTGAGATCTGCCAAGGCTTTATCTACCGCGAAGTTTCTTTTTTCTCTAGGAATTTGTAAGTATTTTGCAGAGAAGCATTTGAAACTGTAAATGTCCTGTTCATCATACAACCCACTCATTCTTTTAGCCACCATAGACTTGTGGTTTCTGATTATATTCAATGAACAGTAATCTGTTACTATAATTATTTATTTTGATCCTCAAATCGTCCCCAGTGTGGCCAGTGAGAGCCCATTCTGTGTTCTTCTGACACATTTCCATTATTCTTTGAGTACTTCCTTCCTTTTGAGCAGGACAGAATGGTCAGCTGAGCCTTACTTTCCTTCTTTCCAGGGGTGGAGTCAGCCATTCCTGCAAAGCAGTCCTGGCTCCTGTCAGTGAGAAATAATATTTGGAATCCGAGAGCTATGCAGTAGGTGTGTTCATTGTTATTGGGGTGTCACCATTCCTGGCCTTCCCAGTACACATAACTAGAAAACGTATGTATGTATATACACACACATATACATTTACAGACCTACCTATCTCATCTGTCTATCTCATCTATCTATCTATCTATCTATCTATCTATCTATCATCTATCTATCTATCTATCTATCATCTATCTCCTTCTTAAATAAGTTCACAAAGATATCTCTAAAAACTGTATAACTCCACAGGGTTCAATCTGATTTCCTCCCTTTCTGTATTTGTTACTCTCTTCTGCAATATTGAGAAACTTGGATCCTTAGTACCTTTACTTATTACCAGCCTCTCTGTATGTAACCAGTCTCCCACTGCCATCGCCATCCTTTCCCCTGTGCAGATACCCTTCTCACTCTGCTTAGACTCTGACACTCCGTGCCAGGCCGATGCTGCCAGTCCCCCAATGTGAACACCCTCCTACGACAGCCCACGTAGGGCCACCACATCAAAGAGAAGCCCTCCTTTCCCTCAGGGGCTCTACGCCAACCCCAGGCTACTCTTGCCTGGACGACCTCCTTACCTTGCTGCACATGACAAACCCAGTGATTCCTTTTTTTCCCGTCAAGATTTATTTATTTTATTTGAGAGAGAGAGAGAGAGACAGAGAGAATGTGAGTAGGGGGAGGGGCAGAGGCAGAGAATCTTCCAGCAGACTCCCCACTGAGCACGGAGCCTGACACTGGGCTTGATCCCAGGACACTGAGATCATGACCTGAACAGAAACCAAGAGCCAGACGCTTAACTGACTGAGCCACCCAGGTGCCCCAAACCCAGTGATTCTTTGTCCGAGTAAGTGTGGCGGATTGCTAGCTCATACCAAATATCCACATCCCCTTTACAGGTTGAACTGTGTCCTCCAGAAAAAGATGTTGGAGTCCTAACCCCCAGTACCTCAGAATGTGACCTTACTCGGAGACAGGAAGGCCCTAAATGTCACTAGATTGTTCACTTTAAAATAGTTAATTTAGGGGGCCTGGCTGGTTCAGTCGGTGAAGCATCTGCCTTCAGCTCAGGTCATGATCTTGGAATCCTGGGATCGAGCTCCCTGCTCAGTGGGGAGTCTGCTTCTCCCTCTCCCTCTTCCAGTCCACCCAGCTCATGCTCTGTCTCCATCTAAATGAATGAAGTCTTCAAAATAAATAAATAAAAATAAAATAAAATGGTCAATTTTTTTTGTTATGTGAATGTTACTTCAATTTAAAAAGAAGAAAAGACAATCAAGGAACTAAAAAGGCAAATATTCAAGAACAAAGGAAATAAGAGGAATGATGAGAGCAGACAAGAGATGATGACAAAATTTGGGAAGACAGAAAATAAATGGCGATGGGTACCTGACTCGGCAAAGCAGAAACAGGCATGCGGGGGGGCAGCCGAAAGAGCCCCGAGGATTCATACACAGAGCTCTGGTGCACTTCGAGACCCCAGCTACCTCCGATGGTGGATGGTGAGACTGGAGGTGGTGTTGAAACAGTAGAACTGGGTTTTAAGTTGGTATAAGGAGTAGTTGGACCCCTCGACCTCTTCCTCTAGCCCATGTAGCCAGATGACTGCCCCATTCCTTCCCCAACAGATGGGAGGTTATTTCTAGAGCAGTCTCCATGGCAGAGCATGGTGATGAGATATCATACTGAAAAACAGGACAACAGTCTGGCAAACCTTCCAATCCTTTTTTTAACCTGCTTCTAGAATGCCGGCAAGCAAGCCTATATTCCTAGCCAGGAGACTGAAGGACTCTCCCTTGAAGAAACTGAATCACCCCCAGAGAAAAGGTCTATAGACACCAATATTTGGGGAACTCTGCAATGAAGCCCACTTGCCCACAAGCCCAAATCCTGCACTGAGAGCTACTCGGCTTCTTAATGCCTCTCTCTTAAATACAAGTAACAGCCAAGGATCACCAGCTGAGAACCACCTGTAACCTGAACATCAGAAATTTTAAAAATGGAGGGGGGGGCACCTAGCTGGTTCAATCAGAAGAGTGTGCAGCTCTTGATCTCGGGGGTCACGCGTTCGAGCCTCACATGGAATGTTAAGATTACTTAAATAAATAAATATTAAAAAAGAAAAAAGAGAGGAAAAAGAAACTCAGAGGAACAAAGAAAGAGAGCCAAAAGACAATTAAAACTAAAAATAATAATATCCTCAGGGCACCTGGGTGGCTCATTAAGCATTAAACATCTGCCTTCAGCCCAGTTCATGATCTCAGGGTCCTGGGATTGAGCCCTGCATCGGGCTCCCTGCTCAGCGGGGAGTCTGCTTCTCCCTCTCCCCTCTGCCCCTCCACCTGCCTGTGCTCTGTTTCTCTGTCTCTCTCAAATAAATAAATAAAATCTTTAAAAAATAAAAAATAAAAGTCATAATATCCTCCAAAAGACATGAGATGGTATTGTGACTGTGAAACAAGAGAAATAAGCTATAAAAATGAAATCAGAAAGGTGTTTAGAAATAAAAACTATAATGGGCAATGGGGCGCCTGGGTGGCTCAGTTGGCTGAGCTTCTGACTCTTGGTTTTGGCTCAGGTCATGACCTCAGGATGGTGAATGAGGCTGAGCCCCGCACCAGGCTCCATGCTCAGCAGGGACTCTGTTTGAAGGTTCTCTCCCTCTGCCCTCTCCCCACTCATGTGCTCTCTGTCTCTCTCTCAACAAGAAATAAAATAAATCTTTCAAAAAAATTATAATGGGAAAAATAAGAATTTAAATTGAAGAGTGGAATTTAAGGACGAGGAAATCTCCTAGACAGTGGAACAAATGCCAAAGAGATGGACATTGGGGAAAAACAAGACTTTAAAAGATGAGATGATCAGTTCAGGAAATCTTACATCTAATAGGAACTCCAGAGAGATGAGAGAGAAGAGAGGGGGAGAAATTATCAAAGAAATAAAATAATACATAAGAATTCCCAGAACTGAAGGATGAGTCTTCAAATTGGAAGGCCCTCTGAGTTCCCGATACATACCATGAATGAAAAAGACCCATTGAAAGACGACTAGAAGTTTCAGAACACTGACAATAAAAAGAATATCCTACAGTCTTCCAGAGACAAAGAGAGGCCATATACAGAGGGTTAGGGATCAGCAGGATTTGCTTCTCAGTAGGTACAATGCAGCAAAAATACTGAGTGAAGAATTATTTTCAACTTAGACCTGGACTTAGACCAGCTAAACTATCTGTGGTAGCTTTGCAAAGAGGGCCCCAATGAACTACACTTCTCAATAATTATAACCTTGTGTAAGTCCCTTCCAACTCTGAATGCAGGTTAGTCTATGACTTACATTTACCAATAGAGTATGGTGGAAATGACACTGGGCCAGTTCTGTTCCTGGCCTTTAAAAGGACTGGAAGTTTCTACTTCCTCCCTTTTAGAAAGCTTTTGCTTTGAAGAGCCTAAGGTGCTATGTAGGAAGTCCAGCACTCTGCTGGGGAGGCCAAGGGGAGTGGCTTCTCTGAGACTACAGAGAGAATGACAGAGAGAGAGAAGAGAGACAGATTATAAGGAATTGGCTCAGATAGTTATGGAGGCACAGAAGTCCCAAGATCTGTAGTCAGCAGGCTGGAGATCTAAGACAGTCAATGGTACAGTTCTTCTACAAAAGCCAGCCGGCCAATGTTTCAGTCGATTCTGAAGGCAGGAAAAAACTGATGCCCCAACTCAGAGAGTCAGGCAGTAGTTTCCTCTTACTTGCAGGAGGGTCAGCCTTTGTGTTCTATTCAGGCCTTCAACTGATTAGATAAGGCCCACTCACATTGGGGAGTGCAATCTGTTTTACTTAGTCTACTGATTCAAATGTTATCTCATCCCAAACGCCCTTACAGACATGGCCATAATAACTTTTGACCAAATATCTGGGCACCTCATGGCCCAGGCAAGTTGACACATAAAGCTAATCATCACAGAGACCTTGTCATTAGTCCAAGTTTATCTGTCAGACTAGTTTATCAGGCCCTTGCCACTAGTTCATCAGACCCTTGCCACTAGTTCATCAGACCCGTGGCTAGAATGAATCTCAGAAGCCAACATAGGTTGGATCTCCTTCAGATTATTAGTTGTTGTGAGCTAAGTTCTGAGGAATTAATAATGATACCTCAACTTTCTTGTCCTCAAAGAGCTTATAGTCAAGTTGGAACCAAGAAATAGTAGCTTGAGGAATGAAATGATAATATTCTTCACATAGTATACCATAATTTGTTGTGGTCTTCACAGTGATTCATCCTTCTCTGGAAACTGCCTCCCCTGACGAGGTATGTTATTCCCAACCATGTTTGTGTTCTGTGGTCAGAGTTGATTGAAACATAGATAAGTATCTGATTCTAGTGAGCCAATCACTTAGTCTCTCTAGGAGTTTTAACAGTGAGAGACACCAATGAACAGAACTGTTACAAGCTGAGTCACATCAGTGGCAATGGTCTAAATAATTCTAGCTGCTTATATTCCAGACGTTATCCTCGCTCTTTTTCTTTTCAAGATCTACTTATTAAAATTTTAGTTGGTTGGGGCACCTGGTAGGCTCAGTTGGTAGAGCATGTGACTCTTAATCTCAGGGTTATGAGTTCAAGCCCCACATTGTGCATGGAGCCTACTTAAAATAAAAATAATAATCATTTAAAAATAAAAATTTAGTTGGATTTCATGAGATAACTCTGGAATTAACCCTGGATAACTCTTTTCCAACAACACTAAGCAATTCTCCAATTCTCAGTGGACACCAACTGGATGTCTTACAGATTTAACTCCATTCTGACACTGTCCACCTAGAGATGGTGTCAGATCCCACAGGGTAAGGGCTCCATCCCACAAGACTGCCCCCACCTCAGAGGCCATTCACAAGTTCAGGTTGTCAGCTGGGCTTCAGACTGGCTATAAATCAGGGCATCCTATGATCCCCTTCTCAGATTTGATAATTTATTAGAATGGCTTACAAAGCTTGGGGGAAGCCTTCCTTACATTTACTGCTTATTATAAAGGATTTTGTAAGTGATACAGATGAACAGCCGGATGAAGGGGTGCGTAAGAGTGAGGTCCAGAAGGGTCTGGAGCACAAGAGGTTCTGTGTTCGTGGAACTGGGGTGCGCCACCCTCCCAGCACGTACATATGCTTACATCTCCTAATTAAAGTTTATGGAGGGGTGCCTAGGTGGTTCGGTGCGGCTCAGGTCCTGATCAGGCCCTGGAATCGAGTCCCGAATGGGGCTCCCTGCTCAGCAGGGAGTCTGCTTCTCCCTCAGCCCCTCCCCCCTGCCCATGATCTCTCTCTCTCTCTCTCTCATAAATAAATAAAATCTTTAAAAAAAAAGAGATTTCATTTATTAGAGAGAGAGTGTGCATACCCAAAAGTGGGGGGAGAGGGCAGAAGGAGGAGCAGACTCCCTGCTGAACAAGGAGCCCAATGGGGGACTCAATCCCAGGACCCTGGGATCATGACCTGAGCCAAAGGCAGCCACTTAATCGACTGAGCCACCCAGGTGCCCAAATAAATAAAATCTTTTTTTTTTAAAGATTTTATTTATTTATTCGACAGAGAGAGACAGCCAGCAAGAGAGGGAACACAAGCAGGGGGAGTGGGAGAGGAAGAAGCAGGCTCATAGCGAAGAGCCTGATGTGGGATTCGATCCCGGAACGCCGGGATCATGCCCTGAGCTGAAGGCAGACGATTAGCCGCTGTGCCACCCAGGCGCCCTACCAAATAAATAAAATCTTTAAAGACTTTATAGAATTTAATCTGCAGCCCTTCTCCTTCCCCTTCCCTGAGGTCAGTGCGCGTGGGGCCGAAAGTTTCAACTTTCTAATCACCTCGTCTTTCTGATGACCAGCCCCATTTTAGGGCTATCTAAGTTCCCACCCTAAGTCACCTTATTATCATAAACTCAAGTGTGCTCCTTAGGGGCTCCTTTTGAATAACCAAAGACACTCCTATCAGGAAATTCCAAGGGTTTTAGGGACTTCGTGCTAGAAGCTGGGGGAAAAGGCCAAATATATTTCATACTACACACAATAACCTAATAACCTTCTGTATTAGTCAGGATTCTCCAGAGAACCCGAACCAACAGGATGTGGATATATATAGAGATTTATTTTAAGGAATTGGCTCATGCAGTTGTGATGGCTTGGCAAGCCCAAAGTCTGCAGGGTAGGCCAGCAGCTGGAGACCCAGGGAAGAGCTGCACTTCAAGTCTTAAGGCTGTCTGCTGGCAGAATTTCTTCTTGCTTCGGGATATCACTTTATTCTACTAAGGCCTTCAACTGATTGCATGAGGCCCACCCACATTATGGACGTAATCTGCTTTACTCAAAATTCACCAATTTAGATGTTAATCTCATCCAAAAACACACTTGCACAAAGACCTCCAGAATATTGTTTGTCTAAGTATCCGGGCACCACGGTTGAGCTACGTTGACACATCAAATTAACCATGACACCCTCTAATTGATTCCATTTTTAGTTTAAATTAGCTCAAATTGGTGCTGTTACTTGCAGAAGAAAAAAATATTACATATCCCTGAATTGTTTAAAATTCTATTAATAGTAGCTGCCAGGAACAGTGTTAGGTTTTGGTCTACAATGATGAGTAAGACATGGTCCCTAACTTTGAGAAGCTCATAGGGTTTTGAGGGTATTTTTTTGTTTTTTGTTTTCGGGGGTGGTTCAAGATATTGCAGCTGGGGTGCACTGGCACCCGGCTCTGGGGGTCCTAAACAGACCAGGTTTGGCCACTCGCTGCCGACAAAATCCAAAGGCAGAGAGACAAGTGGTGGTGAAACACGAAAGGAATGTATTGCAGTGAGGCCGCCACCGGGCAGAACGCGGACTAGCATCTCAAAGACTGTGTCCAAAGTGCCGAAAAATATTTCCAGGTTTATATAAGGAAAATGTGGGACAAAGGTCAGTGGGTATGTGCAGGTGTGCAGGAAAGGGCAGGTCCGTCACTGTCTTGGAGTCAGTCACGCAGGGTCTCTCTGGCTCAGGGCAGTCCTTATTGCTTGAGGGGTAGTTTCCATTCCCGTCAGGGGTTGCTTTGCCTGCAGGGTCTTTTGCCTGAGCTAAGAGATAAGCGGGAAAGAAGAACTTAAATCAATTACAAAGTACAGACTGATGTCACCCTGGGAGTAGCTGAAGTCCTCTTGAAATATAATTAAAAATATATATATATATATATATATCTCATGAGGTGGTGAATCATTAAGTCCAATTGTCGCAAACAGGAGTTCTACGTATGGAGACCTCTCTGAGGACTGGGAGGGTCGAAGCCTATATGCCTTTGTCCTGAGAAAAGGTTACATTGCAATGTTCTTGGTGATTCTCTGCACACCCAAGACACAATCTCCCCAAATGCTGGATTTTTATAAGGGAGCAGGCAAAGACACATTTGGAAAGCCAGCTCGGTATCAGCCTGGTGAGAACCTTACATCTCAGAGTAAGGAGTCTAGAATTTTCCCTGTCAGTACTGGGGAAGTCTTTGGAGGTTTCCGCATGACAAAATAAGGTGATCTTGTCCCTTCTGTGTTTTAGGAAGAAGAAACTGATAGGTGTGAAGAGAGAGGGCAGGCTGGGAGGCTGAGTCAGTCAGGGTTTTTAGGTGTAAGTAAGAAGTCTCAACTCTGGCTAACTTAAGCTGAAAATAAACTGATTGAAAGTAAACTGTGCAGTTCACAATATTGATGAGAAATATACAGAACAAGGCTCAGAATATCCCTCCTGCTGCCTATTATCCACACACATTCTTCTCCTATACTTAGTCTTCCAAAAAGTAATTCTATCCAACACACTTCAGATAGTCTCTCTCTTCTTTTACAAGATTTTATTTTAGAGACGCCTGGGTGGCTCAGTCAGTTAAGTGTCTGCATTTGGCTCAGGTCATGATCCCGGGATCCTGGGATCAAGTCCTGCCTCGGGCTCCTTGCTCAACGGGGAGCCTGCTTCTCCCTCTGCCTGCTGCTCCCCCAGCTTGTGCTCTCTCTGACAAATAAATAAATAAAATCCTTAAAAACAAATTAAGAATTTTTTTATTTTATTTGAGAGCACAAGTGAGGGGAGGGGCAGAGGGACAAGCAGATTCCCCGCTGAGCAGGGGACCCTACACAGGGCTCAATCCCAGGACCCTGAGATAATGACCTGAGCTGAAGTCGGACGCTTAGCTGACTGAGCCACCCAGGAGCCCCTAGATATTCTTGAAACAAATGAAATCATTCACTGCCTCTTCCCAAAAAGACAACCTCAGCTTTCAACAGTCACTGCATCAGCTCCAAGCCTAGTGTCTGTTGATGCCCACTTCCCTCCTAGCTGTGACCAGGCTCATCCTATTTCTGTAGACTAACTTGTAAAGCTATCAATCACCAATTATGGCATTTATATTTTTCAAAAAGTGGGAAAAGAGGAGCACTTGGCTGGCTCAGTGGGAAGAGCACGTGACTCTTGATCTTGGGGTCATGGGTTCGAGCCCCATGTTGGGTGAAGTGATAACTAAAATAAATAAACTTTTTTAAAAAGTGGGAAAGGAATTCAAAGAAAAGAGAAATTGTTTAGATAGTTGAATATATTTAGGAAAAATTGAGGAAGGAAATATGGGTGGAGACTACAGTTCTCATTTCCACAACTAATGGTGTAGGCTGTGGGTATTTAAGATTTCTGCCCTCTCTGATTGGTCCATGTTCTCTATGCCTTTAGGCAAAACTTTAGCTGGTTAATTTTCATCCGGGGTGTCCGAAATCTCATTTCTGAGGGATCCAAGCCCTTGGTGGTCCTGCTTATATAAGAGGTTGAAGGAAACTTTCATTAACTTCTAGCACTGGACATGGTTATCTAAGGATATACCCCTGGGGGCCCTCTGGGTTCCACCCATATGCCTCTTGACCCCATCATGTAGTCACAAACTTATCTCTCCTTGAAAATCAGGATTAATGATTCTAGTCAACATTGAAACTTTTATTTTTCCCTGTTGACCCACTGCAATGAGGAGTCCAAAATGACCAAGCGACAACCTGACCCTCTCTATTGTGCCAACTTGGTCAAACCTTTCCTATTAGCAGAGCACAGACCTGATGATGTGGTAGGCAGAATAATGGTCCCCAAAGAGGGCAATGTCTTAATCCCTAAAACTTGTGACTATGTTAGGTTGCTTGGGGTGAGGAATTAAGGTTGCAGGTGGCATTAAGATTGCTAATCAGTTGACCTTGAGATGGGGAGAGGATCCTAGATTATCCAGGTGGGCCCAATGTAATCACAAGTGTTTACCTTATAAATGAAAGAGGAAGGCAGGAGATTCAATGTCAGTGATGAAGCATGAAAAAGAGTTGGCCAGCCATTACCGGCTTTGAAAGTGGAAGGGGGGCACTTCCATAATTTGGCTATTGTAAATAATGCTGCTATAAACATATGCGTGCATGTATCCCTTTGAATTAATGTTTTTGTATTTTGGGGGTAAATACTCAGTAGTGTGATTGCTGGATCGTGGGGTAGTTCTATTTTTAACTTTTTGAGAACCCTCCATACTGTTTTCCACAGTGGCTGCACCAATTTGCATTCCCACCAACAATGCAAGAGGGTTCCTTTTTCTCTACATCCTTGTCAACACTTGTTTCTTGTGTTTTTTATTTTAGCCATTCTGACAGGTGTGAGGTGATATCTCACTGTGGATTTGCATGTCCCTGGTGATGAATGATGATGAGCATCTCTTCATGGGTCTGCTGGCCATCTGCATGTCTTCTTTGGAGAAATGTCTGTTCATGTCTTCTGCCCATTTTTTATTTTATTTTATTTTTTTCCTGCCCATTTTTTTTTTAATGATTTTTTATTATATTATGTTAGTCACCATACAGTACATCCCCGGTTTCCGATGTAAGGCTCGATGATTCATTAGTTGTGTATAACACCCAGTGCACCATGCAATACGTGCCCTCCTTACTACCCATCACCGGTCTATCCCATTCCCCCACCCCCCTCCCCTCTGAAGTCCTCAGTTTGTTTCTCATAGTCCATAGTCTCTCATGTTTCATTCCCCCTTCTGATTACCCCCCCTTTCTTTATCCCTTTCTTCCCCTACCGATCATCCTAGTTCTTATGTTCCATAGATGAGAGAAATCATATGATAGTTGTCTTTCTCTGCTTGACTTATTTCACTTAGCATTATCTCCTCCAGTGCCGTCCGTGTTGTAGCAAATGTTGAGAACTCGTTCTTTCTGATAGCTGAGTAATATTCCATTGTATATATGGACCACAACTTCTTAATCCAGTCATCTGTTGAAGGGCATCTCGGCTCCTTCCACGATTTAGCTATTGTGGACATTGCTGCTATGAACATTGGGGTGCATATGGCCCTTCTCTTCACTACGTCTGTATCTTTGGGGTAAATACCCAGTAGTGCAATGGCTGGATCATAGGGTAGCTCAAATTTTAACTTTTTAAGGGACCTCCACACTGTTTTCCAGAGTGGCTGTACCAACTTGCATTCCCACCAACAATGTAGGAGGGATCCCCTTTCTCCACATCCTCTCCAACAATTGTTGTTTCTTGCCTTGTCAATTTTTGCCATTCTAACTGGCGTAAGGTGGTATCTCAGTGTGGTTTTGATTTGAATTTCCTT
The DNA here is from genome assembly GCF_023065955.2 of Ursus arctos. Lineage (NCBI taxonomy): Eukaryota > Metazoa > Chordata > Mammalia > Carnivora > Ursidae > Ursus > Ursus arctos. Next base: position 4,731,299 of record NW_026622974.1, read on the forward strand.
GATGGCTAATGATTTTGAACATTTTTTCATGTGTCTGTTAGCCATTTGTATGTCTTCATTGGAAAAGTGTCTGTTCATATCTTCTGCCCATTTTTTGATTGGATTATTTGTTTTGAGTGTGTTGAGTTGTAGAAGTTCTTAGTATATTTTGTATACTAACCCTTTATTGGACATATCGTTTGCAAATATCGTCTCACATTCATTAGGTTGCCTTCTGGTTTTGTTGTTTCCTTTACTGTGCAGAAGCTTTTTATTTTGATGTAGTCCCAATAGTTTACTTTTGCTTTTATTTCTCTTTTGCCTTTGCAATGACAGGAATGGACCTAGAGAGTATAATGCCAAGTGAAGTAAGTCAAAGAAAGACAAATGCCGTATCATTTCACTCATATGAGGAATTTAAGAAACAAAACAAATGAAGAAACAGACTCCTAACTTTGGAGGACAAACTGATGGTTACCAGAGGGGTGGCGGGTGTGAGCATGGGGGAAATAGTTGATGGGGATTAAGGAGCGTGCTCGCTGTGATGAGTATAAGGTGATGTATGGAATTGTTGAATCACTATATTATACACCTAAAACTAATATAACACTGTACGTTAACTATACCGGAATTAAAATAAAAAATAAAGAAAAAAGAAAAAAAAGACAATGGAAGGGGGCCATGAGCCAAGGAATGTGGGTAGTCTCTAGAAGTTGGAAAAGACAAGGAAACAGGTTTGCGCCTAGAACCGCCAAGTCATACAGCCATAACGTCATTTGATTTTAGCTTAATGAGAACCATTTCAGACTTCTGACCCCCAGAACTGTAAGACCATAAATGTGTTGGTTTGGGCCACTAAGTTTGTGGTGATCTCTTACAGATGCAAGTGTAATTTTAAGAGGCACCACTTGTGAATTCTGGGTATGAGAAAAATAGCTCCATTATAGGTGGTCACTGATGTAGAGCACATGGCACATTCTAGAGAATAGTACTATAATATTACAAGATGTTGTCTTCTGATTAGCAAAATAACTAAGACTTCATAGGTGTCTTTTATAAGGCCTGCTAGAATACATGATAAGACAAAGAAGTACCATAAGGGTTAACTCGCGTATCCGGACTGTCCTACTTCTTTCACTGTGAATTCCCTTGGTCAAAAGCAGTGATGTGTAGAATGTCATCTTGATACATAAGGCAGCCCATAACTTCCTGGATGGTGGTGCTGGCAAAAGTACTGCAGGCAGGGAAAATATATAGAAATCCAAAATAAGTTTCTTCTACAGTGAGGACATTAGTGTCCCCTCCATTATGGAAAGGGTCCAAGTTGGCACTAACCAGCCCCATCTTAGTATGAGAAAGTCCATATTGTTGAGCCCTTGCATACCCCCCACCAGTCACCCCATGACCCCTTTGTTCATGAGCTCCTAGAGCAAGCTCTGGCCTAACTAGGGTCGAGGCTGGACACCATTCACAGAACAGGTCATGTCGTCCACCTGTTTAGATTGTTTAGGGCCTCTTCTACACCTGGGCCACAAATACTCTCACCGTAATAGATTGGTTTGCTCAACACACATTCCCACCTCCTTCTAGTGTGCCTTCGTAGACTCAGAGTCTGGAAAACTGAGTCTTAGATCCTGTTGCCATTAGGGTTCCAGATGTGATGTGTCAATCTTCTTCTTTTTTTTTTTTAAGATTTTATTTATTTATTTGACAGAGAGCACAAGCAGGGAGAGCGGCAAGCAGAGCGAGAGGGAGAAGCAGACTCCCCACTGAGCAGGGAGCCTGATGCAGGACTTGATCCCAGGACCCTGGAATCAAGACCTGAGCCAAAGGCAGATGCTTAACCGACTGAGCCACGCAGGCGCCCCAAGAGAATCTGTCAATCTTGCACTTGCACGAGACTTCACACTCTGCAGAGGAGGCAGAGTGTGAAGTGCTTCACTGCTGTGGATTATGGCAGAGAAACTGGCTCTGTGGTTACTAGTTCACTAATTTGATAGTTTCCTGTGGTGGCAGCCATAGCTTACCCAACCATAGCAGAACCGGTAAGATTCTAGGGGCAGGAAGTTGCTCTTACAAGTCCCATGTAAAACTTATTCCTCTAGCCCTTCCAAATACTGTATCAGCTACCTAATCCCTGATAGTAAATCCCTTGTCCCTCCAACTAGATAGAGTGATAGCTGTAGTCTAGAACTGAAGCCTGACAGATAGTCTCACATTCAGGGGCTTTCTGAGAGTTTCGTCCACATTCTTCCTCTCCAAACTTCCTTTTTTTTTTTTAAAGATCTTATTTATTTATTTGTCAGAGAGAGAGAGAGAGAGAGAGCACAAGCAGGGGGAGTAGGAGGCAGAGGGAGAAGCAGGCTCGCCGTTGAGCAAGGAGCCTGATTTGGGACTCGATCCCAGGACCCTCGGATCACGATCTCTGCCGAAGGCAGCCACTTAAACTACTGGGCCACCCGGGCGTCCCCCCTTCTCAGGTTTGATAATTTGCTGCAATAGCTCATAGAACCCAGAGAAAAGGTTTACTTAACTATTATTGGTTTATTATAAAGGGTACAAATGACCAGCCAGATGGAAGGGACACATTGAATGAGATCCAGAAGGATCCTGAGCATGTTGTGCTACATTTCTGGCACATGGATGTGTTCACCAACCTGGAAGCTCTCTAAACCCTGTCGTTTAGGGATTTCTATAGAGACTTCATCACAGGGGCATTGGTGATTACTAACTCAGTCTCATCCCCTCTCACCTCTCCAGAGGATGGAGGTTGGGGCTGAAAGTTTCAAACTTTTAATCATGGCCTAGTCTTTCTGGTGACCAGACCCTAAGAAGGAGCCCACCAAGAGTCCCGTCATTAGAACTAAAGACATTCTAATCACCCAGGAAATCCCAAGGGATTTCCCAAGCTCCGTGTAAGATGCTCCAATCATCCCATTACTCAGGAAATAACATGGGTTTAGGAGTTCTGTGTTAGGAATGAGGGCAGAGATCAAATACATATTTCTTATTACGTCACATCCGGCAAGAAGTCTTGTGGGATGAGTAAGATGGTCAAAATCCCTATGTACTAAATTGTGGCACGGAGCCAGAAAATTCTTGTAACCAAGAGACGATACGATAAGCGCACACTGTTACGTATTACATCTGTTTTCTGCTAATTAAGCCTAAGAAAAAGACTTCACCAGCTCAATATCCTCTTTGTGCCCCTCCTCCTTCAGTAACACTCCCCCCGAGAAGATGAAACCACTCTTCCGACTTCTAATCCCTTGACGAGTTTGTCCTGTTCTTGAACGTCCTGTAGCAGCCCTGCGTGAGCATTGCGGCCGTTCCGCATCCTTGCCAGATTGTGGTGCGGTCAGTTTTTCTTTTCAGTTTTAGCCGTTCCAGCAGACGTGGCTGCTCTGCTGTCTTAGATTCTGTATTTGTCTATTTGGCATCCATTTGGCACAGGGCCAAATTAACAGCCAAAATTGTTTACGTCTCCCCAGCAATCGAGCTTTGCGAGCGTGCAAAAATCATATTACGAACCCCTCAACAAATCCCACATCCATCCCCTCTTTATCTAACTCTCATACCAAGCCAATATTTACCCTGCCTGAAATCAACCAGGGACAAGTAGCAGATAACTAGAGACCATTCCTGTAGCTGACATTATTCAAATCGTCGGATCCTAAACTCCTTCCTTGCCCTGCCTTGCCTCTCCTACAGGCTGTGGCCTATGCTCTTCCCTCACTCCTGCTTCTCCCTGCTGACCAAACCCGATGCTTCCCCATGTGGCCCTGCATGGCCTGTGTACCTCCTTCTCCTGGAAACTCTAGGTAATACAAATCTTTCAATGGCATGAGCCTCTCCATGTCATCACTCACTCAATCACCTCTGTGAATCCTATAGACATGATTGACGCACGTACTATGTCATTGTTGGTTTAATTTCCACGTCCCTAAAACAAATAAGATGGTACATCTTCTCGTGTGTTTACTGGTGATGTAAATATCCCCTTAGAATTGCCTGCTTAATTCGCCTGCCTTCTTTTCCATTGGATTGTCTCTCTTTTTCTTATCAATTATTTTTAAAAATTTATTTTAGGGAAAGAGAGAGAGAGCAAGAGAGCGCAAGCAGGAGGAGGGGCAGAAGGAGAGAGAGAGAGAGAGAGAGACAGAATCCTCAAACAGATTCCCCACTGAGCACAGAGCCCCATGTGGGCTTGATCCCAGGACCCTGAGATCATGACCTGAATCAAAATGAAGAGCCAGCCGCCTAACCAACTTAGCCACCCAGGCTCGCCTTTTTCTTATTGTACAGAGCAAAATGGAGTCGCTCATGCCAAGCAGTCAAAGATACCGCAGCTAGGAGATAGCGCCCGGACCAGCGTCAGCTGACACCCCGGAACTGATAACGAGCAGAACCAGAGGAGGTCTGCGGGAACCCAAAACCGATTCAATCCCTTTAAAAAGGGAAGGATTTTGTCAGACTCTTCAGACCTGACCCATCTGTGTCTGACCACTTCAAGAAGGCAACTGCCGAGGAAGGCTCTGCGCGATGGGTCTCTGAACAGAACTGAGACCCTTCCCTGCTGGAACTTCAGAAGCAGCAAGGCCAAGGGCTGACAGGACCAGACGGAGCCCTTATCTCCACGGCGCGCCCACAGACGGACTTCGCGTTTGGTTCCTTAACTTCTGCGCCCTTCTGTTAGCTTGTTCGTTGTGCGGCTTGTCTGCTGTCCGGCTCTGTGTGCTGTGTAGGAAGCCGAGTTTAATCACACGGTGAACTGTCATTGAGTTTGGAATCCTGAACCTGCTTTGTAGTTGTGATTTAACTTTGCTTTATGATTGAATAAAGCTGACATTGTGGAAAGCCTTCATAGCGTGCTCGTGACATTTAACAATTTTAAAGAATTCTTCGTATATTCTGCCGAGTCCTTTGTCAGATATATGCATCACACATAGTTTCCTCCATACAGTGGCTTGCCTTCTTACTTTTTTTTTCTCCTGCCTTCTTACTTTCTTAATGGCATCTTTTGATATCTTAATCCACTCTTCCATTCTAAAATCGCTATTTTAGGGGCCCCTGGGTGGCTCAGTCGGTTGAGCATCTGCCTTTGGCTCAGGTCATGATCCCAGGGTCCTGGCATCGAGCCGGACGTCGGGCTCCCGGCTCAGCAGGGAGTCTACTTTTCTCTCCCCCTCTATGCTCTCTCAAGTAAATAAATAAAATCTTTATTTAAAAAAAATTCCTTGAGTCAGGGATGAAGGGGGAGTCAAAGGTAAGGCAAGGAACTTGGACTTTGAGGGATTTAAGAGGTGGGTGGCTGCATCTCTATTCACCTCCCTCCCTTGCCATGGGTAGACGTGTAGACATGGTAATATCTCCGGTTTCAGAGGAATGGTGTTTCACCTTGTACCAGGATGGTTCAAGGACATGGGTGAGATTCAAGAGAGATCCTTATATCCAACAGGAGCCCATATGAGACAGTTTTTGGTGGAGGTACTGCTGAGTCATAACTGAACCAAGAGATTAGACCAACATTTCGTCGCATGCAGACTTCAAGGGCAATGGCCAACAAGGTTCCCAGTGATCAGAAAGACAAAAAAGGAAAACTGCTTCAGAAACCAAGGGCGCCAGAGACCCTGTGAGAGCAGATCTAAGACTCTCTCTCTCCCCATATCCCAGGACGTCATACAGCCATTTCACACTCCAGGAGACGTATCAGAAAGAAGGGGAGGAGGAGACAATCCTAAGACTTGAGAATCTACCGGAAGGAGTTGTTTTGCCCTGAAGTGTCTGTTAAAACCAAAAGACACAGAGATTCTATTAACTGGCAAGTTTAAGGTACCAAGCCACTGGTGGTTTTAGGGTTGTGAAGATTTGATCACTTACAGGAAATGAGCTATTATTTCTTAGCGCGTGTGATTGTATAATTTGGTAACCGCGTACTATTCTAAGTGTAAATCATTCTCATGCTTTCCTGCCTCTGGAGGGCGCTTCTTTCAACATTATTCTCATTCTTTGGTATTAATTTATATGAGACCAGACTCAATCTTCTTGTGAAAATAAAAAAACGTAGCACAGTTAGGGGTTTTGATGTTGTGTATCATGTCAATCATCCTCTTCTGATCTGAGGAGACAGTATTTATACTCATAATATTCGCAGTGTTTAGGAACATACACATAGCAATTAGCACAATATTACTCGAGTAATAAACCAAACACATGATCAAGTAAGAAAACTAATAAGAACTATAGATTTATTTTGTAAGTGATTTTCCCAGGACAAAAGTCTTATATGACCCCTTTATTCAAATTACACTTCCAAGGACATATTTAAATTAAGAGAGAATATAGCAAGTTGATAATAGTTATAGTCACCAAGTCTCCAATTGGCACAAATGGAAATGGAAAACAAGACTGACTTTTTTTTAAAGATTTTATTTATTTAGTTGACAGAGTGAGAGCACAAGCAGGGGGAGCGGCAGGCAGAGGGAGAGGGAGAAGCAGGCTCCCCACTTAGCAAGAGGCTCCAACCCAGGACCCTGGGATCATGACCTGAGCTGAAGGCAGATGCTTAACCAACTGAGTCACCCAGGCGCCCCAAGACTGACATTTTTGTAAACGTTCTCAATTTAACTCCTTGTCAAATCGGATTCTTTGAACTAGTTTGATAATGCAGAATGCTATTGCCCCCTCTGTTGCTACAAGGAAGAGGGGACATCTTCATTTCTTTCACAGACACTTTCGTTAAAAATTGTGAGACTTGGGACACGTGGGTGGCTCAGTGGGTTAAGTGTCTGCCTTTGGCTCAGGTCATGATCCTGGAGTCCTCGGATGGAGCCCTACACCGGCCCCCTGCTCAGTGGGGAGCCTGCTTCTCTCTCTGCCCCCTGCTCTTGCTGTCTATCTCAAATAAATAAAATCTTTTAAAAAAATTGTGAGACTTGCTTTTATTTATTTGTTTTTAAAGATTTTATTTATTTATTTGAGAGAGAGAACGCAAGCAAGAGAGCACAAGCAGGGGGAGCGGCAGAGAGAGAGAGGGAGAAGCAGGCTCCCCGCTGAGCAGGGAGGGCGATGCAGGGCTCATTCTCAAGACCCTGGGATCATGCCCTGAGCCGAAGGCAGACACTTAACAGACTGAGCCACCCAGGCGCCCTGAGACCTGCTTTTAAAGGCTAGGCTCTGGCATTTCATTCGTTAGCATTAAAAGTGAAATTCAGTCCTTTCAATCTTGATTTAACTGACTGAAGAAACAGATGAAAAGATTTTCTTTAATAAGGACCATACAGCAAAAATCTTCCATATTAACTTTCCACGTTAGTAACTCTCTTCTTCCTCTGTTTATTGACTCCTTTTTCTCTGTCCTGCAATATGCAGAAATCTTATCTCAAAAATCACCTGAACGCGATACATCTAAACACTGGATTACTATTCAGCAACAAAAAGGAATGAGCCACTGACGCATGTAAGACAACGTGGACAGATCAACAAAACATTGTGCCGCATGGAAGAAGTCAGGCACGAGAGTCCGTACTATCTGATTCCATGGCAGGAAGTGCAGGAAAGGCGAAAGTCAAATATACGGATAGTAGGTCAACAGTTGTCTTGAATGGGGTGTAGAGGGAGGAAATGACTGCAAAGAGCCTTGTGGGAATTTTTTTGCTTGGTGGAAACATTCTATGTGTTGATGAGTGCATGCATTTGCTAAAACTCCTTTAACTATACATTTACTTTATAGCTATACTATACATTTAATTGGTGAACTTTTGTATGTCAGTTATGCCTTAATAAATTTAATTATTAAAAATGAACTGAAAAGAGGGGCACCTGGGTGGCTCAGTCAGTTAAGCGTCTGCCTTCGGCTCAGGTCGTGATCTCAGAGTCCTGGGATTGAGCCCCACATTGGGCTCTCTGCTTGGCAGGGAGTCTGCTTCTTTCTCCCACTCTCCCTCTGTCCTCTCTCCAATAAATAAATAAAATATTTTTTAAAAACAAACTGAAAAGAAATGGATTTTTTATTTTTATTTATTTATTTTTAAATATATATTTTCTAAAGTCATCACCCAACGTGGGGCTCACCAACTTACAGCCCCAAGACCATGAGTCACACGCCCCACAGACTGGGCCAACCAGGGCCCCGTGAAATAGCTTTTTAAACTGTAAGAAACTCAACTTTTGTTTCTGGCAACATGGTGAAGCAGGAGTCAAGGTTGAACCCTCCCACTGAAAACAACTAAAATGCTGAAAATAACAGGAAAAAAACAAAAAAGCAAAAAGAAAAAAACCCTTGACTGCATCCGTGAGTTGAGAAGAGAGTGAGGAATGTTCAGACCAGAAACGGAACAGGGGCAGAAAGCCAGACAGACGGACCACTGGAACAGTTCTCACTGCCAGGCCTTGTCAAACCAAGTGAACTTGAGCACTGGATTTTGAGACTAGGTCACGGTCAGCGTTTTCCAAAGTATGGATTCTGAAAGATGAAATCCCCAATAAAGCACGAACCACAAAAGGGCTAAGAGTTAATCAGAAATAAACCTACCCTACAGACTTGTGGATATTTCTCCACAGAAGACCTACAAATGGCCTAAAAGCACAAGAAAATGGTGTGAAAAATCAAGGCAAAAGAAAAAAGTTAAATTTCCTTACAACCTGCAGTCCGTTGACAACTACTTGAGTCAAGCAGAGTGTAACATTCTTCCAGGAACTCCCAACTGTCTCACTGTTGATGCTTTGCTAGAGGGAAAAACAACCTTAGCTTTATCAGTACCTAAGCCTCCAGGGTCTTGTGAGTCTTCTTGAGCGTATGAAAGTCCTTCTGGAAACCTGCCTTTGTCTTTACTTCACCCAACCCCAACGTGTGGAATCAGTTGCTCCTCACGATCCCTGGGCAGAGGCTCTTTCTGTCCAAGGGCCCTGTCTCCGTGCTTTAATAAAACCACCTATTTGCACAGAAGACAACTGCTCAAGAATTCTTTATTGGACATTGGCTCCAAACCCCAGGCTTCGGACCACACCAAAAAGATGCTCAACATCATTAGTCATTAAGGAAATGCAAATCAGAGCCATGCAACATTACTTGACCCCACTAGGATATCTTTTTGCATCAGAAAGAATAAATTTAACCAAAGAGGTGAACGATCTGTATACTAAAAACTGAAAGACTAAAAACTAAGACAATGGTGATAGAAATTGAAGAAGAGGGGCGCCTGGGTGGCTCAGTCGTTAAGCATCTGCCTTCGGCTCAGTTCATGATCTCTGCGTTCTGGGATTGAACCCCACATTGGGCTCCCTGCTCCGCGGGAAGCCTGGTTCTCCCTCTCCCCCTCCCTCTGCTTGTGTTCCGTCTCTCACTCTGTCAAATAAATAAATAAAATCTTAAAAAAGAAAAAGAAATTGAAGAAAACACAAATAAATGGGAAGATATTCTGTGCTCATCGATAGGAGGAATTGATATTGTTAAAATGGCCATACTACCCAAAGCAATCTACAGATTCAATGCAATCCCTATCAAAGTTCCAATGGCATTTTTCACAGAAATAGAACAAACAATCCTAAAATGTGTATGGAACCATGAAAGACCCCAAATAGCCAAAGCAATCTTGAGAAAGAAGAGCAAAGCTAGAGGCATCACACCTCTCAATTTCAAAATATATTACAAAATAGGGGCACCTGGGTGGTGTAGTGGTGGCCCACTCTTGGTTTCGCAGGCTCAGGTCATGACCTTGGGGTTGTGGAATCAGGTCCCACGTTGGGCTCTACACTCAGCGAGGAGTCTGCTTGAGTTTCTCTCTCCCTTGACCTCTGCCCCTCCCCCCCAAATAAATGGATAAATCTTTAAAAATATATATATACACATATACAGATTACAAAATAAATTACTAAGCTCTAGTAATCAAAACAGTGTGGCACTGACATAAAAATAGACCTCTAGATCAATGGAACAAAATAGAGACTGCACAAATAAACTCAGGAATCTATGGTCAATTAATTTACAACAAAGGAGCCAGGAACATACAACGGGGAAAGGATAGTCTTTTCAATAAATCGTGTTGGGAAAACTGGACCATCGCATGCAAAAGAATGAAACTAGACCCGTCTCTCACCATATACAAAAATCCCTTCAAAATAGATAAAAGACTTGAACGGAGGACCTAAAATCATAGAACTCTTAGAAGACGTAGGGGGTAAGCTCATTGATATTGATCTTGGCAATGATTTTTTTGGATTTGACACCAAAAGCAAAGGCAACAGAAGCTAAAACAAAGTGGGACTACATCAAACTAAAGAGCTCTACAGGGCAAGGGAAATAATAAACTGAAAAGGGCAAACTACAGAAAGAAAATATTTGCAAATTATATATCTGATAATGAGTAAGGGAGAGGCAGGGCTAGGTATGGAGAGATAGATGGGGACTGTGTGATCAGGCTCACAGAAATCCCCCGAATGTGGAGGTGTAAGGAAACCAGAGTTAAAGGAACACACCAGACCACCCTGCCCCAGGTGTCCAGGGCTGGGGGGGGGGTGGTTGGGGGTCTTATTTATTTATTATTTATTTATTTTTTAAAGATTTTATTTATTTATTGGACAGAGAGAGAGAGACAGGCAGCGAGAGAGGGAACACAAGCAGGGGGAGTGGGAGAGAAAGAAGCAGGCTCCAAGTGGAGGAGCCTGATGCGGGGCTCGATCCCAAGACCCTGGAATCATGACCTGAGCCGAAGGCAGACGCTTAATGACTGAGCCACCCAGGCGCCCCTGGGGGTCTTATTTATGACAGTCTCCTGTGGTCAACAGAAAATAAACAGACCCTAAAAAGAAGTAAGCCACTAAAGATGTTATCACTGGTCCTTAATCAATGGTGCTGCCAGGAGAGAAGTCAAAGGATTTAAGTCCCCTGGCTAGCCTTCAGTAAAAGAACAACTCTAAAAGCCTTCAGTGGCAACCCTGTCAGGACCCTTCTCATGCCTGAGAGCTTCTTCTATATCCTTAATAAAACTCTATCGCTTTACTTGCTGTCCTTTGTCTGCAAGATTCATTCTTTGACTCCATGAGACAAGAACTTAGCTCTCCCGCTTCAATAAGACATTAATATCCAAATTATAAAAGGACCCGTACAAGTCAATAGCAAAAAAAAAAAAAAATCTGATTTAAAAATGAGCAGAGAAACTGAATAGACATTTTTCCCAAGAAGATGTACAAATGGCCAACAGGTACACGAGAAGGTGCTCAATCATCAGGGAAATACAAATCAAAATCACAGTGAGATACCACCTCACACCTATTACAATGGCTATCACCAAAAGACACAAGAGATAAGTGTTGATGAGAATGTGGAGAAAATGGAATCCTTGTGCACTGTTGGTGGGAATGTAAATTGGTGCAGCCAGTATGGAAAACATCATGAAGTTTCCTCCAAAAATTAAAAATAGAACCATCATATGATCCAGCAATCCCACTTCTGGAAATAAATCCAAAGGAAATGAAAACACTGCAGCATGATTCACAAGATAGAGAAACAAGCTAAGTGTCCATCAACAGATGAATAAAGAAGATGTCATTATACACACGTGGAATATTATCCAGCTATGAGAAAGAAGGAAACCCTGCCACCTGCAACAACATGGATAGACCCGAGGGCATTATGCTCTGGGAAACAAACCAGAGAAAGATAAATACTGCATGGTGTCACTTAGGTACCGGGGAAAAAATGGAACTCAGAAAGGGAGAGTAAAAAAAGTGGTTGTCAGAGGTAGAGGTGGGGTGGGGGATGGGAGCAGGAAATAGGGAGATGTTGGTAAAAAGGTACAAACTTTCAGTTATAAAATGAGTTAAGTTCTGAGGGTCTAATGTGAAACATGGTGACTGCAGTTGATAACACTATATTGTATAATTGAAATTTGCTGAGAGTAGAACTTAAATGCTATCACAAAAATTTTTTTTTCTTTTTAAAGATTTTATTTATTTATTTGACAGAGATAGAGACAGCCAGCGAGAGAGGGAACACAAGCAGGGGGAGTGGGAGAGGAAGAAGCAGGCTCATATCGGAGGAGCCTGACGTGGGGCTCGATCCCATAACGCCCTGAGCTGCAGGCAGACGCTTAACCGCTGTGCCACCCAGGCACCCCACAAAAATTTTTTTTAAAAAGATAAATATGCAGGGCGCCAGGGTGGCTCAGTCATTAAGCGTTTGCCTTCTGCTCAGGTCATGGTCCCGGGATCCTGGGATGGAGCCCCGCATCGGGCTCCCTGTTCAGCGGGAAGCCTGCTTCTCCCTCTCCCTCTGCCCCTGCTTGTGTTCCCTATCTCGCTGTGTCTCTCTCTGTCAAATAAATTTTAAAAATCTTAAAAAAAATAAATAAAAAGATAAATATGCAAGGTGATGGATATGTTAATAACTAGATGGGGGTTCCCTTCACAATGTATACATTTATCAAAACACCATGATGTACACGTTAAATGTCTTACATGTTTTTTTTCAATTACCTTGATAAAGCAGCAATTTAAAGAATAAATACAATCAATGTACTTATAGAACAATTATACTTAGTTTGAGAGCATAAATGTATTTTAACAAAATAAGTACTAAAATTATTATGTATTATCTCTGTATTTCCTTTGTTTATAACATGTTGACAAAAATAAATTAATTTTTTTAAAAAGATTTTATTTATTTATTTGACAGAGAGAGAGCACAAGCAGCGGGAGCTGCAGAGGGAGAGGGAGAAGCAGGCTCTCCGCTGAGCAGGGAGCCTGACTCGGGACTCGGTCCCAGGACTCGGGGATCATGACCTGAGCCGAGGGCAGATGCTTAACCAACTGAGCCACCCATGAGCCCGACAAAAATAAATTCAAATGAAATTGTCACCAGCTAGTCCCCACGACCTGATCTTTACTGCCCACCTGCGTGTACTCACCGACCTTTGTCCCACTTTTTCTTTAACCTCTTCTTTCCAGCTTATCTCTTCACTCAGGCAAATGGAAAGCAAAACCGCCCTTGGAGCAGTAACGATTGCCTTGACAAGACCTCCAACCAGCCCAGATGGCCCGGACCAGTTTGAGCTTAACCCGACTTGCGCCTGCACAGATGGACCATGGGAAGATCATGGACTGAGCATGGAATGATTGACAACTACCTTATAATACTAAAATCTTCACCCAAGGAGGAACACAAGCCTCATCTACGTAACATACAATGTGTGTGTAGGCATGTTTCCTTAGGCACATGCACAACCTCACACCACCTCTACGTATTACAAGGCTTCCCTATCTAAATACTCATCCTAACCGTAAATTAACTCAACCTGGTGCAGTTTCTGACTCACCAAGGAAGGAACTTGGTCACAGAATCTTACCAAAAAAAGGAAAGAAGAAATATGTTTGGTCTTTGTCCCCAGTTCCTGGCACAGAACTTCTAAAACCCTTGTAATCATCTGAGTGGTAAGAGTATCTTTTGTTGCTAATGAGATGACTAGTGGCTGGGAACCTGTAAATGGCTTGGGAAGGGGGGAAGGGGCTGGTGGCTGAAAGATCAGGACTTCATCAGAGGGTTGGAACTTTCAGTCCCATCATCTCTTCGCCACCTCCAGGAAGGGGAGAGGAGCTGGAGATAAAGTTCATTCCCAATGGTGAACGATTTAATCAATCATGCTTAAATAATGGAACCCCTAAATGATAGGGTTGAGACAGCTTCCAGATTGTTGGCCACATCAAAGTGCTGGGCTTGGTGAGTGTTGGGAGGGTGGTATGCCCAGAGGAAGCTCCTCGTCCCTTACCCCACATCTTGTCCTCTAGGTCTCTCCCATTTGGCTGACCCTGAGTTGTGTCTCTTGTAATAAACCAGTAATAGTAAGCAAAGGATTCTCTTGAGTTCTGTGAGCCATTCTAGCAAATTATTGAATCTGAGGTGGGAGTTGTAAGAACCCTCAGAAGTACAAGTGGCAACTTGGAACTTTCGATGGGAGTTTGAAGGGAAGTTTGGGAGATTAAGCCCTTAAACCTGTAGAGTCTACATTTATTCTAGGTAGTTAGTGTCAAAAATGAATTGAGGGACACCTGGGTGGCTCAGTCGGTTAAGCTTCTGCCTTTGGCTCAGGTCACGATTCTGGGGTCCTGGGATCGAGTCCCACATCGGGCTCCTTGTCAGTAGGGAAGCTGCTTCTCTCACTGTCTGCCACTCCCCCTGCTTGTGCGTGCTCTCTCTCTGACAACTAAATCAAAT